>NC_069499.1:1403706335-1404038835 GCF_027579735.1 Bombina bombina | reverse complement strand
GGTATGTAGCGAGGGCCCGCCGTGGCAATATATCTCTGTATGGTGCACAGCGCTTGATAACTGCATTTATCCGGGAAGGGCCGCCGAGCCCAAATTTTGGGATTTGTTTGTTACGGCCAGCACATGAGCTTGTGTCCGCTACATACCGACCCACCTATGAACTTTGTGTAAACAGTGTATCTGCTGTTTGATATACAGGACTGATTACCATACTATTAACTAGGTGCTCTAAGACCGCCATCCTAACTGTACCTTAAGGCTAAGAAGCTTCACTAACACAACGCAACTATTAGCGTACAGGACAAACTTACAGTGAATACTCTTGCTACCTACATTTGTTCCTAAACTTAAGCCTGACTATGCGTCCCCAATGTTCACAATACTGTTAGGAATTAATTTCGCCGTCTGGGCACAGCTGAGCAGTGAAACGTACCCCCTCCTCCGCACTCCAGTCATCCCTCTATTGAAGATTGAAGGGCCGGGATAGTTGCAGCAATACCGGTGAGGAGCGGGTACTTTGGAAGCCTCCTTATAGACAACCCGGTGTCTAAAGATTCTTTGCGCTAGCAGCGTATCCCACACCCCTCTCACGCAGCACCGGTGGGAGAGGGGGGGAAAACAGAGGCAGGGGACTTGCGATGATCAATCTCGTACCTCCCGCTGTTCTTGTTATCCAGAGAGACTCTCAATGCCTCCTCCCACGCAACTTCGGTGGGGGAGGGGGCAGCATATGCACCGCTAGTCCCACAAGAGCAGAGGCACCTTTTCAATTAATCCGCGGTCTTTCTTCCTCTCTCAGGGTGCCGGTGAGTACACCAAGTCCAGTTTTGAACTCGAAGCGGGTGCGAAGGGAGGGGGGGTCTTTAGTTCCAGCCGATTATTGATAACTCAGTATAGCGTAGACTGGAGCAGGGGAGAATTCAGGTGTCTGGAACCCTTTACTTTACTTTTTCCCCTTGTGTTTCTCTTTTACAAGGTAGTCCCCAAAGAGGGGAATTATTTCTGTTGCTATCGGCAGTTCAGTAATGTAGCTCAAAGCAGGTTGTGTATCTGTTTCTGCAGCAAAGCAGTGGGTTGGATTTCCACTGCACGGCACCGGAGGAGTTGTTAGAGCCTGTCCAGGTAGCAGCCCCAGGTAGTGGGGAGGCGCAAAATTCCTGCCGCCAGGTGCTGTGAGACTGGAGGGGAAGCTCAGCAATCAGAACCTTGCTCCTCCTCCACCAGGTGCCTCAGAGCATGACATTTTAAGCAACTTTCTAATTTACTCCTATTATCAAATTTTCTTCATTCTCTTGGTATCTTTATTTGAAATACAAGAATGTAAGTTTAGATGCCGGCAGGGCCGCCACTAGAAATTTTGGGGCCCCTGACTTAACCATTGATCAGGGCCCCCCCCTCCTTTGACATGTGCAATTTTTGACCAAGTGACTATAACGTATATGCACTTTATTCTTAAGTGTCTATTTAAACTTGGAAATGTTGTAAAGGTAGTAACATACACACACACAGACACACTCATACACTGAAACACACACACACACACACACACACACTCACACATAAGGATTCACATATAGATGCTCTAGCAGACACGCAAAGAAACACACTCAGACACAGACACCCAAACAGACACTCAGCACTTGTTTACATTGACCTGAAAAGTAATGAGGTAAGCTACAGTTTTGTAAAAAAAGGAGATTTAGAAAACAAAATATGGAGTTCTGATTATCTTTTTTTAAAGGAAGATGCCAACTAAATGATGACAACAGCATGCAGTGGCTGAAAGGATGGGCCCTGAACTTCCTAAACAATAATTTAAAGGTTAAATGGTAGATTGATGACTTCCGGAAAGGTCTCATTAGTCTCAAAGTCTGTAAAAATATGTGAATAATCAGTAGTAAGGTCAAAATGTCCTAAAAAGGAACAGACAATGGACACACACACACACACACAAACTCAAACTTGCACATACACCCAAGGAAACACTAACAGAGACAGCCTCAGAAAACACACAAAGACATACATACAGAGAGAGACAACCACATAAAACACAGACATACATACACACACCCTCACTGAGATATCCACAGAAAACACACAAAGACATACACACAGAGAGACAACCACATAAAACCCAGACATACATACACACACCCTCACTGAGATATCCACAGAAAACACACAAAGACATACACACACCCTCACAGAGACACCCACATAAAACACACACCCTCACAGAGACATCCACAGAAAACACAGACATACATACATACACACACCCTCACAGAGGCATCCAGAGAAAATACACAAAAGCAAACACACACACACCCTCACAGAGACACCCATAGAAAAAGCTCAAATACATATGCACACACCCTCACAGACAACCACAGAAAATGCACAAAGACATACACACCCACCCTCACAGAGAGACCCACAGAAAAAAATACATACACACTCATAGAGACACAAATCAAAGCACAAAGACATAAACACAGACACCCACAGAAACACTCACAGGAGGAAACATTTATGCACCTTGCATCCCCTAAATCAACAGTGTGTGACATGCATGATAAAAAAATTGCAGAAATTAAGAGATCACTCTTTAAAGAATCATATTTGTAAATGTGCAAACAAAAATAATTCTGTGAATTCAAAATTGTACATTAATGATCTGGGTAGATGGCTAGATGAAGAAAAGTACTTTTAAAAGGTTGACATATGTTTGTTTGATTGTTTCCCCATTTTACCCAACCAAGAGCACCACTTCAAATATAGTGTACAAATGTTCCCTTCTGTCAGCTGAACTTATGGATTTTGAAAATGCTGTACTCTATATGGTCTTGGTGGAACCATAAGCTGTGGTACTCATATAATTAGATCTGGTTAAATGCAGGATGTAGGCTTGTTGGTAAATTAAATCAGCTGTAGTGTAAACTGAACAGTTTTAAGTTAACCTGTCTCATTTCAAACAATGAGCAATCTTAGTCTGAGAGTATAACATGTGATGCAGATGTAAAAATCTTAGATAAAAATGCCTCCTTGCATCTGGAAAGTCCTTGCATAAAGGGGCAGTAAACTGGAATGTAATATATGTGTATATATATATATATATATATATATATATATATATATAAATATCTGCCAAAAGGGCACCTACCAGTTGTGTATTGAGGAGGAAACATTTCTGCATGGTTTTAAATATAGAATTTCTACAGCATTGTCAAATAATCATAAATACACTGCTGCTAAAAAAATGTGTTTTTATGAACCCATGGCCCCACCATACAACTACTACCACACTGAAGTTACAATCCAAAATTGCACAAAGAAATAAAAAACATTTGCTAAGTAATTCCTACCTCCTCTGCAAATGAAAGTGATCAGCCGTCTGACTCAGGCACACACTGTACAAACAAAGTGCCAAGTCTGTCTCACACTGTGCATAGTGGTTTAGTGCACACTCAGAAATCCTCTCAAATGCTAATACTTTACTCCTTGTTATAACATTCCCCATGCTCAATTAGCACTCTGCTGTAGTAACCACTGGTGGCTGCCAAAATAAAAAATAAAAATAAAAAAAAAATATTTGTTTTAGTTCTTGCCTCATGGGGCCCCCCTAGCCCATTGGGCCCCTGACAGGAGTCACCCCTGTCACCCCCTGATGGCGGCCCTGGATGCCGGCCCATTTTTGGTGAACAACCTGGGTTGTTCTTGCTGATAAGTGGATAATTTCATCCACCAATAAAAAAGTGCTGTCCAGAGTGCTGAACCCCAAAAAAAGTTTAGATGCATTCTTTTTCAAATAAAGATAGCAAGAGAACAAAGAAAAAATTATAATAGGTGTACATTAGAAAGTTGCTTAAAATTGCATGCTCTATCTGAGTCACAAAAGAAAAAAATTGGGTTCAGTGTCCCTTTAATGAAAATGAATTTATGTTTCTTTCAAAAAAAGATCCCAAAACAGTGACCTTTTACCACCTTCCCATAATCCATAAGGATGCAAAAAATCCCCCAGGGAGACCTATTATCTTGGGGATAGATTCCCTCACAGCTCCTCTTTCTGAATAATGGAATCCTATATCAAAGATACCCAGGATACCATAGCCAAAATGCCGGAAGTAAAGTGGGAAGACACCTTTTTTGGGTTACAGTTGATGTTACGGCACAATACACTAACATTCTGCATAGTATGGGCAAAAAAGTCATGCATTTTTGGTTAAGGGGTAAAACAGACCTCCCAGAGAGGAAACAGCAATTCCTCTTGGAATCTATAAGCTATATTTTAGAAAAGAACTATTTTCTTTATGAAAGTGAATTCTATTTACAGGTTAGCGGTACAGCTATGGGCACAAAATTTGCCCCTAGCTATGCTAACCTGTATATGGGTTTTTGGGAAGAAATCAACATCTGGAAAAACAATCCCTATTTAGAACATATTGTCATTGGGGCCAGATACATTGATGACATAATTTTAATCTGGAAAGGTGAAGAAGACACTCTCAACCAATTCTTGAAATTTCTTAACAACAATGATGTTAATCTAAAATTTACAGAAAAATATAGCAAATTGGAAATATAATTCTTAGATCGTCTATTATTCCATGAAAATGGAGAAATTAAAACTATACTATTTACAAAGGAGAGTGATAGTAATGGATACATCCATGCTACCAGTGGACACCATCCCCCTTGGATTAAAAACATCCCTTTAGGACAATTTGGAAGAATAAAATTGTACTCACATAGAGGATTTTGAAAGAGAAGCAAATACTTTAAAAAAATAAGTTTCTAGAAAAAGAATATAAGGAAGGTTGGGTAGAATCAGCATATCAAAAAATTAAGAAGAAAAATGTAAAACCACAAGAAAAGGATGATGTGATGACACAAAAGAGGAAATTTGATAAAGATAAAAATAAACATACTAATACTAGTTTTATCTCAAAATATAGTGAGGGTTCCCAAGGAGTGAAACAAATCTTCTCAAAACATTGGCACATAATTAGAAAAGATAATCTCTTACGTGATTGTATAGGATCAAAGCCTTCTTTTACCTTCAGAAAAAAAAGAAACTTAAAATCAATAGTAGCGCCGAGTCAGTTAAAAGGTGAAAAATCCAAACAGATGTGGCTGGAAGAGGGTACTAGGGGCTTCTATAAGTGTAATAGGTTAAATTGCATTGCATGCGAACATGCCTTTAATGGAAATAGAACAACAAAATCGGTCAATTCCACTACAAGTGAGAAGAAATGTGATTTTAACGCTCTCACTAATTGCAAGACCACTTTTGTGGTATATCTATTACAATGCAGCTGTAACCTGCAATATATAGGGAAAAGCAGGAGACCCTATAAGAAAAGATTGCATGAGCATATAACAAGTATAAAAATGGGCTTAAAAGCATATAACCTTTCTGATCACTACAGATTGGTACATAACCAGGACCCTAAATGTCTAAGGGGAACCATTTTAGAACATGTAGCTACTGGAAGTAGAGGAGGGAATAGGGAGATTCTTCTCAGACAGAGGCAAACTTTTTGGATACACTCTTTTAATAGTTTGATACCCTTTGATCTAAATAAAGACATAGACATTGCTGCTTTTTTTTAACCCATGCTAGTACTATTCCTATAAAGTAACGGGCCATATATATATATATATATATATATATATATATATATGTGTGTGTGTGTTTTGATATAGTATTCAAAACATATATGGAATATGTATTTAGGTTGTTTAGATTCCCAATTTGTATATAAATTATTAGTGGTTTTCATATCTATGTTGTATTTTTATGATTATTAATTTTAATACTAGAGACATTTAACGCATGGTGTATTTACTAACTAACTTGTTCGGTTTTGCCAGTTTTTATTGAAGTAGTCAATTTTTATATTCTTCTTATAATTGTCAATATTTTAATATGTCATGTTAAGTATTATCTGGAAGAGCGCATTCGCCCTGAGGACATCTCTGAGTGATGTGAGTGTGACGTAAATTGGGGCGGTCCCCGGATCTATAAGCTTGGTCCCTTTCTATTAGCAATCAGGCCGACACCCAGCAGTGAACGTATTGCACGTAGACACGTCACATTCCCAAAACTTGCGAGATTAGATGAAGTCACGGTGGGCGGTGTTTGACTCCAGCTACTGCATTTAAAGGCAGATACAAAATTGGTTCACATACCTACTGATGAAGAAGAGACTCTGATTCATTTTAACCCTTCAAGAAGAATACCTGAAGGAGCGCCTGAGGAAAGGCAAGGTCTGTTAACAAAGGAATGAAGTCTAAATGTGGTCAAAAAGCTAAGTTAAAAATATTATTTAATGACACATATACTAGTAAAACATCAATAAAACGTATAAGTTAATGCATGGATCCATGACTGAGAGGTTAATAAAACATTAATTGCAATCTAAAAGTTAATAAAAGCGTGGACAGAAAGTCGACAGAGCTACACAGTAAACAATATGTAATATGTTGAAAAAATAGTGAAAAATCTCCGTATGGTGTTGGTGTGCACAAAAGAGAAAAATGTAATACAAATCAAAAAAATCACAAAAAACAAAAATTGTGAATAGAACCAATGTGTGTATCCAAAAAAACAAAAATATATAAAAAATAAAAAATCTGTTGAACTGATATTAATCAGACAATAAATAAAAATGATAATAAAAGATCCTATTGAAAATGAAGTAATCCAAAAAACGTGGTGAAGGTCTTCAAATCCTGTAAGTGAAAGACAATAACATAGCACAGTATTGTTTTAAAATAAATAACAGATAATTGAAATAGAGCTCACCATATGTTGCCAATGCATTTCGGCTCAAGAGTCTTGAAAAAGGCCCTATAGTGGGCCGAAACGTGATTTTTTTGATTTGTATTACATTTTTCTCTTTTGTGCACACCAACACCATACAGAGATTTTTCACTATTTTTTCAACATTTTCCATTTTTGCACTCGCACTTTGGATATAACATGTTATAGGAGAACTGTTTATATTTGAGGAACCATTTGATGAACTATTTGATGAACTTTCCACCTATATTATTATTTTTTCATCACTTAATTGTATTTATTGTTATTTATTGTCCGGATTTATCTTTGCACTTTGTTTATCCACTTGGCCTATTAAGATACACATATATATGGGGACACCCGGGCGGCGGCCATCTTGCAGGTCGCACTGAACTTCAGCTCCTCAAGCTTCTTCCATCTATCTCTAATTTAAAGCGGTATTTTTATTAGTACCCTGCTCTAAATAGTGGTGAGGCTTGTCTGAAGAGGTCTGCTTTACAGAAATAGGGTTTTGGAGAGTGACCGGGCTTCACTGCCCTCAGAAACGGACTTTTTACTTTGAGGCCTTTCCCTATTATTGAAGCCTCAGCCTGTCCCCACAACTAGCTGTGCCTTAAGTGCGCAGTCACAAACTAAGCTTTGGATACTGCTAACCTTTGCTGCAAAAATGGAGACGCAAATTCTTCAAGTACTGGAGAACTTATTGCTGCAGCATCTTACTCAGCTGGAAGAGGACCTATTCAAACCTATGGAGTCGGTCACCCACGAGATCTCATACGCCATAACTACTGGTGCGGCACAGACAAACGTCACTAGTTTGCCTTCAGACCCTCTTCCGCAAAGATCCTCACGAGGAATAGACCCTACCTATTCTGACCCAGCCGAGGAGAAGGAGACAAAGTCAATCCTGGGTCGTACCGCTCCTGTTACTAACGTAATTATGGTAGACCATGAAAGGGAATGGCTATCTACTGGTTTACTGCCTGCTGAAGAAAGCTACACTAAAGGCGCCCACATCCAGCAGGAACCCAGACACCCAACTGCCAAAGAGATGGCCGGAGCTCCTAATCTGTTGGTTTGCCCGCGGCCACCCTTTGCTCCCATGTTCACGGAGACGCTGAATACATACAGGGACTCAGGTACTGTTTTTCCATTTCCCCAATGGCCCTGCCCAGAGCTCGATGATACAAAACTGGCTCCATTAGCGTTAGACAATCTAAGAACCAATGCGCACCAGCCTTTTGACCCGGGCGGCCTCACTACATGTTGTCATCGGCGGCCCTATCCAGTATTGCAGCGTTCGCCTAACTTGATGCCACTGAGTGCACCTGCTGAGCTATCAAGCCCGTAAAAAAGGAGAGCAGGCAAACAGCTGGAGACATACCTAAAGGTAAAAGGACGCAGAGCTGTTCTGGACTGCCGGGAGCACTATCTTTTACTGAGAACCTCGGCAATCCTAGGAGGGGAAGAGGAACTGAGACCGGGACAATCTACTTTCGGATTTGCTGACGCCTCCTATCCGATACCAATCGCTCAAAGTGCATAACCTCCGAAAGTCTCCCTGCAGAGAACAAAAACGGGGGTCGGTTGAAATCGCTAAGGGACGCTGATTTCCAGATGAGTATAGGACCCTGTAGCCCTTAGTTAATTGCTAGCACTTGTTACCCCCTACCTAAAATGGTCCTCTATAACTCTGTGTAAGTGCAGCACCTCTTTTTCTTTTAATGATGGCTGGAAAGCCTGATCTCTGAGGTCACATTTTGCTGCAACATAGGTTTCTTCTTTCTCCACTTGTTCTGTTAGTAGGTTAAACCATGCATATCCTATTACAACCTGGGTGATAGTCTAATAAACAAACTACTGACTTAGGGTTTTACACCTGAAAGAGGTCTGTCTTACCCAAAGAAACTGTCAGATGAACCTGCACAGACTTGTTTCTCCAAAGAATACCTCTGTCTTAGAGACTCACCATTCATGTTTAGGTCTTGAAATGTAATTGAAGGAAAGGTTGCCCTAACTAGCTATAATTAGAAATTTGCCTCATTATGCTTAGGCCACTATGGTTTTATAAGTGAGTGTTTCACCATATGCATACATATTGCTATATAGATATTTACAGTATAACTCATAATATGCCACATATAGCAAAGTCTCTGATGCATGCAGCAGTGCTTCTCAATAACTATGTAGGATGGTTTATTTATTATACTGATATTGTCTGAGATGCAAAAAGCTACCGGAGTTGAGCCCCATTGAACTCCAGAATGTGTTTCCATACCCTTTCCTGAGCCGGGTCAGATCAATGAATTGTGCTGTTAAAGTACTTTTTCCAAGCTGCCCTAAATATAACATTGTTAACTTAGCTAGACATGTTAATCCTACTACTGTGGTTACCTAGTTCACTGTAAGACAAGGTTGTTTTGTTATAATCAGAGTCCAAGTGTGGCCCACAAGATTTATCAGTCCCCCCTTTCTCTAAGTTGCATAAACAGTATGCAGGCCCAAGAGTGGCCTTATGTCCAATAGATACATTTTATATATATATTTCTTAAAATTACATAATCTTAAAATGTAAAACTGAGGTTTTATGTTAGGTAGTTCATCCTGAATCCTGAAACAGTGTACATTGTGTTGTATTGAGATTTATTTTCTTCTGTGCTCTTATCATGCCCTACCTTAACTGTCTGTAACAACATTTTGTTTTTGAAACCTCAATAAAAATACTAAAAAAAAAAAAAAAAAAAAAAAAGATACACATATATTTTTTAGAGTACATATTGTTTACTGTGTAGCTCTGTCGACTTTCTGTCCACGCTTTTATTAACTTTTAGATTGTAATTAATGTTTTATTAACCTCTCAGTCATGGATCCATGCATTAACTTATAAGTTTTATTGATATTTTACTAATATATGTGTCATTAAATAATATTTTTAACTTAGCTTTTTGACCACATTTAGACTTCAATCCTTTGTTAACAGACCTTGCCTTTCCTCAGGCGCTCCTTCAGGTATTCTTTTTGTTCATCTATATATTGTGGGCGGCTAGGGGCCCATTCTGGTTAGGAGCTACAGGTCTTTATCAGCGCTGTTAGATATTTGTTTTTATTCATTTTAACCCTTTGAAACACGTTGGGTGATTCAGGCTTTATGCCTGTCATATTCCTATGTACGTATGTACCTTTAAGATGGTTTCTCCTCCTACACATCTACCTTTTAAAAGGATGTTCATTCCCCTTCCTCTTTGCTTGATAATTAGTGTGTATTCAGTACATCTGGTGCTCACTGCTCATTGAGACAATTTCTCTTACTCTAAATTCAAACCTATTTTGAGACGGATTCCTCCCTGCTTTGTGGGACACTTCGCTACTAAGGATTGCCTTTTCATCTAGAATTGAATTAAGCTTTATTCATCATCATATGTGGTAACTTATTTGCAACTACTATCAAATGCTAACTTGCGTTAAGTTTACTTTCAGTTTCCTTTGCTATTCAAACCACCGCTTGCTATAGTCTTATCCGATTTCACAGAGACACTTCCATCCTGTGTTGACATCACGAGCCCCGCTTCTAACTCCGCTAATTGCTGCAAACTTACACAGTAACTCACAGAGGCAGCAAGTAATTTCATCTGATACAGGTACTCTGCATTTCCCTCGTATAAAGTGTATCAAGTGCTAACTGTATAATTCTATATGCTCATATTCATCTATATTTGGAACAATACTTTGAAAATGAATTAACACCATAACTTGGTAGCAAGGACTAAGTGTTTGCTTATGTTTATCCTTTCTAAATACTAACTGATTCCAAAGTATATTCTACAAACTCTAAGAATACCTTTGTTACAGATTGCTATAAGTAAAGATTCATATTCACTCTATAATTATCCTGATATAATCAAGTCTCTTCCTTTATAACTTGTAGTTAAACCCAGCTTGTGCTGATTACGTTTAACTAAATTTTAACTAGAGACTAAATGCTTCTCTTTTTCAAAATTCAATTCTTCAATATTGAACTAAACAACTTGAGAAGCTACAAACCCATAACTAACCTCTAATTAAAGTGGTTAAAGCCTTACAATGCCTCTCCAGTAGCGGGTATTATTTTAGAAGTCTTGTGTTATTTTATCTGTATCCAGCATTGTGCCAGTGTGACAAGGAGACTTGTTGTTTACATTCGATTGATACCTCATACCAATTGAGGTTGACTAATGTGAGTGTGTTTTTATCTTTGTTTTAAGTATATATATGTAATAAACTATATAACACTATTAGCCTGTTGTGGCTTTGTATCTCCCATACATTCCGGTACGGTGAGCTTTGCATTCAAGATCGAAGCAGGTGATTAAAGGGATTTACACTACCAGGAAGCCTGACAAGCTGTGGATCACAGACTCCAAGACAATATTTACTATACCCAGGGATTCTATACGGTGGACCGATACAGTGCCTGTACTTACCTCATATCGATTGAGGGTAGCTGAAGTAATTGTACATCTAGTTGGGTGTGAAGAAGTCACCATCCGGTGTGGGTGTCCAGGGGAGCATAATTTGTCTTCATCTATTGACCTTTTTTCCACGCTACACCTTTTCTCATGCAACTTCAGATGAACTGTTTATGAACTTTTAATCACTGCCATTATTACATTTTATATCTGCTTTCACATTTTATTTTTATTTAACTTTTTATTTACACTTCATTATATGTAATTATTTGATTGCTTTGCAGTACATCATTTTATATTGTTTTATCCTGTACTCTATTATCCCATCATTTTTTGATTTATTGATTTGTTGTAATATTTAGTATTGTTAGCATCATTGATCTTTTGTTTGCACTTTAGCGCCAACTCTGTACTTGCTTTCTATGTGATCTTTACCTAAGAGAGGTGAGGTTTCTCTCTGTTTTTTGGAGTAGGGCTGCTGTTTGGTGCAAGGTATTATTATAATAATATTATTATCCTGGGTACAATTGTCAGCCATCCCTGTGTCTTAGCGCTAGTGGGGCTTAGCAGAGATTTATCTTTGGCATTCTACTTGTACTCATTGTGATATCTATCTATCTATCTATCTATCTATCTATCTATCTATCTATCTATCATCTATCTATTTTTATATAAGCCAAGATGTGCACTCTCACTCAGTCCAACAGCTGACAGGGTGCTAGTACAATCAATAGATAAGACAAACCAAACTTGCACTCTCTCAGACGTCTGAGGAAGGGAATACTTTGTCCCCGAAACGTCACTGTTCACAGTAAAAGATTTTTGAAAAGACTAGAGAATGCTAGTTTGGTTTGTCTTATATATATATAGTAGGATAGCATAATAGGGTGATGTGAACTAGAAGCACTTATTGGGTTTATTAAATAGTTAATAAAGTTGTTCCCATGAGAGGCTTCTTACAACTACTTACTGCCAATCCTAATATTATTATGCTTGGGGTGAGCAAGTGGAAACCTGTATATGGTACAGGAAACCTTTCCCATACACACCTGCATGAATAGGACAGAAAGTGAATAGCAGATTATACATATTTTAGATTGTGATTCTATTTGAATAATTTTGTGCAATAAAGTGCCCATTTCACCCATCTCACACTTTGATCACTAGGGCTCCATGCTTGAGCTATAGTAGTTGTTAAAGGGACACTAAACAGAAAAAAAATCTATTTTTTTAGGGTACATATGGCATACAATCAATGTGTCTTGGATAATGAGAGAATAATTCTATCCTTTGAGCTTAAGGGTCAAGAAGTATAGCAACTGATTGGCTACTGCCAGGAGGTACAGCATCTGATTGGCTCGGATGCTAATTATAACATAAAAAATTCACATAAAATAAAAAATCCACAGAACTCCTACATAACATGTAAAGCGGGTGCATAAAGATACTTTGGGGTAGATTTATTAATGGTCGAGCTGTAGCGAATCATGTCCGCTCAACCTCGCTGTCAGCATTTAACATTGCACAAGCATTTCTGGTGAAATGCTTGTGCAATACCGCTCCCTGCTCATTGGCGGCAAACTAGTAGGGGCCGTCAATCATCCCGATCGTATCAGATCGTATCAGATCGGGATGATTTCAGTCCGCCACCTAATAGGTGATGGAGAAGTTAAAGGGACAGTCTAGTCCAAAACAAACTTACTTTATTCAGATATGGCATGTAATTTTAAACAATTTTCCAATTTACTTCTATCACCAATTTTGCTTTGTTCTCTTGGTATTCTTAGTTGAAAGCTAAATCTAGGAGTTTCATATGCTAATTTCTAAGCCCTTGAAAGCCGCCTCTTAGCTCAGGGCATTTTGACAGTTTTTCACCACTAGATGGTGTTAGTTCATGTGTTTCATATAGATAACACTCTGCTCACACGCATGGAGTTCCTAGGAGCCAGGACTTATTGGCTAAAATGCAAGTCTGTCAAAAGAAATGAAATAAGGGTTAGTTTGCAGAGGCATAGATACAAGATAATCACAGAGGTAAAAAGTGTATTAATATAACTGTGTTGGTTATGCAAAACTAAGGAATGGGTAATAAAGGGATTATCTATCTTTTAAAACAATAAATATTCTGGTGTAGACTGTCCTTTATAGGAGCAGCAGTCTTATGACAGTTGCTTCTTAACTTCCATTTTTGGCGGACCAGACACAATGGGGCGTCGATGCAGCATCCGCTGCTTATTAAATTGACCCCTTCGTCTTTTGATGAAAAAAAAATCACTGCAGATAGTCTTTAAGAATTGTATTATATTTGCTTGCTACACACACTGCAGTAACATAGTGCTCAAGACACAAGCACTCTCATGAGTCTACCTCAATATGCCTTTATGGCCCCCTCCAAGTTTCAACCAAGGAAAAGGTGCATTTGATTAGAGTAATAATCGCTTGGTTACAGCAGCACTGGGCCTCCTCCGTCTGGTTATCCGACGTGCATTTCACCCCCACTTATAATATCTTCTTGAACTGGATTTTAAGTACCAAAACCTTAAAGAGTGAACCCACTTAACATTGTATCTGCCTAGGAGATAGTGAAACAAGATTGAGTGACTGGTTTTTATAGGAGACATACCTTCATGAACACTAAATTCAAGCACGGTCACAACAGTGCATTTAAAAATGCTTGCACCTACATTATTAAACTCCTAAACAGGAACTTGCCATTGTGAACGTGAGTTCTATAATGTTGGTGAAAGCTATCTAGGAAGCATGGCTCTGTAATCTTTCTGTTCCAGTAGGTAATAATATACTATTATTACCCAGTACAAGCTTGAGCTATGGACATAGACATTCCAAAACTATAGGTTCTACTGAAAAAGTATATATGCAGCTTATGTGGACCCCATATCCTCAACTTGGCTGCACTGTGCAGCAAAACATGATTAAATCAATGTTGCACATGGGGAAATAGTAAATTGAAAGGAAATGGTTGAGTTGGGCCGAGTGAATATTGTTGGGTGCAAATATATGTCACCCAAACAGTTGTTAATGGAGGAGGATGTTATTAATTAAACAAGTTATACATTTGAGAGTATGAAATGGAGAAACTGATGGGTAATATTTAGCATTGAGGTTAGATATGTAGGAGGAACTAGTCTGTCTGAACTAGTATTTTGAATTATTAGTAAATTGTGTCAACCCACATTTTAAACTGTACTTTTGTTAGCAGCATTTGAAAATCATGGTTGAATTTGTGCTCCTTGTCTTCTTTAATTTGACCAATCAGGATGTCAACGATCTTTTACAGCCCCCCATAAAACACAGTACAAACACTGGCTGCAGTTATAGGATAACTTATAATTTCTAGTTAGGTATATCCAGTACATATACCTATATAAGCAATCCTTTTGTGACATCATGTTTGGTCATCCCATACCACAAATGTGATTAAAGCATGTTTTATGATATCCCAAAGTGTCGAACATAGGTTGGTGTCTTCCTAGAGACACTGGTTTCTGTCACTCTGTTGACATCTCTGCCTCATAAAAATGATTCTCCCGAGAAGAGCAGATTGCAACTTGTATCTTTTTCCCTAAATCTATGTAATAAAAAACAGTGGTCCCATAAGTTTGACTTTTTAGATAGTCCTGGTACAGAGTTATAAATAGCAGCGAAGAAAAAGCAAAGAAGGACAAATTAACCCCTGACATCCTAACATTATGAGATTTTCGTGACATATGCTATAAAAAAATCCAAAAAGTCAAAGTGTGTGGGGTCAGGGGTTACAGGCAACATTGAGGAAGTTCAGGAAGGGGTTGGGCAGTTAGAATTTTCTAATCAGATTTCAATTTGTCCCTAGTTTTACTTTGTGTAATAGCTCATACTCACCTAGATTACAAGTTTTGCGCTATAGAGGGTGCGAAACGAACGCAACAAAAGTCAGGACATCCAGGCGGCGAGGTCTTCATCCATCCAGACGGCATCTTCTATCTTCATCCAGACAGCATCTTCTATCTTCATCCCGGCGGCGCGGAGCGGCTCCATCCTGAAGACATTCGGCGCGGAGCATCCTCTTCATACGTTCGCCGCCGTATACTGAAACTGTAATCTTCAATGCAAGGGAGCCTTTTCAAAATAGCGTCCCTTGCATTCCTATTGGCTAATTGGATTTTGCAAATTCAAATCAGCCAATAGGATGAGAGCTACTGAAATTCTATTTAAAACTCTTTTGGGGTGTTTTTTGTTTTGGGCTTTCTTAAAAGAGCTACATGCCCTTTTAAGGGCAATGAAAAGAGCTGAATGCCCTTTTAAGGGCAATGACCATACAAATGCCCTTTTCAGGGCAATGGGTAGTTTTTTTTTTTAGAGTTAGGTTTTTTATTTTGGGGGGTTGGTTGGGTGGTGGGTTTTACTGTTGGGGGGTCTATATATTTTTTACAGGGAAAAGAGCTGATTTCTTTAGTGCAATGCCCTACAAAAGGCCCTTTTAAGAGCTATTGGTAGTTTATTGTAGGCTAGGGTTTTTTTTATTTTGGGGGGGCTTTTTTATTTTTATAGGGCTATTAGATTAGGTGTAATTGTTTTTATTTTGGATAATTTTGTTTGTTATTTTTCGTAATTTAGTGTTTGTTATTTTTTGTACTTTAGTATTTTTTATTTTTGGTAATGGTAGTGTTTGCGATGCGGGAGCGCCTCGGTTTAAGGGTTAATATGTAGTTTATGGGTGTTAGTGTACTTTGTAACAGTTTAGTTATGGGTTTTGTGTAACAGTTTTGTTGCGTAAAACTCATAACTACTGCTCTCAGATTGTGGAAGGATTGTGTCGGTATGGGCTGTAACGCGAGCTTTTTAGCCTCACCGCAAAACCTGTAATGGCAGCGCTATGGAAATCCCACACAAAAACTTCATTTTTTCAGACAGTACATACAATTTTAAACAACTTTACAATTTTCTTCTATTATCAAATGTTCTTCATTTTCTTGTTATCCTTAATTGCAAAGCAAGAAGATAAGTTCAGGAGCGTACACGTCTGCAGCACCATATGGCAGCAGTTTTGCAACAATAGTATACATTAGCAAGAGTACTAGATGGCAGCAGTATGTCCTGCTATGTAGTGCTCCAGACATGTCCATGTTACCTATTTAGATATCTCTTCAACAAAGAACAACAAGAGAACAAAGCAAATTTTTATAATGGAGTAAATTGGAAACTTTTTACAAATGGTATTCTTTATCTGAATCATAAAATAAACAAATTTGGGTTTCATGTCCCTTTAAATAAATTAAAATGCTGCATTGTGGCCCTTGGGCCATGGGTAGGACAAGCCCAAGTTAGAGTTCTACATGTAACTCTGCTGCAAGCAAAGTACAGATTGTATTCTGTGTATAAGAAACTATAGCTGACAGCTTTTTTTCATGATCACTGAGAGATCCTATCATGTGACCCCAGACAATATAGCCTCACTGTTAATGCATCCATGTGTGATCCTTCTCATTATTATTTCTTACGGCAGCTGAAGGAATCTTGCACAGATTCTGCAGCTTGTTGCAAGACAATAAAAGTCAGCTGTATATCTCTCAATCCTTCCATTTGCCAAAGACCCTTAAGGATAAAATTCTAAAAGTATTTGGAACTGTGCAGTGTTATTACAATTTGGAAACAGTCAGTGGCCGGCGTAAGCTTTTATTTCATCTGGCAAGCTAGATGGAGGTGACTGTTTTTTTTTTTTTTTTAGAAGCACAGCAGGTCTCTCCGCAGCTGTGTAATTGACCACTTTCAGGAGCACCTACAGCAAAGCAAAATCTCGTTTCTCAAAATGCTGCCAATTATCGGCACAGCCAACCTTTCACAGTCTGCAGCCTTTCTGCCAGTACGAGCTATAGGGCGAGATCAACAAGATGAAGCAGATGAACATGGTTTGAGGATGTAAACGAAACATATAGAGTTTGATGTCATATACAATCAAACTTATCGAGTTTTTTAGGGTACATTAAGCTTATGTACAGACGGATTGTATGTCTCTCTGCCACTTTTACTGGAATGTTATTCCCAGTACATACGTATGCAGAATTAATAGACATAGATCTTGGGAGGACTGAGAGACACACATAGGTTTCATGAATGGGGCAAACAAATATCCCTGGAATATTGTTTTTTTATCTAAGCATTAGAGAGAGAAAAAAAGATAATACAACTCCACTTACCCTAAGGAAAGCAGGGAAACTTAGTACCCCTGGAATACTGCTTTTTATAGCTAAGTATTAGATAGGAAAAAAAATATAATACAACTCCACTTACCCTAAGGAAAGCAGGGAAACTGGGCCATTCTGCTTAGCCTGTGTGGAAGCAAATCTACTAAAGGCCAGAAGGGCCGGACTGGGAATAAAAAGCAGCCCTGGAAAAATATGAAGACCAGCCCTTTTTTCCGTCGAGTCGGTAGAATTCACAGGCCCAATTTTTCTTAAAGATGATTACTGGGATACTCCTTATCCAATATTTATTTCAGAATTAAATTATATTACTTTCCATTAAATAAAAATGCCAAATTGTTGTTATATAAGCACCCTACAACCCAATTGCAGCCATTAATCTCCCCTTTAAATTGTAGCTTACCAGCCCCACCTGCTGCAGCCCACCGGGAAATCTCCTGGTATCCTGGTAGGCCAATCCGGCCCTGAAGGCCAGGAATTGTGTACATGTTTACATCATAGAAATTGCCCTACTGGCTTGAGAAAATGTTTTTTTTTAATGATTCTTAAAGGAACATGAAACCCAATTTTTTTTCTTTTATGATTCAGATAGAGGGGGCCATTTATCAAGCTCCGAACGGAGCTTGAGGGCCTGTGTTTCTGGCGAGCCTGTAGGCTCACCAGAAACAACAGTTATGAAGCAGTGGTCTAAAGACCGCTGCTCCATAACCTGTCCGCCTGCTCTGAGCAGTTAAATACAAAGGTATAGGCAATAAATAATACAGCTTTTTTCCATTTAAAAGCTGCCTAAATTGTTGCTCAGCCTGCCTGGGTTCAGGAGCTTATACTATGGGGTCGATTTATTAAGCAGCTGATGCTGTATTGACGCCCCGTCGTTCCTGGTCTGCCAGAAACGGAAGTTAAAGGGACACTAAAGTCAAAATTAAACTTTCATGATTCAGATAGAGCATGGCATTTTAGGCAACTTTCTAATTTACTCCTCTTATCATTTTTTTTCCGTTTACTTGGTATCTTTATTTGAAAATCAGGAATGTAAGCTTAAGAGCCGGCCCATTTTTGGTTGAGAACCTGGGTTGCACTTGCTTATTGGTGGCTAAATATAGCCATCCAATCACAAGCTCTAGCCAGGGTGCTGAACCAAAAATGGGCTGGCTCCTTAGCTTACATTCCTACTTTTTCAAATTAAGATACCAAGAGAACAATGAAAAATTGATAATAGGAGTAAATTAGAAAGTTGCTAAAAATTGCGTGGTCTATCTGAATCATGAAAGAAAAAAAAAATTTCTGACCGTTTGGGACCAGGGCTATTTTTAAATTTCTGCGGTGTTTGTGTAGCGTAATTTTCCTCTTACTCATTTACTGTACCCACACATATTATATACAGTTTTTTTCTCCCCATTAAATGGACTTTCTAAAGATAACATTATTTTGATCATATCTTAAAATGTACTATAATTTTTTTTTATAAAATATGATGAAAAATTTTTGAAAAAAAACACACTTTTCCTAACTTTGATCCCCAAAATCTGTTACACATCTACAACGACCAAAAAACACCCATGCTAAATAGTTTCAAAATTTTGTCCTGAGTTTTGAACTACCCAATGTTTACATGTTCTTTTCTTTTTTCGCAAGTTATAGGGCAATAAGTACAAGTAGCACTTTGCTATTTCCAAACCATTTTTTTTTTCAAAATTAGCGTTAGTTACATTGTAACACTGATATCTGTCAGGAATCCCTGCATAACCTTTCACATGTATATATATTTTTTAAGTAGGCAACCCAAAGTATTGATCTAGGCCCATTTTGGTATATTTCATGCCACCATTTCACCGCCAAATGCGATCAAATAAAAAAAAAAATCTTTCATTTTTTCACATTCTTTAGGTTTCTCACTGAAATTATTTACAAACAGCTTGTGCAATTATGGCACAAATGGTTGTAAATGCTTCTCTGGTATCCCCTTTGTTCAGAAATAGCAGACATATATGGCTTTGTCATTGCTTTTTGGTAATTAGAAGGCCGCAAAATGACACTTGTATTATGCCCAGCAGTGAAGGTGTTAAATTAGGTAGCTTGTAGGGTTAATTTTAGCTTTAGTGTAGAGATCAGCCTCCCACCTGATAGATCCCACCCCCTGATCCCTCCCTGACCCCTCTCTTCCCTCCCCCACTGCCATCTTGGGTATTGGCAGCTGTCTGCCAGTACCCAGTTTGATCAAAATTAGTTTTTTTTTTAATAATTATAGCCCATTTTTCTGTAGTGTAGCTGCCCCCTCCTCAATTCTTTACCCCCTTCCCCTCCCAGATCCCTTTCCCAATAATTATTTATTCCCCCCTCTCTCTGCTTCACTCTATACTATACACCACTTGCACGCTTCCGACGACCTCGCCGCAGTGCCGCAACCGGATCCCAGCTGAGAAGATGTGAATCAGCGATGGGCCGCCCACCCGCCTCCCTTGTATCCCTCCCACGCCTTGTATCCCTTGTATCCCTAAGCATCGTTGTGCTTAAAAAGGGTATTACAGTGATGCCTCAATATCGAGGCATCACTGCAATATCCTGAAAATGTCTGGAAGTGATCACAATCGCTTCAAGCGCATGAAACCCCAGAGGACGTGCCAGGCAAGTCCTTGGTCATTAACTTACACTTTTTGTAGGACATGCCTGGCATGTCCTCGGTCGTTAAGGGGTTAAGAAGCAGCGATCGTAAGACCACCCTCAACTTCTCTGCCACTTTTTTTGTGCCGGACTGAAATCATCTGGATACGATCAGGAGGTTTGACAGCCCCTGCTAGCGAGCACGGGGGCAGTATTGCACAAGCATTTCACCAGAAATGCTTGATGCTTGTGCAATGTTAAATACCAACAGCCTATGCTGACTAGAATTTAGTGAGGTTGAGCGGACATGATTCACTACAGAGAATCATGTCCGCTCGACCATTAATAAATCTACCCCTATGTCTGTCACCTTGTCATTTCCTTTCTCGGTTCTATCAGTTTACCTGCTGCTCTTAGGCCAAGTCACTCTTTTTTTGTCAGCTGCACTCTCTCTCTCTCTCTTTCTCCTGTCAACTAAAAATCTCACCCATCAACCACATTGCTACAGAATCTATTGATGCTCTACAAATAAATAGTAATGCTAATAATAATGGTGTCTGGATACATGTTGGTGATGATTCCCTTGTATATTTGTTTGCTGCATATATGTTCCTAACCAGATCAATGAGTTTTGCATCTGTGATATTAGCCCATTTATTACAACAGGGGAAAATTAATTAGGATTCAAATATCAGAATGAGAAAATGGGATTTGCACATTTTTTTTATTGTTCAAATCAATCATAATGTGACATGAACAAAGCATGCACAGAATTGTCTAATGGTATCAGACATCTGATACGGCGTTTGGAGCTGTCTGATAAGACAAATCAGTTTCAAGAGATCTTTGAAAAAAGTATGATTTTGTATGAGAAAAATCTCTTTTGCATGGACTAGAATTGCAGCTCGGTGTTGTCTAACAAGTTAATTTGTTTCTGAAGCCATAAATTTTGGTGTCCCAGAATTTGAAAAGGTCTGATTAATCCTTGTATGTAATAGCACTTAAGGTAATAAGGAATTCTACCCTACTATTATTATTATTATTATTATTATTATTATTATTATCGGTTATTTGTAGAGCGCCAACAGATTCAGCAGCGCTATAAACAAAGGGGAGTACAACAAAACAATTGGATGAAATGGGATGAAATGGGTAGAGGGCCCTGCCAAGAGTTGAACTGTTGTAATCCACTCTTAAGAAGGTGATCTACAAACAGCTGGACTCTTAGGCTTACATGCTAAGGGGGTTCAGGGGATAGCAATGGAGGAGTGGAACTGGTATAAAGTAAGGTTAGCATAGGTTGTATGCATCCTTGAACAGTAGAGTCTTTAGGGAGCGCTTGAAGCTTTCAAAACTAGGGGAGAGTCTGGCAGAGGCATTCATTATGGATTGTAAGGGAGCTAGGCGGCAGGTGGGGAGACCAGAGAGGACAGAAATGCAGTAATCAAGGCGGGAAAGAATGAGAGAGTGGATTAAAATCTTAGTTGTGTCTTGTGTAAGGAAGTGTCTAATTTTGGAGATGTTTTTAAGGTGGAAGCGGCAGGCTTTAGCCAAGGACTGAATGTGAGGAGTGAAGGAAAGATCTGAGTCAAATGTGACCCAGAGACATCGGGCAGGCGGGGTAGGGGTAATTATGGAGTTGTCAACAGTTATAGAGATATTGGGGGGTGGAGATTTTGGAAGAAGGGGGGGAAATGAGGAGCTCAGTTTTGGAGAGATTTAGCTTGAGGTAGTGGGAGGACATCCAGGAAGAGATATGAGAAAGACAGTTAGTGACACGGGTTAGCAAGGAAGGAGATAGGTCTGGTGCAGAGAAGTAGATTTGGGTGTCATCAAGTATTGGAAAAGTGGTGGGTATATGGTGCGCAAATCTGCCCCTTGCAATACACACTAATCTGCTCCCATAAAGCAGATAGTTCAAGAACTGGTACAAAGAAAAAGAGAGGTGTGTGTATGCGCTAAACAGCTCTGGGGATGAAGGATATTTTATTAATATATAATAGTATATTTAGAGATATGAATTATAAAGATATATATTATGAAAACACTATGTGTGGCATAAAATTATAGTGTAGGTGTTAAAAAGTATACAAGTGCAACTGGTATAAATCAAATGTCAAAGCGACTAAAATAAAACAAATATCAAAGCAATATATATAAAAGAGTAAATCCACCTATGGAATCTTAGCTTATATAGCAGTGGAAGGTCCGTTTGGAAAAGAGGTAGATATCAAACTTTCTACCTAGGGATGAAGTATTGTTATGGCTCCGTTATAGGAGTGAACGGGTGTTAAAACCCCGTATGAAGATATAGGTAGTCACGTTATTGGCAATTTCTGTTATAGGAGTGAACGGGTGTTAGAACCCCGTATGAAGATATAGGTAGTCACGTTATTGGCAATTTCTGTGAAAAATAAGTTGATACCTTCTTTTAAGAATAACCCACTGAGAACCACGCTGCAGGGCCGCTACACCTCTATGGTGCCTACCTGCTCTTTTCTCGAGCTGAATCCTCCGTCAAGGTACGGCACAGGTGTCCGGCGCGGCTCACTGCAGCTGGTGACGTCAGGAACGCTGGATGCGTGTCGAATGTAGGTCCGGTCTCGATGAAAAACTCTGCGCAGGGTATTAGAAGTGGAGCAAATAATCCCAACGAATCCTTTGCAATCCTTGTAGATAGTTATATATTTTCACTTTGTGTTTGTTCATCTAGGTCCATCAACGCGTTTCACCATATAAAATGGCTTTATCATCAAACGGATCTTCCACTGCTATATAAGCTAAGATTCCATAGGTGGATTTACTCTTTTATATAGGGCTAATATCCTAATATAAATTTAGACCGAGCTGAACCAACAGTCAGCTATTTTTAGTTTATTTTATATGTTTTAGCATAGTGTTTGTAACTATATATGACCGGTCATATTATCAAAGTATTAGTAGACAATAATTCATTGTTATTTTAAATAATATAAATAAATTTTATTTTTGATATATATATTGCTTTGATATTTGTTTTATTTTAGTCGCTTTGACATTTGATTTATACCAGTTGCACTTGTATACTTTTTAACACCTACACTATAATTTTATGCCACACATAGTGTTTTCATAATATATATCTTTATAATTCATATCTCTAAATATACTATTATATATTAATAAAATATCCTTCATCCCCAGAGCTGTTTAGCGCATACACACACCTCTCTTTTTCTTGGGTGTCATCAAGGGTACTAAGGGTCAGAATACAAGTGGAGCACTAAATATCGCTTGCATGCAAGTGATTTTAGTGCTCCACTTTGTAATACTAGTGCACAATAATGTGGGCTGGTATTACAAGTTAATTGCAATGCAAGTTCGCGTTTGCATTGCTAGGAGGCATAGCGTGCTTACATAGGCTCCTATGGGAGCCTAATACTGATGCCGTCACAGATGCGAAGCGAAGAAGGTAAGTAGTGCAGTGATAAACAGCATTTTTTAATATATAGGTATATGAATATATACGTAAATATATATTTGTATGTTAATATGTGTATATAGACATATTAACTCATAAATATATATGTATATAATCATATACATATATATTTACATTGAGGTCTACGGGCACACATGGTTCCCATAGACTGAAATGTGAAGGCACTTTTTACCCCACTCCCACCAACTTTAAAGCCCCAAAACTGTCTAGTGCATTGTAATTTTTTTTATTAAAAAAAAAATCTAGCTTTTTTTTTTTTTTAAATAAAAAACTACAATGCCCTCTATTTTGAGGGTATTTGGGGCACTTTTAGAAAACTTAACCAGAGATCTATCTCTGGTTAATTTTCGGAGTGCTAATTGCTACCGCGAGGTTGCAGTAGCAAAAACCAGCCACTTGTAATGGCTG
This sequence comes from Bombina bombina, assembly GCF_027579735.1. NCBI lineage: Eukaryota > Metazoa > Chordata > Amphibia > Anura > Bombinatoridae > Bombina > Bombina bombina. Next base: position 1,404,014,895 of record NC_069499.1, on the reverse strand, counting down.
GATAATTATTGCGCTCACGCAAACAGGCACATTTTCCTATTTGCTGGAGCAAAATAATTTAGCGCTCCACTTGTAATCTAGCCCTAAATTCATTCTTGAAGAGAATATTAGACATGTTGAAATTAAAACAAACAAATCTTACAAATGTATTCAAGGTGATGTGCTCACTCAGGGTGTAGGTGCAAGTAATTGCAGCTTTAAAGAATACATTTACTTTTGAGCTAGTTGAGCTACAAGATTAAAATGCAATTGCATCTTTCTAAGCACAGTAAGGGGCACATGGTCAAACTATTCTACCACTACCTTAGAAACAATCTGCAAAAACAGAAAAACTGAACAAAGGTTCTTTTGTATAATGTCAGCATTTGTTAACCCTTGTGATGTCTATGACAGACCAGAATCTCAACGATCAGTTTAAGAACAAATGAGTAATTCACAGTGAGTCAATTATTAGTTCGCTGGGGCTCAACCAGGTATCGGCATTGTTAGTGGGTCTTAAAGACCATGGTTAAAATACAATGAGGATGGTGTCCACTTAATCTATATATGTTGCAATGGATTCTGGGAATACTTATTCAAATGAGGAGAATGTGTATTTGAATTGTATGCTTTCTTCAAACCCTTCACCTTCGGCAAATAACACAGCAAGTGTTGGAAGTGTATTGCTAGCAAACACGCTGACAGACAGCTGTTTCAAAATGGTCTCTGCTGCTTGAAGCTGTACCAGGTACACCAGTTATAACAGAGAATTAAAGTCTATTGATCGTTTTACTGTTACAGAAATTTCAATGGTTTGTAGACACCCTCTAAAGTCCCCCACTTTATCAGACCTGTCACACTCTGCACATTGATGAGCGAATTGTACTCAGAGCCAGACACGTTTAAAGATTGCGCAGCCCAGGTGCCTGACACCTACAATAAATACAAAGAGCCTCATTGTTCTTGAGACTCAGGCATCTGCATTGATTTGCTCAGTGAGGCAGCAAGAAAACAAAGATATAGAAAGTACAGTATGCAATAGGAGGGCAGGGTGCTGCCCATAACAAAAATGTCCTTATATGGAGACTTTTAATATTAAGTTTCAATAGAGAATGAAACTCTATGTTGCTTCACTGTTAAGCTAATGAACATCAAATAATTCATTCCCTGCTTCAGAACAAAATCATATTTTGTCAGAAATCATATTTCACCCTAGGCTGTAACTTGTTGTCAGTTTGAAGATTATCAGTATATAATATAATAATTGTTCTATAGGGCCCCTAGATAATTTCAGGGTTAATATATTGCGGATCATGTCTGCTGCACACCGATAAATGACGACAGCATACGCTTTCGGAATTTATCATTGCACCAGCAATTCTGGTGAACTACTGGTGCAATACCACCCCATGTAGATTTGCGGGCAATTGGACACTAGCAGGGGGTATCAATCAACCTGATCGTATTGGATCGGGTTGATTTCCGGCGATGTCTGTCTGCCGCCTCAGAGCAGGCGGACAGGTTATGGAGCAGCGGTCCACGGGGCATCAATCTCAATACAGACCTTGATAAATAGGCCCCAGAGAGTACAATTAAAGAAAATTCCAATTTACTGCTCTTATCAAATTTATCTAATTTGGGCCTGATTTATGAGTGATGCACTAAATGTGGCGCCTGAGCGATTATCAGGTTTCACGGCTGTTTGAGCATGTTGGAAGTAGCGTTTGTATTAGTTGAAAGTAAACGCATAGAGATCTGCTTAACTGTTACACTTTTATAAAAAGTTACACAAGATACATCAATATTAAAAAAGTACAGTAACACTCATATTAACACCATCTAATAAATAAAAAAAATAAAAAAATTGCATTCAAATATTATAAGGGCTCAAATAAATGAGGTCTCCGGAAAACAAGGGGCTTTACCATAGGATGCTACATACATATACATGTCTAAATATATGCAATATAAAAATATGTATGTGTGTGTATATATATATATATATATATATATATATATATATTTACTGTTAACGTCTCTGCTATATTTCCAACTTTGGTGTGTTATCCTGTCTATGTGGCCTGTCTATATTTCAGCTGCCTGTATTCATACTATCTGGGTCAGGACAGGCTCTACGGCTGATTTGTCTGAGACATCGAGATTCAACCAATCGGATGGAAGGTGTGTGAGGATACTAACACACCCCTTTGTGACGTCCGAGTTGAGGAGCGTGAAGGCGGTTTGTGTGCACGAAGCTGTGGGTAAGGACATCTACCTACCCATTTGTGATATCACTTTTTCGAAGTTAGAAGCTCCGGTTTTGAGGAGTGTAAAGGCGGACTGCCAGGGAGGTACCTCCATGATATACCGCTCACTGTCGTTTTGCTGACCAGCATATGTGAGTAAACTTTTCTTCCTGTTTTGGATATAACTTCCAACTGCTACTATAAGTTGGGTGGACGACTGCCTTCTATGGTTACCGCTTATTATAGGGTCTATCCCATTGTTCAATTTGTATATACATTATTTTTTTGTAATTTTTGTTATTTTCATCTGTAATTTATGTATGTGGCATTTATCTTTCTAATTCATGTGAATGGCATCCAGTCATGACACTTGCAGTTAATAAATGTGAGAAGTTTTTCTCTTAAATATATAGTGTGCATTATTCCCTTTCTTTAAAGTGACAGTACTTTATGTCACTTTTTCTCTCTGACTCTTAGAATGTGTGAATGTGTATATTATCTTAAAGGGCTGCACCTTAATACATTTGCAATAAGTAGTATTTGCTCCTCCCTCCTATCCCAATATATATATATATATATATATATATATATATATATATATATATATACAGGGGTTGAAAAACCCAGTTGTCCAGTGGTCCCGGACGACCTTAAAATTTCTTGGGACAACTTAAAAAAATTGTCTACTATTTTCAACATGCATCTGTCATATAAACTTTCATTTTTTTTTAGAGATTTCTGTTTTCTTAAAATATAATTTTTTTTAACATGTTAAATCAAACCACAATCATGTAGAAAGTGCCTTAAAGGGACACTGAACCCAAAATCTTTCTTTCATGATTAAGATAGAACATTTAATTTTTTTATTTTTTTTTAAATCTTTATTTACATCAATGTGTAAAACATACATAAAATAAATTTAAACCCGAACCGGGTAACACAAGAACGAAAAGTAAAGGATTATAAGTTACATAGAAAGCTGTTATATCATTACAATTTCAGTTGCACATTATTAATTTTTCCATTTATAATAAAAAAAAACAAAAGCATGAAACCCCCCCGCCAAAAAAAAAAAAAAAAAAAAAAAAAAGGGGAAGAAAAGGGGCAGGGAGAGAAACTATTTACCATGATCCTAATAGAACTAGATCGGAATTTCGAAGATGATATATTAAATATTCAATTTCAGGGGGTGGAAATGCTTTTATAAACAGGGACCATTTTATAAAGAACCTACTAATATCTTCCTGATTATTAATGCTAATATCAAGTTGTTCGAGGATACATTGTTTTTTTAGACAATTTTTAAATTCCGAAATGCTGGGAACTGCTTGCATTTTCCATTTTTTTAAAATAAGATATCTAACGGCCAATATAACAAGGTTAATGAATTTAATATTAATCTGTTTATTTTCATAATGTAAAAGGAAAACTACTATCTTTACTGAGAGAGTTATGGTAGAATCAGTAAGAATTTTACGAAGCCAATATTGGACTTTAAGCCAAATATTTCTGATTTTTGTTCAGGTCCATATCATGTGCAGAAAGTTCGCCCACGGGAGGGAACACTTAGGACAGCTACTAAAATTTATATTCCCACATTTAAATCCTTTTTCTGGAGTAAAATAAGACATGTAAAGTAGTTTCAGATGTGACTCCCTCCAGGTGGTGGAACAAGTTGCTCGACTAGCTTCTTGAATTTAGGTATAAGGTATTTTGGAGTCCAATTCTTGATTTAATACTGCCGACCATTTAAGACAGATTCTATCAATATTAATTGTACATGTCTTAGAGATCAAAATCGTATAACAAGGAGTAATAGACATAAGCCCATTTTTGACTAGTACTAACCATATCTCAAGGATCCCTAGGGACCGATTCCATCCGTATTCATTTATACGTTTTGTAGTATAGTGTCTAACCTGAAGATAGGCAAAAAAGTTTCTATTTGGGAGATTAAATTCTGATCTAAACATATCAAATGACTTAATACAGCTATTCCCTATATCCAATATCTGGTGTGCCTTAGATAAACCCTCCAACCTCCATTTTTCAAAGAGAGTAGAAAGAAGACCTGGTTGGAATTGAGGATTCTCAAGTAATGGAATATGCATCGATACATGATATTCTATAACTAATAAGTTGCAAATCTTTTTCCACGCTAGAATTGGGTTGTATAAAGATCTTAGTTTTTTGATTTCAGACAGAATAGAGGGGGCGTCAGAATGAATAATAGCTACGAGAGAAAGAGGATTCTAGATGTTATTTTCAAGGTCATTGTCTGTAAAATAATCTTTTGAGAACAGCCAGTATGTCACTATGCGAGCTAAAAAAGCATAGTTATAAAGTTTGAGATCTGGTAAAGCAAGGCCTCCATACCTGATAGGTAGAGAGAGTTTTGAAAGTGAGATTCTAGGCTTCCTATGTTGCCACAAGAAGGAGCTCAGTTGCGAATTGAGTAAGCTCCTTTTTCTTCAAAAGAAGAGGAATATTCTGGAAAATATAAAGTATTTTAGGTAAGAGGATCATCTTATATGCCGCTATACGTCCAGACAGGGAAAGAGGTAGACTATGCCAGTTTTTGAGGGTATCTTTGATTTTATTTAGAATTGGAATTATATTAAGAGAGTACCATCTATCTGGATTAGAAGATATAGCTATGCCTAAGTAATTAAAATAATCAGAAACTATAGAAAAAGGTTGCAGGAATTAGTTGTTTGTTTAATCCAAAGAAGTTCGGACTTTGTTATATTTATTTTATAACCAGCAAAGGATCCAAACTGTTGTACTATTAGAAGAAATCTGGGTATATTAATAGAGGTATTGGACATATATATCAGTATATCATCTGCATAAAGTGCAATTTTTAATTCCTTGTCACGTATTTTTATCCCTTCCAGATGCTGTCTGACAAATATAGCTAAGGATTCAATAGAAATATTAAAAAGGAGAGGGGAAAGTGGACACCCTTGTCTAGTACCTCTATGCAAAGATATGGGGGGAGATAGCTGGCCATTCACTATTAGCCGCGTAGAAGCACTCTGATATAATTTTTCAATAAACTTACTAAAATTCCCTTTTAATCCAAATCGTTCCAGAGAAAATAACAAGTGGTCATTGTGGACTGAGTCGAAAGCCTTTTTGGCATCTATAGCTAATATTGCCATATCTGACTTAATTCCCTTCTGTATCTGGTCATAACCCTCGCCTTTCGCAAAGTAGTCTATCGTAAGCAAAAGCTGCCTAATTTTAGCTGCAGAATTCCTTTTTTTCATAAAGCCAGCCTGGTCCGTATTAATAATTGTTGGAAGGAGGGATTGGAGTCGTTGGGCCAAAATGGAGGTTAGTATTTTATAGTCCGTATTAATAAGAGCAATAGGTCTATAAGACTCCTTCATAGTTGGGTCTTTACCCTTTTTTTAAAATCAGGGTCGTATATGAAGCTGAAAAATTAGAGGTAGGTTCATTCCCGTCTATATAAATATGGTTAAACAAGGAGGTGATACAAGGTGTTATGGTGGAAGAAAGTATTTTGTAAAATTCATTGGGCAATGCATCTGGGCCAGGAGCTTTATTATGCCCAAGGTTTTAATTGAGTTAGATACTTCTAGTACTGTAATGGGGGAGTAAAGATCTTGAAGTGATGCATCTGTTAATAAAGGATGAGAGATCTTACTCCAGAAATACTGGCGCTCTTTAGTATTGGAAATTCTAGGAGAATATATGTCTTTATAATAGTCAAATTTTTTTTAAATTTGATTAAGTTCTTCAGATAACCTAAAGCTTTGGCCTTCTACACATTGGGAATCTATTAAATGGGAACCTGCATCCTGTTTAAGAAGTTTGGCTAAGAGTTTCCCTGTCTTGTTACCATATTTATGTATTTTTGCCTGAAACCTAGTATCCCTTTGTGTAGTCCTATATAGTAAAAATGTGTCTCTCTCTTTAAGTGCAGCAATATATTTGGCCCACTTCTGCGGCGTTTTTTCAATTAAATAAAAATTATATGCATTTGTGACCGTACGTAGTAGTTGATTCTCCCGCAATTTGAGTTTCTTAGTATGCCTAATAGTATATGATAGTATCTCGCCCCTTAAAACTGCTTTAGCAGTCTCCCAAAATAAATCAGGACAATTCCTAGCATCAGCATTAAATATGGCAAATTCACGACATTTAAGTTCAAGCCAATTTCAAAATTTAACGTCTGAAGCTAAATAGGTGGTAAAAAAGAAACGATTATTTGTATGAGAAAGGTTGTCAGGACTAAACTCAAGGCATATAGGAGCATGGTCAGAAACCGCAACGGGTAAGATTTGGGAAAGGACCTTCTGATTGCATAATTTTTCATCAAGCAGAAATAAATCAATACGTGAAAGAGATTTATGGGCTTTTGAGACACATGTGAAATTCCGCATATCAGGATTCTGGAGTCTCCATATATCACGTATTCGCAGATCATTAAATATTCTGGACAAGAGTTTTGATTCAAGATTGTCTCTTTTAGTTTTTCTTGAAAAAATTTTCTGCCTAAGTCTATCCATAGGATACTGCGGTGCCATATTAAAATCCCCTCCCACGATTAAAAAACCCCCCACACATGACATGAGCCTCGCCTTTAAAGCATCCCAGAAAGATAAATTAAACATGTTTGGAGCATATACATTACATAGGGTATATAGGGTGTTAACATTTTTTATTTTCAATATTAAATATCTCCCCTCAGAGTCTGATTCAGTATGCACAACCTCATAGTTAAATTTTTTTCCAAGCAAAATGGCAACACCTGCTTTACGAGTCGAACTGGGCGAAAAAAAGACCTCTTTAACCCATGAGGATTTAAGTTTAAGAACCTCTTAGGATTTAAGGTGGGTTTCTTGAAGAAAGGCTATAGAGGTGTTCATTTTTTTAAGGAAGGTTATTATCATTTTTCTTTTTATGGGGGATGTAAGGCCACCTATATTCCACGAAGTTAATTTAATTTTTTCATGCATATGTATCATCTATACGGATAGGAGAGGTAAAAAAAAGGGAAAAAAAAGGGGGGGGGGAACCCAGTTCAAAAAAACAAACCCCAAACAACACACAGATCATATACACAAAAGACAGTGAACCACCTACACTGTCTATTACCCGATACTGTAGAACCCCAGGCATAGTTAACCCATAAAAAGGAAAAAATCATCTTATACTTTACTGTTTAAGAGCTAAGGAGCCGACTGGGGAGAGGAACAATTTTTAGTGAAAAACGATTCTGCCGCAGAGGCAGTGTCAAAAAAATCATCTAAGCCTGGCCGGATGCAGAATAGTTGCATGCAGCCCTTTCTGTATAAACTTTGTACATGCTGGGGCTAATTCCCTCCTTTTTAAGGCTGTTTCTGCTGCATAGTCTTGAAATAGTAATATTTTAGCTTCCCCCAGGAATATAGGCTGGTGTTCACGGAAAGCTTGTAGAAAGATAATTTTGTGTTGATAATTCAAGAATTTGGCTATTATTGGTCTTGGTATCGTATTATTTTTAGAAAGGGATGTTGGTCCTATCCTGTGTACCCACTCTATAGAAATGTTGTGATATATCTCAGAGAGCTTTAGTAGCCCCGGGAGTGTATGCGTCATCAATTTATTCAAATCTTCAAACTGTTTAAGCTCAGGGACCCCAATTATTCTTAAGTTGTTTCGCCTTGCGCGATTTTCAAGATCTTCTAACTTTTCCTGTGCTTTAACCAGGGCCAAACACATAGTATCAAGTTTAGTGTTGTAGGTTAAAGTAAGATCTTCAAGATCTGATACTCTCTGTTCTAACTCAGAAAATCTTTCCGAGAATTGTTTAACTTCTGTGACTAACTGGGCTATATCATGTTTAATCTCTATCTTAAGAGAATCAAATTTGGGAGTAAGAGCCATAGAAATATTAGAAACTAAAGACTGCATATCAAAAGGCTCATGTGAGGCTAAAAGATCACGAAGAGGTGTCTGCGACTCCACTGGGGGTTCTACAGCACTTTTCTGCTTTTTATCCCTTTGTCTAACCGACATGACTGAAGGTGAGGTTTTAGAATATGGATATAAAAATTTGTCCATATACTTGTGACTTTATGTGGTGATAACAACAAGGAACTGAGAACCAGTTCTAAGAGTGAGAGAGAGGGGATAGAACCCCAGCTATAGAGAAAAAAAAAAAAGAGGAGAAGAGAGGAGGGTGAAAAAAGTTAAGGTGGGGTGAAGTGAAAGTGTGAGAGTGCGAGTTTTAGTGAGTAAGAGAAAAAGTAAGAGAAAAAAAGGGAACCGTGAACTAAGTGAAAACAAGTACAGTCATATTGGTGACAAGGGCACCCGTATATATAATTTGTAGGTAGGGCCGTTAAAAGAACCTTCCGCAGATCAGATACAACCTCTTCTCCCTCCCCTCCCTTCTTCCCCTACAGTGGTTCTTCAGTGGTCTTAGATGGGTTTAAGATGAATTTTTAAAATCCTCTTAATTATATTCTATGTTGGCATATCTAAAAAAAAAAAGTAGAAACTAGCATTAAAAGAATATATGTGTTAGATAGACCCCTTCTAGTGTATCACTTTTGAACCAGTTGGCATTAATCTTTTAACCAGGGGCAGTTATCAGCCAAAGAGAGGTCAATATAAAGTTATTAGAGGTATATGTATTAAATAGATTTTTTCTAGCCTATAGCTTTTATAGGCATTGACAATGGATTTTGGCTAAAGACAATTAATAAGTGAGAAGAGGTTACTGGGGAAATTGTACAATATATCCAGTCTGTGTATCTGTAACCCCTTCTATTTTTCTTATATTATTGCAGACTGAGGATTTTTCAGGTATATTCAGTTCCTACTCAGCTAGGGTTAAAGATTTATACATGAAAAAACGTAAATTTACAGCAATAAGGTCTTATAAACCCAGCACCTCTTCAAGATAACTACAAAAAGGTCACGTCAGCCACTGCAGCCTGGGAAATACCTATAGATACACATATAGAACCCACATTAATATATGGAAAATACAATACAAAACTGTAACTTGAACCAGGTGGGTAAATAAATGTCCAACATACAATAAAGGAATAAACCTGTAACACAATCTATAGTTATTTTGAGTGAGAATTTTATCTCTAAGGTTAGAATCAGCTATGGAGAAAAACCAACGTATAATTTGTACAAAGAAAAGGGTACTGTGCTGTATAAGAAAAAAAAAAAGGTCCCTTGTAACCCTGCTAAATAACAGGCCAAGATAAGCTTTTTCTTTTGCTTTTGTCTATCCTCTCCGTGCATTAAACAATAAATGTGTTCTGGAGGACTTTAAAATTATATTGGGGACCAGTAAGAGAAAAAAGGCAGTCACTGGGTCCAAGTGATCTATAACAAAGGAGCCTTTCAGAATTACTTGCCGTGTCCTGTAAGCAACAGTGATCGTCTAAAGCCGCAGCAGCTCCCCCTCACGCAACACCGGTGGGAGGGAGAGCGTTTACCCAGAAGAGCAGGATCCAATCAGCAGGAGGAGACCCGTCCGTGACGAGCTGTCCGCAGAATCAGGGAGAGAGAGTAGCCGGAGACCCACAGGAGCGCACCAGGGCGCAACAAGAAGCCTCACCCCTCACGCAGCATCGGTGGGAGGGGGAGCGAAAACAGCGGCAGGTCTCACAGACTCCTCGGGTACGTTCCCCTGTGTTCAGATCCACGGTGTAGCAAGCAGTAGTGTCCAAAAGATACTCCGGGCAAACCCAGCCCCACTGCAGCAGCCGGAAAGAAGAAGAGGGACAAAACCAACCGGCAACCCGTCCGATCACAAAGCCAGTGTAGGCTAAGAGCTGTTCAGTCCATCCAAGCAGCGCACGGCCAACAGGTACACCTGAGCGCTAGAGATAGTCTGCTTTGACCGGGGCCCAAGAGTTAAAGACACGCTCACCTAGGGTTAGGCTATAGGACAGGATCGTACACTCACTTGCTTACAGTTCAGGTTAGAGCTCCTTGTGGCTCTTTCAGTGAAAAGTCTTTATTAGTATAAGACCTAGTATAGCGATGTTCAGCCAAAGTCAGGTCCTATCAATAGCTGCGCCGCGCAGCACTAGTGCAATGTTCAGGCACTATGGAGGTTCCAGCAGCGGTGACTTCTTGCTGTCTAAGCCACCCAAGGTCAGATGGTTTGGGTGCGAATTCCGCCAACGGCTTGTAAGTAGGTAGATCAGAGCAGGTGCAACACCTGACCGCACACCTGAGCTCCTCCTCCAGAACCTCCCCCCTAGAACATTTAATTTTAAGAAACCTTTTAATTTACTCTATCAATTTTTCTTCATTCTCTTGCTATCTTTATTTGAAAAGCAAGAATGTAAGTTTAGAAACCAGCCCATTTTTGGTTCACAACCTGGGTTGTCCTTGCTGATTGGACAGCACCAATAAACAAGTGCTGTCCAGGTCTGAACCAAAAATTATCTGGCTCCTTAGCTTTGGTTCATTCTTTTTCAAATAAAGATAGCAAGAGAATGAAGAAAAATTGATAATAGGAGTAAATTAGAAAGTTGCTTAAAATTGCATGCTCTATCTGAATCATGAAAGAAAAAAAAAATTGGGTTTAGTGTCGCTTTAAAAACAGAAGATTCCCCCCATAACTTTTTGCAGGCTAAGCCATGTTGATTTTTTTTATATATATATAATGGCAACAAAAATTATGTGCCAGCAAAACATATATAATTTAAGATTTTTTAATTATGTAAAAATAAACAATTCCCTGTAATATTTCAAATCAACTTTGAATTATTGTACAGCTACTCCACTCTGGCTAAATGATAAGCAAGTCAGTCAGGGTAGGCGGTGTACAGGTAAAGCAAACTCTCAGCATTTGTGCACATTTTATAAGAAGTTAAGTGAGTCAACAGAAAATATTTGGTATATTAAGGGAATAGTATGCATATCTATTTTTATACAGCATAAGCTACAAATGATTAAAACATATTTACATTTATATGTAACAACATTTTAAATTAGGGGGAGATAAAAGGCGAGTTTAAAATCCTCCACTACGCACAAAATATAGAGAAAATAACTCATTGTGTAGTTCATTAACAAATCTAGACAGGCCTGAAGGCTTGTTTTCCTACAGAAAACCTCTGAATTACATTGTTTCCAATGCAGCAAAGGATTCTGGGTAAGATATGCAAATTAAGTACACAATGACACACCTTTTTACTTCAGTCTGCTTTTCAGCAGATTCCCTTTACACCAAAGTATTGCTGTTCACACAGCTTATAAACTTAGCTAGGGTTAGTGCAGTGATTCATAACCATCCCAGGACAGACTGTGTCAGGATTCTTCACTGCATGCATTTACCTTTAAGCCTCTACCTGCATTCTCTAAGCCCTGCCCACAGAGTCTTTAAATCACCTGTTCATCCAAGGGCAGGTGCTTAGTATTTTGTTGCTTTGACAGAGTAACTCCTGCTCATGCTGAGCTCACATATTCCTCCTGGAATAACTTGCTTACCAGCATCTTTTGGATTACAAATACCTTTCCGTTACACAGCTACTGTTGCAGATTCTCTCCTACTGAAGTTACTTTCCATTTGCAATTTATTGTCTCCGCTTCCTAATATCTTCGGCAATTGCCGTTCCTATAAGAGGACACACTTCAAGCCAGCTTACCGTTCCGTTTTGGAGTTTTAGTCTCCCCCTGAGAGACATCAGCCTGACCCCTCTGGGAATACATCCCAGCTGCTTTACCGAGATCTACTAGCCGCAACTGGTTTCCACAGATTACCGGGGCTCGCTAGCGTCTTGCGCTGTCAATCAACCAGCGTGTCAGCGAGAGACTCCTCCCCGGCCAGCTGCGCTCAGACTTCAGAACGCTGCTTGCTGCAGCTGCAGACACAGGTAAAGGAACTGATTACCTTTCTAGAGAAGGAATTGTATTTGGGAACATTTGATTCAATTGGTTCTTTCAGTGTGCTAATCTCTCATGGGAATCCTCAATACAATACAAATAAACCAGAGGCTTCAGCCATTACAGATAACCCCTTGTTATCCCCTTCTTCCTGTGAATCTGTAAACTACTTGTAACAAGAATTACAGTTATACATATATATTAAATCACTCTCTTACCTTCAACTGATATCACTGACCACTATAGTGATACCAAACCAAGGGGGTGAAACATTTTAACCACTTCATCTACCAGTTCTGCAGTTGTGTTTCACAAGTCACAAAGTCTGTTCAGTCATTACATAATACTAAGCCTAACAAGATCATGGAACCAGCAGAACTTCCTCAAGTGGTCTACAATTTATCTCAGAAAGTAGATCAAATAGCTCACGCAGTGAGGGAGCTACAGATCGAGAATAAGACTCTAAAAGACCTATTCAAGGACTCCATAGCTGCTAGATCAGCTCACGATTCTGTACCTGAACCCCAGATATCTCTCCCTGAGACTTTCAGTGGAAACAGACGCAACTACAAACAATTCAAAAACGCCTGTCACTTACTTTTTACTTTGCGTCCTAAAACCTATGCTACTGAGAAAATAAGAGTTTTAACCGTTATCACATTCCTCAGAGGGGAGCCCAGGGTTTGGGCAGACAATTTATGTGAACATGAGGATTCTGCCCTTGCCACTTTAGAATCTTTCTTCAGTGTTATGGATGATTTATACTCAGATAAGGACACTCAACTGACCGCTGAGGCTCGCAGGAGAGACCTCAAACAGGGCAAGAGGCCCGTAGAAGAATACATTGCGGAGTTCAAACTCTATGCTTCTGACTCCCTCTGGAGCCCTATAGCACTCCGTAACCAATTCCGTTTAGGTTTGGCGGAGAATCTGAAGGATGAATTGGCAAGGATCGAACTACCTCCTACCTTAGAAGCTTTGATGAAGATCTCCTCTCAAATTGACAGAAGAATTTGAGAGAGACGTGGAGAGAAGTTCCATAGTGACTTATACGTTAAGCATACTGCTTCCTCAAGCCAACTTAAGCCCTCACCACCTACATCTGTTCCTATGGAGATTGGGGTTGTTAGAGGACCTTTATCAAGTGAAGAGAGGATGAGGCGTAAGACTAGGAACCTTTGCATGTACTGTGGAGATCCAACTCACTCAGTGTATCAATGTCCTATTCTCCAGAAGAACAAGAAAAGTAAGTCCACCATTATTTGTTGCTCTCATGAGGTTCATAAGAAATCCACTTACTGTAACCTATCTCTATTCTTGCAGTGGGATCAGAAAAGACTACCAACTGAAGCCATCATTGATTCCGGGGCTTTTGGGAACTTCATCGACTCTCAGCTTGTAAAATTAAATACAATCCCACCATCTCTAAAAGAGATACTACTTGTACTTTGTGTTATTGATGGGTCCACTATACGTAATGGTCCTATTACACATCATACTGTTCCTTTGAGAGCTGTTACAGAAAAGGGCCATACTGAATTAATCTCTTTCAATGTTTTGCCTTCTCCTCATTTCCCTGTAGTCTTAGGTATCACCTGGTTAAATTTACATGAGCCTTCCATAGTCTGGACCTCCTCAAAGATATCCTTCAGTTCCACATACTGTCAAACCACCTGTTTCCCACAGCATCACCTTCTTCATGCTCTTCCTGATCCACAGATTCTACCTGACTATTATAAGGATTTCGCTGATGTATTCAGTAAGTCTGAAGCTGACACCCTTCCACCCCATCCACTGTATGATTGTCCTATCCAACTACAGCCAGGGGCAAGCATACCATTTGGGCACATCTATCCATTAAACGAATCTGAATTAGAATATCTCAAGAGCTATCTTGAGGAAAACCTCAAGAAGGGATTCATAAGACCTTCCACTTCTCCCGCTGGAGCAGGCATGTTCTTTGTGAGGAATAAGGATGATTCACTTAGACCTATCATCAATTATCGCGAGCTTAACAAGCGGACCATAAAAAATCGGTATCCGTTACCATTGATTCCTGAAATGATTGAACGCCTATCTGACGCTACCATCTTCTCCAAACTCGACCTCAGAGGAGCGTACAATTTGGTACGGATACAGGAAGGTCATGAATGGCTCACAGCTTTCCGCACTAGATATGGGCTGTTTGAGTACCTGGTGATGCCTTTTGGATTGTGCAACGCTCCGGCGACTTTCCAACATTTTATAAATGACATTTTCAGAGATTTGCTAGATGTCTGTATGGTCGTGTACCTCGACCACATTTTAATTTATTCTAAGACCTTAAAGGATCACATCAAACATCTCCGCTGGGTACTCTCCAGACTTCGTACTCACAAGCTTTATGCCAAGGCAGAGAAGTGCCAATTTCATTGCACAGAGATTTCGTTCTTGGGTTATGACATCTCCCCTGAAGGTATAAAGATGCAACATAAGAAGGTAGACACTGTATTGGACTGGCCTCAACCAGCCAATAGGAAGGAGCTACAACGTTTTCTTGGCTTTTCCAACTATTATCGGAAATTTATCAAGGGATTCTCCAAAATAGTAAAACCTTTAACTCAACTCACGACCCAGTCCAAACCTTTCAATAGCACTAAGGAAGCGTCCACAGCTTTTGAGTTCCTCAAGACTAGTTTCTCCACAGCACCTATACTCCAATTCCCTGATGCCTCATTGCCTTACATCCTTGAAGTTGATTCATCAGACTTTGCCATAGGGGCTGTACTCTCACAACGCCAGTCTATGACGGAACCCTTGCACCCAGTCTCGTTTTTTTCCAAAACTATGTCTTCTGCGGAGATGAATTACACTATTGGAGACAAAGAACTCCTAGCCATTCGCAGAGCTTTAGAGAACTGGAGACATCTATTGGAGGGAGCTAAGTTTCCTGTCACAATTTACACAGACCATAAAAATCTCCAATATCTCCAGAACAATAAAACCTTATCAGCGAGACAGGTCCATTGGAGCCTTTATTTCTCCAGGTTTGACTTCATTATCCAATACAGACCTGCCAACAAGAGCGGGAAGGCTGATGCTCTCTCTAGGAGAGATGTTAGACCTTCTATAACACATGAGATCCAGTCAGTGATTCCCCAAGAACGTTTCATAGGTATCACTACACCTTTCCTATCCGAGATTAAGAGACATCAAAGACAAGACTATGAAATTACAGGTTACCAAGTAGAGAAAAAAGACGGCTTCATCTATCACAAGGATAAGCTTTATGTACCTCAAGCTCTAAGGAACCAGGTTTTGAAATATCATCACGACATCCCAACCTCAGGTCATCCTGGTGTCAGACGTACCTTGGACTTACTAAACCAATCATACTGGTGGCCCAAAATGAAGCAAATGGTTAAGGATTATGTTGGTACCTGTTCCACCTGCATTACCTCAAAACATGAAAGGTTAAGACCTTATGGGCTATTGATGTCTCTACCTATTCCTAGTCGTCCTTGGGAACAAATAAGTATGGACTTCATTGTTGAATTACCCATATCACAAAAACAGAACACCATACTTGTTGTAATAGATATGTTCACCAAGATGGGGCGCTTCATTCCCTACCATAAAGTCCCTTCATCTTCGGAAACAGCTCGTCTTTTCTTAGACAATATCGTTAAACTACATGGCGTACCTGCTAGGGTGATCACTGACAGAGGAACGCAATTCACCTCGCGATTCTGGTCTACATTGTCCAAACTCCTTCAAGTTGATCATAGATTCACAAAAGCTTACCACCCCCAAACCAACGGGCAGACGGAACGTTTGAATCAATGGCTGGAGGAATATCTCCGTTGTTTTTGTTCCTACCAGCAAGACCAGTGGATCTCCTACTTACCCATGGCTGAGTATGCCTACAACAACTTAACCAGCTCATCTACAAATTGCTCACCTTTTTTTGCAAATTATGGTTTTCACCCTACTCTCTTCCTCAACACTACCTCAAGTATTGATTCACCCAATTTGGATGATTTTACCATTAGGATTTTAGACAATTTTGATTTTATCAAAAGGAATTTTCAGAATGCTCAAGCTACGCAGAAAAGACATTACGATTTCAGAAGAAGAACTCCCCCCAATTACTCCATCGGGGACCGGGTATGGCTTTCCATGAAGAACTTGAAACTTCAAGTTCCAAGCAAGAAACTTGCTAGAAAGTTTATTGGTCCTTTTGTAATAACCCGGGTAGTCAACCCTAATGCTGTCACCTTGCAATTACCCATCGGAATGAAGGTGCATCTGACCTTCCACGTCTCTCTTCTAAAACCTTATATCAGATCTAGACAACAAGAACCCATCCCTGCTGACTCCTCAGTTATAACTGATACTCAAGTATACGAAGTTCATTCCGTTCTGGACTCCCGTTACAAGGGTTCAGTACTGCAATATCTTATTCACTGGAAGGGTTATCCTTCAGAAGACGACTCTTGGGAGGATGCCTCAGAAGTTGATGCTCCTAGGCTCATCTCTACTTTTCACAGTCGCTTTCCGGATAGACCTAGACCTCAAGCTGTGGGACAGCTTTCTTGAGGAGGGGGTGATGTCAGGATTCTTCACTGCATGCATTTACCTTTAAGCCTCTACCTGCATTCTCTAAGCCCTGCCCACAGAGTCTTTAAATCACCTGTTCATCCAAGGGCAGGTGCTTAGTATTTTGTTGCTTTGACAGAGTAACTCCTGCTCATGCTGAGCTCACATATTCCTCCTGGGATAACTTGCTTACCAGCTTCTTTTGGATTACAAATACATTTCCATTACACAGCTACTGTTGCAGATTCTCTCCTACTGAAGTTACTTTCCATTTGCAATTTATTGTCTCCGCTTCCTAATATCTTCGGCAATTGCCGTTCCTATCAGAGGACACACTTCAAGCCAGCTTACCGTTCCGTTTTGGAGTTTTAGTCTCCCCCTGAGAGACATCAGCCTGACCCCTCTGGGAATACATCCCAGCTGCTTTACCGAGATCTACTAGCCGCAACTGGTTTCCACAGATTACCGGGGCTCGCTAGCGTCTTGCGCTGTCAATCAACCAGCGTGTCAGCGAGAGACTCCTCCCTGGCCTGCTGTGCTCAGACTTCAGAACGCTGCTTGCTGCAGCTGCAGACACAGGTAAAGGAACTGATTACCTTTCTAGAGAAGGAATTGTATTTGGGAACATTTGATGCAATTGGTTCTTTCAGTGTGCTAATCTCTTGTGGGAATCCTCAATACAATACAAATAAACCGGAGGCTTCAGCCATTACAGATAACCCCTTGTTATCCCCTTCTTCCTGTGAATCTGTAAACTACTTGTGACAAGAATTACAGTTATACATATTTATATTAAATCACTCTCTTACCTTCAACTGATATCACTGACCACTATAGTGATACCAAACCAAGGGGGTGAAACATTCTAACCACTTCATCTACCAGTTCTGCAGTTGTGTTTCACAAGTCACAAAGTCTGTTCAGTCATTACAGACTGTTTCGTAGTTGTGGCTACTTATCAGCTGGGAGAAGGTTTGAATCACTGCTGGGTGAAGTTGATTCCGGGCAGAATACAACAACATTTTAATTTAGGGGGAGATAAAAGGCGAGTTTAAAATCCTCCACTACGCACAAAATATAGAGAAAATAACTCATTGTGTAGTTCATTAACAAATCTAGACAGGCACAAAGGCTTGTTTTCCTATAGAAAACCTCTGAAATACATTGTTTCCAATGCAGCAAAGGATTCTAGGTAAGATATGCAAATTAAGTACACAATGACACACCTTTTTACTTCAGTCTGCTTTTCAGCAGATTCCCTTTACACCAAAGTATTGCTGTTCACACAGCTTATAAACTTAGCTAGGGTTTGTGCAGTGATTCATAACCATCCCAGGACAGACTGTTTCGTAGTTGTTGCTACTTATCAGCTGGGAGAAGGTTTGAATCACTGCTGGGTGAAGTTAATTCCGGGCAGAATACAACAACATTTCAAAGTGTGGGGAGATAAAAAGCGAGTTTAAAATCCTCCACTACGCACAAAATATAGAGAAAATAACTCATTGTGTAGTTCATTAACAAATCTAGACAGGCCCGAAGGCTTGTTTTCCTACAGAAAACCTCTGAATTACATTGTTTCCAATGCAGCAAAGGATTCTGGGTAAGATATGCAAATTAAGTACACAATGACACACCTTTTTACTTCAGTCTGCTTTTCAGCAGATTCCCTTTACACCAAAGTATCGCTGTTCACACAGCTTATAAACTTAGCTAGGGTTAGTGCAGTGTCATAACCATCCCAGGATAGACTGTTTCGTAGTTGTTGCTACTCATCAGCTGGGAGAAGGTTTGAATCACTGCTGGGTGAAGTTGATTCCAGGCAGAATACAACAACATTTTAAATTAGGGGGAGATAAAAAGCGAGTTTAAAATCCTCCACTACGCACAAAATATAGAGAAAATAACTAATTGTGTAGTTCATTAACAAAGCTAGACAGGCCCGAAGGCTTGTTTTCCTACAGAAAACCTCTGAATTACATTGTTTCCAATGCAGCAAAGGATTCTGGGTAAGATATGCAAATTAAGGACACACCTTTTTACTTCAGTCTGCTTTTCAGCAGATTCCCTTTACACCAAAGTATCGCTGTTCACACAGCTTATAAACTTAGCTAGGGTTAGTGCAGTGATTCATAACCATCCCAGGACAGAGAAGTCTGCTCAATGGAGCGCTCTAGGTTTGTACGTCCTCCCGTACTACACACGGCACAACAGAGAGAGGGCGGGAACATCTTCCCTTACTTACTATACACTGGGTCATAGGTCAAGGCTGCTCTAATCCAGCATGACAACTCGCAAACACACAAAAATCGAATACAGATAAATGTGGAGACGGAAAAAGCGCACTTGAGATCCCAGAATAAAAAAGGTTCATCCTTTATTCGTAAATCCTTATCAGGTAAAAACATGGGTCAATAACCTTTCCATAAAAATTCCAAGATGATATGCAGGTACCCAACGTAGCATACGCGTTTTGTGCACTTGCGCACTTGATCACTGCTCCTGGAGAGAACAAAAATCCTCCTTACACGTAGTCAAAACAAGTGGATAATGTGAATAATCCATACTCAAAGTTAGGAGCACCGTGATTAACTTCGTTATTGGTTGCATCGCTACCAATTCACTATTAAAGTGAATGTAAATGTTGATGCTAAAGTGCCCGGCTTTTAAAAATTTGATTAAAAACAGGGGCACTTTAATTCATCAAAATTTACATTTCACTCCTGTTGTGAAAAAAACTTACCTTTTACTCTTGACAGCAGCTACAGCTTCCTCCACCCGTTGCAAAGCCTCTTCCTGGGTCTAAAATGAGGAATCCGGCTTCCTCCAATCACGGCCTTGAATCAGACACTGATTCCCCGGGGGGAAGCTGTGATTGGAGGATGGACTATCTATCATTTCTGACATCAGAAATGGCTTGCGACGACCGGAGGAAGTTGGAGCTGCTGTCAAGATTAAAAGGTACGGTTTTTTTTTACACAACAGGAGTGAAATGTAAATTTTGATGAATTAAAGTGCCCCTGTTTTTAATCGAATTTTTAAAAACAGGGCACTTTAGCATCAAAATTTACATTCACTTTAACTACTCTGGGAGTCAACAGGATAGCCCTCCTAATGTTTTGGTAAGGAGGTAAATATACCCGCTAGCGGAGATGTCCTTTTTTAGAGAGGCAAGCTGTCAGCCGACAGCACAGCAGGAGAAAGTTTGTCCGATGCAGGCGCGCTTCAATTAGAGAAGCCCCTGTCAGCTGGATATTATGCAGTACTGAGCAACGGGTTTCAAATTAGTTCTTTGTCAAGCTCAGCGTGTAATACCGGATGTGAGCCTTTTATACCCATCTTGTTAAAGGGATTTCTAAATTAAAGGGGCATATAATACTTGCCTAAAAAAGGGATACTTATTCTATTTCTCACCAATAAAGATCCGTTGTATCTATATATTTCAGTAAAAGTGATACTTATTCTATTTCTTACCAATAAAGATATGTTATCTCTATATATTTCAATCTATGGTTAACTCCATTTATATTTTTATTAAATACATTTCTTTTAAATTTATATAATTAGATGTTTTTTTATACTACTATACTTTAGTTGATTATGGGCATGTATTAATTGCCCCTTTTATACATAACTGGAATAACTTACATTTATATTAAATACACAGATGCAATAAATGATAAATTTGTCATAAAATGAGATCAATTAATAAAATACTAAAACAATTTATACTATATTCATAAAATACATATAGGCTTCACATATTAATTTTTAGGGACCCTCCAAAAATTAATTTAGAATACAAACAAAATTCATATGGAATTCATTAAAAAAAAAATCATTAAAAATTCAATATAAAATCCCAAAAATTCTCAAACAAAAATCTCAATTTTTTTTTTACAAAATTCACAAAAAACAACCCAAATCAAAGTCAAAGTTTAACCCTTTAGGAGATAGTGTTCTTAACTTAAAAATCCATTTGGCTTCAAATTTGAGGAATTCCTTATGAATATCACATCCTCTCCAATTTGGTTAAACTTGATCAATTATTGTATAGTTGAAATGTTTCATATTTCCATTATTGCAGCTTTTAAAATGCCTAGGAACAGGTAACTCTCTATTTCTGTCAGTATTCATATTTTCAGTTGAATTTAGATGCTCCCTAATCCTCTCTCTGACAGGCCTCTCTGATTCCCCTATATATTGGACCCCACATGAACATTCTATCAAATATACCACATTAGAGTCTGAACATCTATATGTACTTTTAATTTTATATTATTTTCCGGTTATTTTAGAAACAAAGACCTTCCTTTTTTTATGTTTACATGCTTTGCAGCACAGACATGGGTAGAAACCACTCAAAATGTTCCCCACATAAAAGAGTATAGACAGAAGCTCATAGAAGATATAGGCTCTAAGATTACCATTTTAGAAAATAAACTAATACCACATAAGGAAATTAAAGAATATAAAGATAAGGAACAGGAAATTAAGACAGGACTTAATACAAATAAAGACAACATTTTAAAAAGTAAGGTGAAGATAGGGATGATTATACGTCATTTGAAAATAATCCCAATAATGAGTGCTACATTACACATACATGGAGACACAATAAAGAAATAGAACCTACTGACACTAAAATGGTTAGTCAGTTAAACTAAATTGGAGAGGATGTGATATTGATAAGGAACTACTCAAATTAGAAGCCAAATGGATTTTTGAGTAAAAAAACCCTATCTCCTAAAGGGTTAAACCTTGACTTTGATTTGGGTTGTTTTTTGTGAATTTTGTAAAAAAAAATAAAAAAATTGAGAAGTTATTTGAGAATTTTTGGGGAATTTTTTAAATTTTATATCAAATTTTTAATGATTGTTTTATGAATTCTATATGAATTTGGTTTGTATTCTAAATTAATTTTGGGAGGTTCCCTAAAAATTAATATGTGAAGCTTATATGTATTTTATGAATTGTTTTAGAAATATGAATATTTTGTCAAGTGTACAAACTATCATATCAAGTGTTTTATTATTTTATTAATTGATCTAATGTTATGAGAAATCTGTGTATTTAATATAAATGAAAGTTATTCCAGTTATATATAAAAGGGGCAATTAATACATGCCCATAATCAACTAAAGTATAGTAGTATAACAAAATGCATCTAATTATATAACACCTAGATTAAAAGTTTTGCGTTAGGAGGGGTGCGGTGCTAACGAGCAGTTTATGCTCACCGCTCACTGACAGACAGCGCTGGTATTACGAGTCTAGAAACCCGGCGTCAGCCGCAAAAAAGTGAGTGAAGAGCAAAATTTCGCTCCACGTCTCACCTCAATACCAGCGCTGCTTATGTTACCGGTGAGCTGGTAAAACGTGCTTGTGCACGATTTCCCCATAGGAATCAATAGGGGAGAGATGGCTGGAAAAAAAACACCTGCAAAAAAGCAGCGTAAAGCTCCTAACGCAGCCCCATTGATTTCTATGGGGAAATAAAATTTATGTTTACACCTAACACCCTAACATGAACCCCGAGTCTAAACACCCCTAATCTTACACTTATTAACCCCTAATCTGCCGCCCCCGACGTCGCTGACACCTACATTATATTATTAACCCCTAATTTGCCGCTCCGGACACCGCCGCCACCTACATTATAGCTATGAACCCCTAATCTGCTGCCCCCAACATCGTCGAACCCTACATTATATTTATTAACCCCTAATCTGCCGCCCCCAATGTCGCCACAACCTAACTACATTTATTAACCCCTAATCTGCCGCCCACTACGTCGCCACCACTATATTAAAGTTATTAACCCCTAAACCTAAGTCTAACCCTAACCCTAACACCCCCTAACTTAAATATAATTTAAATAAATCTAAATAAAATTACTACAATTCACTAAATTATTCCTATTTAAAACGAAATACTTACCTATAAAATAAACCCTAAGCTAGCTACAATATAACTAATAGTTACATTGTAGCTAGCTTAGGGTTTATTTTTATTTTACAGGCAACTTTGTATTTATTTTAACTAGGTACAATAGTTATTAAATAGTTATTAACTATTTAATAACTACCTAGTTAAAATAAAGACAAATTTACCTGTAAAATAAAACCTAACCTAAGTTACAATTACACCTAACACTACACTGTAATTAAGTTACCTAAACTAAATACAATTAATTACAATTTAAAAAAGTTATCTAAAGTACGAAAAAAACAAACACTAAATTACAGAAAATAATAAAATAATTACAAGATTTTTAAACTAATTACACCTACTCTAATCCCCCTAACAAAATAAAAAAGCCCCCAAAATAAAAAAAGCCCTACCTTATACTAAATTACAAATAGCCCTTAAAAGGGCCTTTTGCGGGGCATTGCCCCAAAGTAATCAGCTCTTTTACCTGTAAAAAATAGTACAAATACCCCCCAACATTAAAACCCACCACCCACACACCCAACCCTACTCTAAAACCCACCCAATCCCCCCTTAAAAAAACCTAACACTAACCCCTTGAAGATCACCCTACCGTGAGACGTCTTCACCCAACCGGGCAGAAGTCCTCATCCAAGCCGGGCAGAAGAGGTCCTCCAGACGGGCAGAAGTCTTCATCCAGACGGCATCTTCTATCTTCATCCATCTGGCTTGGAGCGGGTCCATCTTCAAGACATCCGACGTGGAGCATCCTCTTCATCCAGAGTCTTCTTCAACATTGACGATTCCTTTAAGTGAAGTCCCTTCAATTCCGATTGGCTGATAGAATTCTATCAGCCAATCGGAATTAAGGTAGGAAAAATCCTATTGGCTGATGCAATCAGCCAATAGGATTGAAGTTCAATCCTATTGGCTGATCCAATCAGCCAATATGATTGAGCTTGCATTATATTGGCTGTTCCAATCAGCCAATAGAATGCGAGCTCAATCCTATTGGCTGATTGCATCAGCCAATAGGATTTTTCCTACCTTAAAAAAAATCCTATTGACTGATTGGATTTAGTTTAGGTTATTAATTTAATTATAGTGTAGTGTTAGGTGTTAGTGTAACTTAGGTTAGGTTTTATTTTACAGGTAAATTTGTCTTTATTTTAACTAGGTAGTTATTAAGTAGTTAATAACTATTTAATAACTATTGTACCTAGTTAAAATAAATACAAAGTTACCTGTAAAATAAAAATAAATCCTAAGCTAGCTACAATGTAATTATATTGTAGCTATCTTAGGGTTTATTTTATAGGTAAGTATTTAGTTTTAAATAGGAATAATTTAGTGAATTGCAGTAATTTTATTTAGATTTATTTAAATTATATTTACGTTAGGGGGGTTAGGGTAAGGGTTAGACTTAGGTTTAGGGGTTAATAACTTTATTATAGTGGCAGCGACGTTGGGGGCGGCAGATTAGGGGTTAATAAATGTAGGTAGGTGTCGGAGATGTTAGGGCCGGCAGATTAGGGGTTTATAATATTTAACTAGTGTTTGAGATGCAGGAGTGTGGCGGTTTAGGGGTTAATATATTTATTATAGTGGCGGCGATGTCCGGTTCGGCAGATTAGGGGTTAACATTTTTATTTTAGTGTTTGCGATGTGGGGGGGGCCTCAGTTTAGGGGTTAATAGGTAGTTTATGGGTGTTAGTGTACTTTTTAGCACTTTAGTTAAGAGTTTTATGCTACGGCATTGTAGTGTAAAACTCTTATCTACTGACTTTAAAATGCGGTACCAGGCTTTACAGGAGAGGGTCTACCGCTCACTTTTGGTCAGACTCATAATACTGGCGCTATGCAAGTCCCATTGAAAATATAGGATATGCAATTGACGTAAGTGGATTTGCGATATTTCCGAGTCTGGCCAAAAAAGTGAGGTACACCTGTACCTGCAAGACTCGTAATACCAGCAGGCGTTAAAAAACAGCGTTGGGACCTCTCAATGCTGCTTTTTATCCCTAACGCAAGACTCATAATCTAGCCGTAAATGTGTTAAAAGAAATTTGTAATAAAAGTATAATTGGAGTTAACCATAGTTTGAAATATATAGAGATAACGGATCTTTATTGGCGAGAAATAGAATAAGTATCCCTTTTTATATGCCCCTTTAATTTAGAAATCCCTTTAACAAGATGGGTATAAAAGGCTCACATCTGGTATTACATGCTGAGCTTGACAAAGAACTAATTTGAAACGCGTTGCTCAGTACTGCATAATATCCAGCTGACAGGGGCTTCTCTAATTGAAGCGCGCCTGCATTGGACAAACTTTCTCCTGCTGTTCTTTTGGCTGACAGCTTGCATCGATCAGTCTCTCTAGAAAAGGACATCTCTGCTAGCGGGTATATTTGCCTCCTTACCAAAACATTAGGAGGGCTGTCCTGATGACTCCCGGAATGGTGAAAACCTTCTTTGAGACGCAACCAATAACGAAGTGAATTACGGTGCTCCTAACTGTGAGTACAGATTATTCACATTATCCGCCTGTTTTGACTACGTTTAAGGAGGATTTTTGTTCTCCTTTATATATAGGCTTATTAAGTAGGAACTGCCAATGTATATCTAAGGGCCTTTTCGAACTGACCAGTCAGTTACATACCAGCTCTACCTTGTTGGAGTTCTATGAACTGTAATTTTATCATCTAATTCATTGATTCTATATATTCAAAATATTGTTTCGTTTGCGTATCGAATGTTATATGATTTGTGTCATTTGGTATTTTTGTGTGTGATTAAAGCAACCATTTGTTTTTATTAATATTGCATTTTTTTTACTTAGGGTTTAAGAGATCCCTATTTTTTGGTAGCTTGTGTATTTTGCTATTCCAGAGACAAATCATTTTGTATTTGAATCAGCATAAATAACAGAAAACAAATGGCTAGATTACGAGTTTTTGTCGGTAAGGCTTGCGGGGCTAACAAGCAGTTTCAGCTCACCGCTCACCTACAGACAACGCTGGTATTACGTTTTTTTTTAAACCCGGCGTTAGCCTCAAAAAAGTGAGCAGAGGGCAAAATTTAGCTCCACATCTCACCTTAAAACCAGCGCTGCTTACGGTAGCGGTGAGCTGGCAAAATGTGCTCATGCACGATTTCCCCATAGGAATCAATGGGGCAGATTCGGCTGCAAAAAAACCTGCAAAAAAGCAGCGTTCAGCTCCTAACGCAGCCCCATTGATTCCTATGGGAAAATACATTTATGTTCACACCTAACACCCTAACATGAACCCCGAGTCTAAACACCCCTAATCTTACACTTAACCCCTAATCTGCCGTCCCCGACATCGTCGCCACCTGCATAATATTGTTAACCCCTAATCTGCTGCTCCGGACACCGCCCCCACCTACATTATACTTATTAACCCCTAATCTGATGCCCCCAGCATCGCCGAACCCTACATTATATTTATTTACCCCTAATCTGCCACCCCCAATGTCACCGCAACCTAACTACATTTATTAGCCCCTAATCTGCCGCCCACAACGTCGCCGCCACTATAATAAATATATTAACCCCTAAACCTAAGTGTAACCCTAACCCTAACACCCCCTAACTTAAATATAATTTAAAATAATCAAAATAAAATTACTACAATTAACTAAATTATTCCTATTTAAAACTAAATACTTACTTATAAAATAAGCCCTAAGCTAGTTACAATATAACTAATAGTTACATTGTATCTAGCTTAGGGTTTATGTTTATTTTACAGGCAACTTTGTATTTATTTTAACTAGGTAGAATAGTTATTAAATAGTTATTAACTATTTAATAGCTACCTAGCTAAAATAAGTACAAATATACCTGTAAAATAAAACCTAACCTATGTTACAATTACACCTAACACTACACTATCATTAAATAAATTAACTAAATTAACTACAATTAATTACAATTAAATTAAATAAACTAAAGTACGAAAAAAACAAAAGCTAAATTACAGAAAATTATAAAATAATTACAATTGTTTGAAACTAATTACACCTAATCTAATCCCCCTAATAAAATAAAAAAGCCCCCCAAAATAAAAAAATCCCTACCCTATACTAAATTACAAATAGCCATTAAAAGGGCTTTTTGCGGGGCATTGCCCCAAAGTAATCAGCTCTTTTACCTGTAAAAAAAAATACAATACCCCCAACATTAAAACCCACCACCCACACACCCAACCCTACTCTAAAACCCACCAAATCCCCCTTAATAAAACCTAACACTAACCCCTTGAAGATCACCCTACCTTGAGAAGTCTTCACCCAGCTGGGCAGAAGTGGTCCTCCAGACGGTCCGAAGTCTTCATCCTATCTGGGCAGAAGAGGTCCTCCAGATGGCTGATTGGAACAACCAATAGAATGCGAGCTCAATCTTATTGGCTGATTGGATCAGTCAATAGGATTTTTTCTACCTTAATTCCGATTGGCTGATAGAATTCTATCAGCCGATCGGAATTGAAGGGACGCCATCATGGATGACGTCACTTAAAGGTATCGTCATTTAGTGTTAGTCGTCGGAAAGAAGAGGATGCTCCGCGTCAGATGTCTTGAAGATTGAACCGCTCCGCTCCGGATGGATGAAGATAGAAGATGCAGCCTGGATGAAGACTTCTGGCCATCTGGAGGACTTCTTCTGCTCAGATAGGATGAAGACTTCAGACCGTCTGGAGGACCACTTCTGCCGGCTTCGTTGAGTACTTCTGCCCGGCTGAAGACTTCTCAAGGTAGGGTGATCTTCAGGGGGTTAGTGTTAGGTTTTATTAAGGGGGGATTTGGTGGGTTTTAGAGAAGGGTTGGGTGTGTGGGTGGTGGGTTTTAATGTTGGGGGGTATTGCATTTTTTTTTACAGGTAAAAGAGCTGATTACTTTGGGGCATTGCCCCACAAAAAGTCCTTTTAAGGGCTATTTGTAATTTAGTGTAGGGTAGGGATTTTTTTTTATTTTGGGGGGCTTTTTTATTTTATTAGGGGAATTAGATTAGGTGTAATTAGTTTAATTTTTTTTAAATTATTTTATTATTGTCTTTAATTTAGTGTTTTTTTCCTACTTTAGTTTATTTTATTTAATTGTAATTAATTGTAGTTAATTTAGTTAATTTATTTAATGATAGTGTAGTGTTAGGTGTAATTGTAACATAGGTTAGGTTTTATTTTACAGGTATATTTGTATTTATTTTAACTAGGTAGCTATTAAACAGTTAATAACTATTTAATAACTATTCTACCTAGTTAAATACAAACTTGCCTGTAAAATAAAAATAAACCCTAAGCTAGCTACAATTTAACTATTAGTTATATTGTAGCTAGCTTAGGGTTTATTTTATAGGTATTTAGTTTTAAATAGGAATAATTTAGTTAATTGTAGTAACTTTATTTAGATTATTTTAAATTATTTTTAAGTTAGGGGGGGTGTTAGGGTTAGACTTAGGTTTAGGGGTTAATACATTTAATATAGTTGCGGCGACGTTGGGGGCGGCAGATTAGGGGTTAATAAATGTAGGTAGGTGTCGGCGATGTTAGGGACGGCAGATTAGGGGTTAAAAAAATGTAAATAATGTTTGCGAGGCGGGAGTGCGGCGGTTTAGGGGTTAATATATTTATTGAAGTGGCGGGCGATGCCCGGCCGGCCGATTAGGGGTTAAAAAATTTATTTAAGTGTTTGCGATGTGGGGGGGGGGGGCTCGGTTTAGGGGTTAATAGGTAGTTTATGGGTGTTAGTGTACTTTTTAGCACTTTAGTTAAGAGTTTTATGTTACAGCGTTAGCTATACTACTGACTTTAAATGCGGTATCAGTCTTGACAGGAGAGGCTGTACCGCTCACTTTTTCCAAGACTCGTAATACTGGCGTTAGGAAAATCCCAATAAAAAGATAGGATACGCAATTTACGTAAGTGGATTTGTGGTATGCTCGAGTCGCGGAAAAAAAGTGAGCGGTACACCTGTACCTGCCAGACTCGTACGCTGCTTTTTAAGGCTAACGCAAGACTCGCAATTTAGCCGAAAGTGTCTATAATGTTACATGCAGAATGAATCCCCCTAATCTGGTCAGTATAAAGTATTTCTTGCCTGAAAAAGATGATGGTTAAAAGTTTGTCTATATAGAGGTGGGTTCTACACTTTAATGTCTTACAGCTAGATTATGAGTTTGGCGTTACGAGTGAAAAAGCATCGTTATAACGATGCTTTTTCACTAACGCTGCTATTACAAGTCTTGTCAGAATAGCTGTACCGCACACTTTTTTGGCCGTCATGCAACATCAGTACCGCACTTTAAGAAAAGTCCTTTTTCAATGGCGTCAGTATTACAAGTTTTGCTGTGAGGCCAAAAAGTGAGCGGTACAGCCTAAAATGACAAGATCTGTACTACCATCTAAAGTCAGTAGTTATGAGTTGTATGCTACAAAGTTGTACCATAAAACTCATAACTAAAGTGTTAAAAAGTGCACTAATACCCATAAACTACCTATTAACCCCTAAACTGAGGCCCTCCCGCATTGCAAATACTATAATAAAATTATTAACCTCTAATCTGCCGTTCCGGACATCTCCACCACTATAATAAACCTATTAACCCCTAAAACGCCGCCCTCCCGCATAGCAAACAATATTTAAATATTATTAACCCCTAATCTGCCATACGCCCACACCGCCGCTACAATAAACCTATTAACCCCTAAACCTAACACCCCCTAACTTAAATATAATTAAAATTAATCTAAATAAAACTTACAAGTATTATCTAAATAATTCCTATTTAAAACTAAATACTTACCTGTAAAATTAAACCTAAGCTAGCTACAATATAACTAATAGTTATATTGTATCTATCTTAGGTTTTTTTTTTTTCAAAAATATTTTATTAGTGGTTTCAGAAAATAACATAATAGTTGGGGACTCGCAGGACCCCCTCACAAAAACAGGCTCAACAAGGTATTGGACCTAGGGGTCCTTACAGTAAATATAATTTACACATTGAAATTCAAGTCAAGTTGTTCTCATTTTGTGTAAGGTTGAATGCAAGGGGCATGCTATATGGCGATGAGGGAACCAATGGTTGCACAAAAAACTAGTGTGGGGAGGGAGGAGGGGGTGGGGGAGGGTACATATGAGGGAGGAGTGGGGGGGGACATATCACAACTGGAACGTCTGGCAGTACAGGCCTGGAGGCAGGGTAGGTGGATGGTACCCTAAATGTTGGGTGAAGCGTCTTCTGTTATGGCAGGTGGGCGCCATGAGGTGTCGTATCTGTCTTTCCAGTCAGCCCAGGCCATTTAAAAAAAGTCAGATTTGTTAAGATCAAGATATATAGCCTTTTCCATACTATACAAGAAAGCCATCGTGTTTACAATGTCTTCCCATTTAGGGGGGATTTCCCTTTTCCAGGCCTGAGCTATATTGGTTTTGATAGAGGACAATAGATACACACTAAAAAGGCTCTGATGTTTGGGGAGGTTGTGGAGGCCCAAGTGGAGGAGGGCAGGGGCCGGGTCACTGGGTAACCTGATGTCGAAGTCAGTAAGGGTATGGAGTCCCCTCTCCCAGAGGGATCTGACCTTGGGGCATTCCCACCAGATATGCAAAATGCTGCCTTGTAGGCCGCAGCCTCTCCAGCACAGAGGCAAAGTTCCTGGGTACATTTTAGACAATTGAGTGGGGACCAGATACCAATGGGAGATTGTAATAAGTTTCAAACATCGTTACGCAGTGTAGGGTGTTTTTTGTCAGTAAAAAGGCTTTCTGCCAGGATTCAGTGGGGGTACTGGGTACTGGTGTGTAGAAGGGTGTCCCACCTAGTCAGAGGTGGAGCTAAATTAGGAAGTGAAGTGCCCTCTAGTAGATTGTAGTGAATTGATATTGGCCTAACTAGTCTGCGCCCCCCATGCCAGATGGACTCCCAAGGGGTGAGAGAGCGAGAGGAAGAGGGAAGAAAACCCCAGCTTCTCAGGAAACTTTTAATCCTGAATATTTTGAAGTTAAGGAATGGTGGAACATTTTCCTGTTGGTCCATGCATGCCAAGTCTATGAACCCATCTGGTTGCGCGGGAGACCAGAAATCTGAAACCTCCCTAACTCTCAACCTTGCCCAACTCTTAGGATGAGTTTCAGCCAATCCTGTGAGCAAGCCAGCCACCGAAGTGATAGGGGAGGGATGAGGAGCGATTAGTTGGCGATGTCTAATCTTATCCCAAATGGACAAGCATTCTAGAATAATCAAATTACAGATGCCCAGAGTTCTGCGACTGTGCGGCGAGGTCCAAATTACGTAGTTAAGAAGGACGTTAAAAGGTAAGGAGGCCTGCTCGATTTCTCTCCATCTGTCACAAGACTGGAGTACTCCCCATCGGGAGATGTGCGTAAGCATAGCCGCTTCATAGTATTTTACGAGGGTGAGGCAAGACCTCCCAAGTGAATAGGGAGCTGCAATATTTCATGGGCGTTTCTGGGCATCTTACCCTGCCAGATAAATTTTGTAATCTCACTCTGAAATTGTGATAGGAGGCACGCGGGGACTCTAATTGGAAGACAGCGAAAAAGGTAAGTGAGTTTGGGAAAGAAAGACATTTTAAGAGAGGCTATTCTGCCCATCCATGAAATGGACTTGTGGTCCCATGTATTTTTTAAATTACGCAATTACGACAATAGGGGAAGATAATTGTCTTTTACCATTTGTGATACACTACTGGAAATGCTCACGCCCAAGTGGGTGATCCGCTCAGTTGTCCACGTAAAGTTAAATTGATCCTTCAACGTAAGGATGTAGTCTTGTGGGTAACCCCACCAAAATATTACAGTTTTAAGTACATTGAGTTTGTAGAGAGGTCCCCAAATGTCCTCAAGAGATCCAGTAGTCTAGGTATGGCTTTAGCAGGGTTGGCTGTGAATATAGTGATGTCATCTGTAAATAACGTGATTTTCTGTAAAGTGCCTGACAATCTAATACCCGGAAATGACACATCTGATCGGATTTTTGCAGCCAAAAGTTCGACCGCTAGGGTGAATAGCAATGGGGAAAGTGGGCATCCCTGTCTGGTGCCATTCGATATGCGGAAAGGAGGTGACTGAAAGCCAAACCTCCTGACGAACGCAGTCAGGGCAGAATATAAAGTTTGGTAGCCGTGCAAGTTGCAATAGGGAAATTGAAGGCTCTGAGTGTCTCCCATAGATAGGCCCAGCGAACCCAGTCAAACGCTTTCTCGGCATCCAATGAGATGACCGAGAAAGGTTTATTCATTCTAGTGGATTCGCATACTATATTAATGAGACGCCTTGTATTATCCGGTCCCTCCCGATTGTATATGAATCCCACCTGGTCGGGCCCGATCAAGACCGGCAATAATTTGCCAATTCGGTTGGCCAGTATTTTGGAGTAGATTTTAAGGTCAACATTGATCAGGGAGATCGGCCTGTAGCTGGAGCATAGCGAGGGGTCCTTATCTGGCCTGGGTATCGTGACAATGGCAGCTTCTAGAAACTCTTTTCTGAGAGTGCCAACCCTGCCCGCCAGGTAAAAAAACCTAAGCAGGTATGGGGCAAGTTCGTGAATGTATAGTTTATAAAATTGGGCGGGAAATCCATCTGGCCCGGGGGCCTTAAAAGGTTTCAGGTGTTTAATTATTTGTTTAACTTCCATAAGTGAGTAGGGTGCTGTGAGTGTGTTTTGTTGCTCCACTGTGAGTGTAGGGAGGTTCAGGGTAGACAGGTACAGCCTGATGTCTTGAGTAGTAGTAGGTGTTGGGTTCTCCATAGTTCCTATGTTGTACAGTCTGGAATAGAAGTCGGCAAAGCTTTCTACTATGAGGGAAGGTTTTTTAAACAATTTGTTATTGTGACGAATTTATTTGAGAAGTACTGTGCTTGTGTCATAATTTGTTGGCTAACATGGTATCGGCCTTGTTTCCCTTATGGTAAAAGAGCTGTCTTAATTTAGAGAGGTTTTGCTTGATGCATTTTAATTCTAGTTGGTTAATATGGTCCCTGACGGCCAAGATCTGTCCTGCCGCTTCTACCGAGATAGAGGCACGATTTTTGTATTCTAAGGTTCTAAGTTTAGAGTGCGCCTGTGCCAGTGTTAGACACTCTTTCTCAAATGGCTCTGCTTGCGGATAATAAGGGCCCTAACTGTCGCTTTAATAGCGCCCCAGAGAACATCGTCAGAGGTCTGTCCGTTATTGTTCTGTTGAAACAGTTCAATCAGGTCTCGTCTTAGTTCTTCTCGGAATGGAATGTCTGCCAAGACATGACACGGGAGGCACCAGTTAGTGCTAGGCAATGGTTTGTCTGAGGGGTGTAAGTCAGCTATGACTATGTCATGGTCCGACCAGGAGCTGAGGGAGATGTCAGATCAAGTGATTGAGTCTAGAGTCCCTGCCTGACAGAAAATATGGTCTAGTCAGGAGTATACTCTATGTGGGCGTGAGTAATGAGTGTAATCCCTATCTCTGGAGTACATTGATCTCCAGCCGTCAAAATAACCATGGGGTTCCATTAGGGCCCGGAACTTATTGGAAGTGCGGCTTGACTGGGGGTTTTCAGACTAAAATGTAGGTTGTTAAGTGCTGTATTGAGGTATAAGATGGAAATAGTCCACCTGAATGGAACCCTTGCGTGGGCTGCCTATATGGGGGGGGAGCTAAGAGAGGAGAGAAACTAGTGAGGACCGAAATTACCGGCCCCACTCCATATATATATACATGAAATGGGTCTTATAAGTATCTGTGCGGTGTAATCAACCTGAGGGTAATGTATTAGTATAACAAAATGTGAGTAACAACAATAAAAGGTAAGCTAACTATAGCTGCAACATCAATAATAAGGCTAACATCTCACCCTTGAGCTAGAAACATGTGACCTGTGCCGAGCCAACCTTATAAAATAACTTAAATCAACATAAGTTGTAACAGGAAACATTTGTATTTTAACAGGAGCATTAGGACTCTATTCTCAGCCAGTTCTAGTATAGTTACTCCTTGTGCTAAGGGCCATCTATCTGAAATGATACAGGCAAGAAGACTCGAAGAGGATGAATCGAAGTTGCCGTCAGATGGTGCCTTGCTATCAAAGAGGAAGTGCATGAGGTATTTGAGCATCTTGCAGCTGTTGGATCTTCTGCCTCTTGGGTCGTTGGTCTTTAATGGGCTAATCAGGAGCCGTAGCTCTCAGTTTCACCTTAACAGGAGCCAGTTCAAGTGGACTATCGTTTGTAAGTCCCCATTGTGCAAGTAGAGCAGTTCCCTGAGCTAATGATGACACTGCATGCATTTGGTTGTCCCTTGAGATAATCATTTTGGCTGGGTATCCCCACCGGTACATAATGCCTGCCCTTCTGAGCACCATTGTGACGGGTTGATACTGCCTTCTGAATTGCAGTGTATGTGCCGACAAATCCGGGAGCAGTTGAACATCTTGAAATTTCTCTGTCAGTTGCGGTCTGCGGAATGCAGCCTGCATGAGCCTATCTTCGAACTTATCTAATTTGTAGGATAGCCTTATGCTTGTCCCAGGCATTTTTAAAGTTTATTCCATAAATCAATCACTCTTTCTGTAAAGAAGTGCTTCCTCAAATTACTCCTGAATCTACTACCCTTCAGCTTGAAGTCATGACCCCTTGTTCTTGAATTATCCATTTTATGTAAAATACCCACAGCCTCAATTTTACTAAGCCCTTTAACGTACTTGAAAGTTGCTATCATATCACCTCTTTCCCTTCTCTCCTCTAAGCTATACATATTTAGGTCATTGAGCCTATCATGGTAAGTTTTATTTTTTAGACCATGTACCAATTTGGTAGCCCTCCTATGCACAGATTCAAGTTTGTTAATATCCTTCTAAAGGTATGGCCTCCAGAACTGCACACAATACTCAAGATGAGGCCTAACTACTGATCTTTAAAGTGGCATAAGAACCTTACTATTTCTGCTGCAAATAACTCTACCAATACATCCAAGCATTCTGCTAGCCTTACTCGCTGCATTACTACATTGTTTACTAAGTTTTAATTCATCTGAAATAATAATTCCCAAGTCCCATTCCTCATCTGTAACAGTCAGTAAAGTGTCACTTGAGTCTGTAATTAAAGGGACACTGAACCCACATTTTTTCTTTCGTGATTCAGATAGAGCATGCAATTTTAAGTAACTTTCTAATTTACTCCAATTATCAATTTTTCTTCGTTATCTTGCTATCTTTCACCTAGATTACAAGTTTTGCGTTAGAGGCTGTGCAGTGCTAACGAGCACTTTTTACTCAACGCTCACTTACCTACAGCGCTGGTATTAAGAGTTTTCAGAAACTTGTTGTTAAAAGACAAGAAGGGAGCGTTGAGCAAAATTTTTCTCATTACCGCACTCCAATACCAGCGCTGCTTAAGTCAGCGGTGAGCTGGTGTAACGTGCTCGTGCACGATTTCCCCAGAGCCGGCTGAAAAAAAGTCTAACACCTGCAAAAAAGCAGCGTAAAACTCCTTAACGCAGCCCCATTGATTCCTATGGGGAAATACATTTTATGTCTACACCTAACACCCTAACATGAACCCCGAGTCTAAACAACCCTAATCTTACACTTATTAACCCCTAATCTGCTGCCCCCGACATCGCTCACACCTACATTATAATTATTAACCCCTAATCTGCCGCTCCGGACACCGCCGCCACCTAATTTATACTTAGGAACCCCTAATCTGCTGCCCCCAACATCGCCGACACCTACATTATATTTATTAACCCCTACCCCCAATGTCACCGCAACCTAACTACATTTATTAACCCCTAATCTGCTGCCCCAACGTTGCCGCCACTATATTAAAGTTATTAACCTCTAAACCTAAGTCTAACCCTAAACCTAACACACCCTAACTTAAATATAATTAAAAGAAATCAAAATAAATATTCCTATCATTAACTAAATTATTCCTATTTAAAACTAAATACTTACCTGTAAAATAAACCCTAAGCTAGCTACAATATAACTAATAGTTACATTGTAGCTAGCTTAGGATTTATTTTTATTTTACAGGCAAGTTTGTATTTATTTTAACAAGGTAAAATACTTACTAAATAGTTATTAACTATTTAATAACTACCTAGCTAAAATAAATACAAAAGTACCTGTAAAATAAAACCTAACCTAAGTTACAATTACACCTAACACTACACTATAATTAAATTAATTCCCTAAATTAAATACAATTAAATACAATAAAATAAAATTAGCTAAAGTACAAAGAAAACGAACACTAAATTACAGAAAATAATTGCCCCAAAGTAATCAGCTCTTTTACCTGTAAAAAAAATTACAAATCCCCCCCAACATTAAAACCAACCACCCACACAACCAACCCTACTCTAAAACCCACCCAATACCCCCTTAAAAAAACCTAAAACTAACCCCTTGAAGATCACCTTACCGGGAGGAGTCTTCATCCAACCAGGCCGAAGTCCTCAACGAAGCCGGGAGAAGTCTTTATCCAAGCGGGGCGAAGTGGTCCTCCAGACGGGCAGAAGTCTTCATCCAGACGGCATCTTCTATCTTCATCCATCCGGCGTGGAGCGGGTCCATCTCCAAGACGCGGAGCATCCTCTTCATTCGACGGCTAATACTAAATGAAGGTTCCTTTAAATGACGTCATCCAAGATGTTGTCCCTTCAATTCCGGAATTAAGGTAGGAAAAAGCCGGATGGATGAAGATAGAAGATGCCGTCTGGATGAAGACTTCTGCCTGTCTAGAGGACCACTTCGCCCGGCTTGGATGAAGAATTCTCCCGGCTTTGTTGAGAACTTCGGCCCGGTTGGATGAAGACTTCTCCCAGTAAGGTGATCTTCAAGGGGTTAGTGTTAGGTTTTTTTAAGGGGGTATTGGGTGGGTTTTAGAGTAGGGTTGGTTGTGTGGGTGGTGGGTTTTAATGTTGGGGGGGGGATTTGTAATTTTTTTTACAGGTAAAAGAGCTGATTACTTTGGGGCAATGCCCCGCAAAAGGCCCTTTTAAGGGCTATTTGTAATTTAGTGTAGGGTAGGGCTTTTTTATTTTGGGGGGGGGCTTTTTTATTTTGTTAGGGGGATTAGATTAGGTGTAATTAGTTTAAAAATCTTGTAATTTGTTTATTATTTTCTGTAATTTAGTGTTTTGTTTGTACTTTAGCTAATTTTATTTAATTGTATTTAATTGTATTTAATTTAGGGAATTAATTTAATTATAGTGTAGTGTTAGGTGTATTTGTAACTTAGGTTAGGTTTTATTTTACAGGTCAATTTGTATTTATTTTAGCTAGGTAGTTATTAAATAGTTAATAACTATTTAATAACTGTTCTACCTAGTTAAAATAAATACAAACTTGCCTGTAAAATAAAAATAAACCCTAAAATAGATACAATGTAACTATTAGTTACATTGTAGCTAGCTTAGGGTTTATTTTACAGGTAAGTATTTAGTTTTAAATAGGAATAATTTAGTTAATGATAGTAATTTTTATTTAGATTTCTTTTAATTATATTTAAGTTAGGGGGGTTAGGGTTAGACTTAGATCTAGGGGTTAATAACTTTAGTATAGTGGCGGCGACATTGGGGCGGCAGATGAGGGGTTAATAAATGTAGGTAGATGTCGCGATGTTAGGGACGGCAGATTAGGGGTTAATAATTAACTAATGTTTGTGAGGGGGGAGTGCGGCGGTTAAGGGGTTAATATATTTATTATAGTGGTGGTGATGTCCGGTTTGGCAGATTAGGGGTTAAAAAATTTTTTTGTGTTTGTGATGCGGGAGGGCCTCGGTTTAAGGGTTAACAGGTAGTTTATGGGTGTTAGTGTACTTTTTAGCACTTTAGTTAAGAGTTTTATGCTACAGCGTTGTAGTCACTTTTTGGCAGACTCATAATACCGACGCTATACAAATGAGGAAAAAGGAGAGCTGAGTCTTGAAGTGGATGAAATAAGGTTTATTTAGGAGCAGGCTTCATCAGACACCCGGTAAGCTCCTATTTGCCGACGCTATGCAAGGTCCCATTGAAAAAAGAGGATACGCAATTTACGTAAGTGAATTTGCGGTATTTCCAAGTCTGGCCAAAAAAGTGAGCGGTGAGCCTGTACCTTCAAGACTCGTAATACCAGTGGGCGTTAAAAAGCAGCGTTAGGACCTCTTAACGCTGCTTTTTAAGCCTAACGCACAACTTGTAATCTAGCCGTTTATTTGAAAAAGAAGGCATCTAAGCTTTTTCTTTGGTTCAGCACTATGGATAGCACTTTTTTTATTGGTGGATGAATTTATCCACCAATCAGCAAGCACAACCCAGGTTGTTCACCAAAAATGGGCCGGCATCTAAACTTACATTCTTGCATTTCAAAAAAAGATACCAAGAGAATTAAGAAAATTTGTTAATAGGAGTAAATTAGAAAGTTGCTTAAAATTTCATGCTCTATCTGAATCATGAAAGAAAAAATTTGGGTTCAGTGTCCCTTTAACATTTGGATTTTTCTTCCCTAAATGCATTATTTTACACTTTGCTGTGTTAATCTTTAGATCCCAGTCGTTTGTCCAATCCTCCAATTGTTGTATATCACTTCTCATTTTGTCTACACCCCTGGAACATCCACTCTGTTACAAATTTTTGTATCATCTGCAAACAGACATACTTTCCCCTGTAACCCTTTGCTAATTTCACACATAAATATGTTAAGCAAAACAGGCCCCAGAACTGAACCCTGAGGAACACCACTAGTAACAGCCCCCTCTGCTGAATGAACTCCATTTACTAAGACACTTTGTTTTCTGTTCTTAAGCCAGCATTCCACCCAGTTCACAATTTTTGAGTCTAGACCAAGGCGATACAGTTTGTGAATTAGTTTATTGTGTGGGATGGTGCCAAATGCTTTGCTGAAATCTAGATATGCTACATCAACTGCTCCACCCTTGTCTAATACTTTTGTTACATAATCAAAGAAATCGATTAGATTAGTCTGACATCATCTCCCTGAAGTAAAACAATGCTGATTTTGGTCCTCTAAATTGTTTGTCTTTATGTAAGTCATAATTCTTTCTTTTAAGAGGCTTTCCCTACTACTGAAGTTAAACTAACTGGCCTGTAGTTACCAGATTCCTCTCTACTTCCCTTTTTATGAAGAGGTATTACATTAGCTATTTTCCAATCATCTGGGAGAGCTCCTGTTAATAGTAACTGATTAAACAGATCAATTAATGGGACAGTTAGCACTGATCCAAGTTCTTTTAAAACCCTTGGATGAATATTATCAGGACCCACGGCCTTTTTAACATTTATTTTTGATAATGCTAACAAAACCTCATCCTCTGTAAAAAGATTAGTGTTAAGCTTTTTTCTATTTTTCAAAGCATCCCTTAATGCTTTTGTGAAAACAGAAGTAATCATTGAGACAGTCTGCAATTTGCTTATCTCCTATTATTCTACCATCAACTGATTTCAATTTTACTATTCCTACCATATTTTTTCTTCTTTCACTGATATATCTAAAGAATGTTTTGTCCCTATATTTTACTGACTGTGCTATTTTCTATTCTGCATGAGTTTTAACCTTCCTAATTAACTGCTTAGTCATTTTTTGTTGGAGTCTCCATATTTTCATATCATCATCTGATTGTGTGTCTGTAATTTTTATAAGTTATCTTTTTTGTCTTTACAGCATGTGCTACTTCTTTGGAAAACCAAATTGGTTTCCACTTTCTTTTACTTTTTACAGACATGTCTAATACAGTGTGCGGTTGCGTCTAAAATGGCACCTTTCACAAATTCCCACTGTTCTTGAACCCCTGTAATAAGAGTTTTTCCTTTTTAAATAGTTTTTTAGGTATTCTCCCATTAATGAAAAATCTGTCTTCCTAAATTCTAAAACTTTTGTTTTAGTCTGGGTGGACAGTTCCTGCACATGAATACTAAACCAAACAGATTGATGATCACTGGATCCTAAGTTCTCACCTACAGACACATCTGAAACTGTATCACTGTTTGTAAGTATTAGATCTAATATAGCTTCCTTACGAGTTGGTTCCTTAACTAATTGCTCAAGTGATTTCCCTAGCAGAGATTCAAGAATATACCTGCTTCTAGCTGATCTAGCAAAATGAATCTTCTAGTCTATATCTGGCAAATTATAGTCCCCGATTACTATAACCTTACCCTTCATGGTCATTTTGGTTATTTCTTCTAATAACAGATTGTCCAGTTTTTCATCCTGCAATGGAGGCCTATATACTACCCCTATTCTAAACACATTTTTATCTCCAATTTCCAAAGTCACCCAAATACTTTCCACCTCATCATGTGTTCCTACAATTTCAGTAACCTTTATATTTTCATTTACATACAGAGCAACTCCTCCACCTTTCTTTCCTCCATGTTTCTGTTATAGCTACTAAATCCAAGTTGTCCCTAGTCATAATTGAAATGACTTCAGGTAATTTATTTCCTAAGCTGCGAGCAGTTGTGCTTATTGCACGAAGAATTTTTCTACTAGAATTTCTAGAATTGTTAATTGGACTAGCAGTTTTGGCATGGTGTGGGGGGCAGGTGGATATAGTAATACTATCCCATTTAATAGTTTAAATGATTTCTAATAAAGCATTTGAACTCCTCTCCCAGATACTCTGTTCCTTTAACATCCAAATACAAGCCATCTCTCCTAAATAACCCATCTTGCCAAACAGAGCTACAATGGCCAATAAAACCAAATCCTCGTTCCCGGCACCACTTATCTAACCAATAATTAAATGTTGTTATCCACTACATCTTTCCTGCTTCCTGGCTATACACAGGTAAAATAGCAGAAAATGATAGAGTTGATGCCACATTCTCTAAAAGATTACCTAGGTCACAAAACTTTTTCTCAACAGCAGCAACATGATTACTAGCCAGATCATTTGTTCCTAAATGAACAATCACATCTAACTCACTTCCCTTTCCTGCTTCCTTAACAATTATCAAAATACGATTTTTATCCCTGTGAGCAGTAGCTCCTGGAAGACATCTAACCTCCCTTGCTTCTCCTTTACTTTTACCTAAATACACATTCCTCAAAATACAGTCACCCACTAACATTCTTTTCCTCAAAAACACATCTGCAGTTCTTTCCTGTGTTATGTTACCTGGAGAAACAGGTACCAATAGAATTGAATTACCTGTTACAGTTTCAGAGGGCTCAGAAACAGCAATCTCCTCATCACAAGTGTGTTCGGCAAGAGCAGCATTGGAATTTTGCAATGGCAGAGGTTGTGGGCAATGCTTCTCGTCTACTGTTCTAATTCTTCCAGAGCCTACAGTGATCCATCTGCCTCTCCCTGTTGATCTCTGGGGTAGAGGGGCTTCTTTCTGAGGCAGCTTTTTAGAGGTAACAGGTATGTTACTTACCTTTGCTTGAAATATAGCTATTTCTTCCCTTAAGAGGGAAAACTGCTTACAAACAGTACAGCCCCTAAATCTCCAAAAAGTAGCATGATTAAAAAGTGCAAAACACCCATTGCACTGACCTGTCTGCTGCCTTTGACACCGTTGACCATCCCCTTCTCCTACGGACTCTCAGCTCCCTTGGGCTCTCTGACACTGCCCTCTCCTGGATCCACTTTTATCTCTCTAAAAGGTCCTTTTCTGTCTCCTTTGCTGGTGACTCCTCTTATCCATTACCTCTGTCTGTTGGAGTACCTCAAGGCTCCTTTATGGGTCCTCTACTCTTCTCTATTTATACTTCCTCACTGGGTAAACTTATCAGTAGCTATGTCTTCAACTATCACCTCTATGCTGATGATACTCAGATTTAGATATCTATCCCTGCACTCTCTCCTTCTGTCCTTTCTCACATCAGTGTCTGCTAATCTGGCATTTCTTCTTGGATGGCCTCTTACCACCTAAAAATCAACATGTGCAAGACTGAGCTCCGTTTAATCCCCCCTGGTTTCTAACTTTGTAATCACTGTTGGTGACACCACTATCTCCCCATCACCCTGTCAAGTCTGCTGCCTAAGAGTTACACTTGACTCCAATCTGTCCTTCATACCCCACATCCAATTGCTCTCTTCATCCTGTCGCAACCACCTACACAATATCTCCAAAATTAGTCCGTTTCTGAGTGCTGAAACTACTAAACAGCTAATCCACTCCCTGGCAATTTCCCAACTTGACTACTGTAATAACCTACTAACTGGCCTCCCTCTCTCCTGCCTCTCCCCTCTTCAATCCATCCTAAATGCCTCTGCTAGGCTAATCCACCTCTCCTGAAGCTCTGTATCTGCTGTACCTCTCTGCGAGTCCCTTCACTGGCTCCCCATTCACAGCAGAATTAAATTCAAAATTTTCACCCTGACCTACAAAGCCCTTACCAACGCAGCCCCCCACCTGTCCTCACTCATCAACAAATATACTCCAGCCTGCCCCCTAAGACCCAACAATGACCTGCTCCTTGCATCTTCTACCATCACCTCCTACCATGCTAGACTACAGGACTTCTCTCATGTGGCACCAACCATCTGGAACGCACTTCCTCAAGCTGTCAGACTTTCCCCTAACTTTTCCTCCTTTAAACGCTCCCTAAAGACCTTTTTGTTCAGGAAAGCCTATCTCCAAATCAGTAACAAATGAATTCCACTTGCCTAATACCTGCCCTCATCTAACTCCACACTAACATCATTCTCACCTTTGCAGTCCCTCCTCCTGTTTCTCACCCTCCTACGCATCTAGATTGTAAGTTCCCATGGGAACAGGGCCCTCAATTCCCCCTGTATTTGTTTGTTAAACTTTGTCTTTTATATTGTATTGTACTTTACTTTTATTTTTGTACCCATAGACAGCGCTGCAGAATCTGTTGGCGCTTTATAAATAAATAATATTAATAATAATATTTGTGTGTGAGAGTTAGTTTGTATGAGTGTGTAAGATAGAGCTTGTGTAAGAGTGTTTGTGTGTATCTGTGATTGTGTGTGTGTGTGCATTTATCAATGTGTTTGTAGATCCCTGGCTATACATGTATGTGTACAATCATTCCTGCCTCAGCTTGCTGCCATGTGAACAAGAATATTCTCTTTTTAGGTATGAGAATAAGTTTAAAATATTTATTAGTATATAATTGTATAGAAAGAGTGTTTTATTCTTAATACAAATGTATATTAGAAGCATATAACGGCGTAATACAAGTTTACGTATGACGTGAAAATTTGGAGTTGAAAAAGTGGGACCACTAAGA
The DNA here is from genome assembly GCF_027579735.1 of Bombina bombina. Classification (NCBI taxonomy): domain Eukaryota; kingdom Metazoa; phylum Chordata; class Amphibia; order Anura; family Bombinatoridae; genus Bombina; species Bombina bombina. The sequence goes on along the minus strand of NC_069499.1, from coordinate 1,403,972,045 downwards.
AATTTCATGGGACCACTAGATCTTGGGCAATATAAATAATTTGCATAATTATTATTGTGCAGTTAGGTTATTTTGTTGTATAATTGTTAGTGTGTAGTTAGGTTAATTTGCTGTGTAATTATTATTGTATACTTAGGTTAATTTGTTGTTTGATTACTGTTGTGTAGTTAGGTTAGTTTGTTGTGTTAATATTATTATGTAGTTAGTTCATTTGTTGTCAAGTTATTATTGTGTAGTTAGGCTAATTTGTTGTGTGATTATGTTTGTGTATGTTTCGTAAATTTGTTTTTTATTTTGATTTGTTTTAATGTTGTTGTTTTTTTTAAATTTGTTTACTATGGTGTTATTAGGTTGTGTTGCTAAAGGGTTAATAGCGTAGTGTTGTTAGGTTTGGTGGTTATGGTGCTTAATGGGTTAATAATGTAGATGGGGTTAGGTTGCGTTGGGGGTTAGGTCGCTTAAGGGGTTAATAGTCTAGTGTTGTTAGGCTGCGTTGGGAGTTATGGTGCTTAAGAGGTTAATAGTGTAGGGCTGCATAATGGTTTTTTTGGGTTGTCTTTTTATATAAAAAAGAATAAATAATAAATTAAAGTATTAATACTTTACATTAATACGTTCTTTATTCTTTTAATTCTTGTAGGCTGCTGTTTGTACATGTATGATATGTGTAAAAGGGATAATTTACATTGCATGTTCAATGTCAGTGGCGAATATATCGCCAGCATATATCTATACATCTATATATATATTATAGTAAACCGCCTCTCGGCGAAACTGCCTTCAGAGGTTTTGAATATTTCACAAGCAATTACCACAACAGATTATTTTTTAATGTACCGCCACATTGCAGCAGTTTTGATCATCAGGGCCTTAGGGGCCGAATTATCAAGCTCTGAATGGAGCTTGATGCCCCTGTTTCCACACGAACCTTCAGGCTCGCCAGAAACAGCAGTTATGAAGCAGCAGTCTAAAGAACGCTGCTCCATAACATGTCTGCCTGCTCTGAGGCTGCGGACATCAATCCGCCCAATCCTATACGATCGGGCTGATTGACACCCCCTGCTAGTGGCCAATTGGCCGCGAATCTGCAGGGGACGGCATTGCACAAGCAGTTAACAAGAACTGCTTGTGCAATGATAAATGCCGTCAGTGTATGCTGTCGGCATTTATCGATGTGCGGTGGACATGAGACGCTACATCATATCATGTCCACTCACACTTTTATAAATTGTTGCCTTAGTCTGAATTTCAAATGAGTAGTAGATTTTGTTCTGACAAATTTCAAAGTTAGCATCATTTTTATTCCTCCTGCATCATGTGATTCATATATGCTGTGAATTGTTGCAAATGCTCAGTAGGAGCTGGTGACTCAGAAAGTGTGTATATAAAAAGATTGTGTACATTTTGATAATGTAGTTGAATTGGATAGATTTTTACAATTGCATGTTCTATCTGAATCTGAATATATCTTTAAAGTGTCCCTTTAAATGTTTTAGTGTTGTAAGCAACATTTGCCACAAGGAAATAAGTCAGATCAACTGTATCCTATTCCCCTTACATTATTTTTAGAATTGTTACTATTATTTATGTATTTATTTATTTGTAAAGCATAGCCACATTCCATAGCACTGACTGTATACTCCAGTGTCGGACTGTTTTCCTGTCTTTTTTTTTTCTCTTTTTCTAAGTGGTTCTACGTGTGTGTGTTTTCTTTTCTGTGGTCTTTTTCTAAATTATTCTGTTTTCTTCAAAATAGTTCTAAAAGATTTGCTGCATCTGCAATCAGTAATTGTAGACATTAAAATAAATCCCTGAAAAGAGAAAATATGCCTGACTCCTATATATTTCTTCCAGTTCATCGATCCAAAGGAAAAATTTGTCAAGATCTATGTCTGATTGTCTGACATTTTTAATCATTTGGGAGTTTTAAATCAATAATAATTCCTTCTTGTGGTTAGTTGTACTTAGGAAAAATGTTATACCTCTAGAGGTACTTTTTAATGAAAACTGAGAAAAACTAATTAGATGACTCAAATAATGGGCGATAGGATACAATCTTTATAGAGAAAGAGAAAAGAGTGTGTGCACGTGTGTAAGCTCGCATGTGTGCGTATGCTCATGTGTGTGTGCACGTGTGTATGATCGTAAGCTATGCTAATGGTTAGAGGTACATCTCTTCACTATGACTATTTAACTAATACATGTATTAAACTTGGCTGTAAGTTCAGAGAGTCCATTGAAGGACATAAGACATCTTGCAACTAAAGATATCTGTTGTCTTATAATAGATTAACATATAAGCGAAGTGTGAAAGGACATATTAACACCTTGTTGTATTATTTGTAAGGGCTTGCAAGTGTAAACAAGGCTAGCAATAGTAATTTTGTTAGTAAAGCTTGCATTGCTTTGCTGTTATATACTGTGTGTATATATATATATATATATATATATCAGTGGTCTATTTAGGTTTTGTGCTGCCCTAGGCAATTTTAAAATTCTGCCCCCACCCCCGCAAAGTTTTTTTTCATAACAATTCAAAAGAAAATGGGCTAGCAAAACACTGGCATACAGGTGGGTTGAATTGCATGCATTTAGATAGCACAAAGAATGGGATGCACCGGTAGCCAGATACGATGAAACAGGAAACTTTATTCAAAGAATTCTTAAAAATCATTACATTACTGCAATGGCAAGTAAATCTCCCACTTATGCGTGAGTGGTGTGTGTCCCACTCCAAGGACTGCTTGCTGACGCGTTTCGGCGCAAAAGGCCGTAATCACAGCTGCAGTCACTTGTCCTAATGATCCTTATATATCCCTTAATAGGTTAAAAACAAAATCCACCTCCTTTTACCTGTAGTGGAACTTTAAACACTCCCACAATATGGTTAATTAGATTTTCAAAGGTAAAATAAATTATCAATCTATTACCAAATATCTACAAAAATATATAACCATGGCCTCACTAACAGAAGTTTTAACACTTGACTCAAATGCTGCAAAGTACAGGACTGTTAATAAGTTTTAACATTTATACACTTTAGCTTTGTAAACAACATATTTTCCTAATCATTCTAGAAAACATTTTTATGCAATACCTATTAATGTGAAAACATATATACGTATAGCGCTCATGTCTAGATTTAAGTTAATATGATTATACAAAAAATTGTTGTGAATATATTGCAAAACTTTTTCACTACACATAATTAAATGCTTAACAATCTCAAGCTGTTTTTAAGCACTGATATGTTACAGTAGACAATTCTGACTGCAACATTTCTTGGCACAAAGATTTGATGACAAAGTTAATTAGCGAATTTGTAGGGGTTAATTGTGGGGAAGGTCATCTTATAATATTGATTCATACTTCAATTTTTAAAATGGTCCTTTCCCTTTCTCCCGACTCTCAGTAAAGCCCCGGACATGTGACATTTGCACTACCTTACAAATACAGTGTAACTGGCACCTTTGAGGAATCTACAATAATGAGCACTTCCTAGAACCCTCACTGAACACAAATGGAGGGGAGGCTTGTGGAGTGACCTTATGTAAGGGGACCAGACACCTGGATGTTCTATGAATCTGTAACTTCAGCATGTTACACCTGTATTGTTATACAATGTAATATAAAGTGTCTCCTTGTTTTGCCACACTGGAGAACCAGCTGGCTCTGCTTAAACTAATTTTAAATAAGCAAAATAAAAAATGCATTTAGCACACAATCAAAGTACATACGTTTGATTTTTAATAATATAGGAGGAGTGCAGCTGCAATGAAACCTCCGTGGATGTGTTAGGAACACAGGTGAATAGAACTCAGCCAGTGACTAGGGTAGTGTGGAGCCAACAGAAAAATAGCGGCGGACAACTGCAAAAGGCTAAAGAGAAAAAAGTGAAGACTACTGAGAAACAGTCAAAAAAGCTTTAATCCATTTAAAAAGTACAGGATACAAATCACAAACAGAAGGGCTCAGCTATCTTACGCGTTTCACGCCGTAAGGCGCTTACTAATAGATTTTGATTTTTAATAGGTTGTGGGTGCAGTAGATTTTTTAGGAGTGAAGTAGTAAGTTACTTTTTTAGAATGAGCTTTTACACAAACCACCACACAATGCTTATACAATTTGTGTACTATAAAATTAGCTACATGAGTTAATAATAAGCAGCTGTACTTGGGACCTTCTTAAAAGGTCATTACAGTCAGAAAGTAAAATTCACCTGATGCACAGAACAGGGTGCTCAGGAGTGATTGCTCTGGTGATGTAATATGCGGATGTTTCTGGCTCTCCTATGCACTCCCATGTCCATGCAGCTAAGCAGATGTGTGTGAATGTGGTAAACTCCTGTATAGCAAGTATGTAGCACACATGGGAATGGGAGGGGGGTTAATTAAAGCACATTACCCTAATAGTGTATATTCAGGAAATGAACATTAAGAGGCAATAGTATCAATGCAGCTGTAGCATGTCATTTTAACTAAAAATACAATTTTTGAGCATGAAAATGTCTGAGATGAGTATCTGCCTGTGAAGTTTCAACCTATTGCAAAGGAAACTATAATTAGGCAAAGTATGCAGCTGCCTACTAGCTTCACCTTTTCTACACTTAATTTATGTCTGGCTGATAACTTTATTCGCACTTTTTATGTTTACAAGTTGAATGTTATACCCTTAAGTGTCTATTATATTTTTTTCAGAGGGTGTATTTCAATTTGTAATGCCTTCTTAGTTACAGTTATACCGCCAAGCACAAATCTGCTTGAGGGTGGGGGGAGGGTTTACAACAGTTTCCTCTTTTGTGTATAGTCACCAGTGACATAGTTTTAAGACCCTGTAGAAATGGACATTGAATATCTTCTCTATTATATTTACCAGTTATTCAAAATAACTAGTTGTTTGATAAAAAACAAAAAACAAACATTGTTACATTGCTATAATAACAAACTATTTTACCCTGATGTGATTTTTTTTTGTTTAAGATAGACTATATATGATACATTTTTTTGAAGTGTGAAGATTTCAAATATCTATTTTCTCCATCAGTATATAAAGCTGCCAGTTTACAAGCAACACCAGTCTTGATAAAGGCCCACACAGTTGGCCCGAAACGCGTTGACAAGCAGCTGGCAAGCTTTTTTCCAATCTTTTAACACTAGTTTGGACAATCTTGTACATTGTATTTTATGTTTACAGGACATTATCAGTAACGGAGGACTTTTTTGTGACTTTGCTTTTGGATTACAATGTTTAGCTGGATTGTGACACATCAACTTTTTGTGAATATTTTTGGCTTTTTTGTATTATCTCTTTGTGAATATATTTTTTGGATATCACTCACAACACTAATTTTTGGTTATCATCCATGATTTAGTATTGTTATTATTTATTACATTTTTTTGGCACTTCTGGTATCCATTTTTGTCACCATCCCCCAATTGTGACACCATTGATTTGTTTTTGTTTTTGTTTTATGTTTTTGTATTGTGTGGCTTTTTCACACCATTTTTTGTTAACCTTTATTGTTGCTATTTTGTACACTCTTTCATTTTTTCACACTGAACACGTGTGGGCTAGCTTCCTATTAGGACACACGCATGCACCAGGGTCCCAACATAGAACATAGACCAGACTAGTAAAAGTTTTATTTTTACTCATCTATATATACATATATTTTTGTTAGCTAGGTGGATCCACCAGTTCGTTATTTATTGTGTAAATTATTTTTGTATATTGTTTTATATTGCATATTGTAATATTTGCATATTGTACCATTTTATTACCATTTTATCGCCATTTGTATTACTATTTTAAATTCTTCATTAAACTCTTGTAAAATTTAGAATAGATCAATTGCACCTGCCTTTGGCGCTTCTAACTACTTACTACCCATTTCTATTTACTGGGCGGCTAGGCGTCCTTTGTTTGAAGCCATTGATGCACTGTCCAGGCGCTTTACCCACCTTCGCAGTACTTAGATCCGACCAGTGCATCATTAAGCTGTGTTTTTTGCTCAAATGGGTACAGGTATACCTCACTTTACAGCGCTTCACTTTACAGCGATTCGCTAATACAGCGCTCTGTGGAGCTGAAGTTCAGCCTCCAAGAATTTTGAAACAGTGCTGTAATCCATTGTGAGATTGCAAGAAAAGTGACTGGCACCATTTTGTTATGCTTAGTTCACTCTGTTTACAGCATTACAGTGCAATCTGTGTCTCAGTGCTCTAGTCTGGCAAATTTTACTTCAGTAATTGTCACTATTTTACAGGTACAGTATTTATCGAATCCTAATTGAATACTGTGGTGTGCTAGTGTTAAACTAAACATAGCACTATTGCACTCCTAATATTTGTTAGTTCAAACATTTTTTAAAGACTTTAAGCACACTGGGAAATGAATAAAAAGCTAAAACTGCCTTGTTTCACTTTAAGGCGGTTTTCACTTTACAGCGGGGCTCCGGTCCCTAACCCGCTGTATGAGCGGGGTATACCTGTATCTGTATGTGGAAACCATCTGGAAAAATAAAATTGCAAAATAATAACATGTCAGTACTACTACTATTTTCTTATGGTTAAAATAAAGGGCCCAGCATTTTCTGTATGTTTTGAATCTATTGATTTGTTTTACCCCTTTGTATGTATATGTGTGTGTGTATATATATATATATATATATATATATATATATTGTGACAGAAAGCAAGGCCTGGTTATAAATGGAAGATATTTGAGACCAAGCATTGTACATGCTATTTCTCCTTTCAGTTAAAACCCCAGGGAGAAAGTGTGTGTATTTGATTATGCAGTTGATAAACTGTGTTCTGGGTCCCTGGGGTTTGGGATAATTGGAGAGAGGGTGGGCCGTTATCCCAGACAGCTGTGAAGCTGTCCAGCAGCTAATCACAGGTGTGGCTAATTAGAAGTTGTGAGGGTTTAAATAGCAGCCTCACTTAGGCCTTGAGAGAGAGAGATATACAGCTACAGAAGCTGGTGTGTGTTTGTTACACTGTGTTAAAAGACTTTTGTTCCTGTGAACTGTAAAAGGACATTATTTTGATAAAGCACTTGTGGAATGCTGTGAAGTGCTGGGACATACTTAAAGGTACTGATATTTACAAAAAGTACTTAACTTTGCTGCAGAGGAAAGATTTCCCTCTTTTGAAAATGAACTGCCTGTTTGTTGCTGCTGTGAAAAATAAAGCCTTTTAAACTACAGTGGACTGTCCTGTGCTGCATTTGTGCCCTAGAAGACCGTGGTTAAAAGTGTTCCTGTTACACTTGGTGGAGAATCCGGGTAACCACGTTGTATGTCTGTGGGCATAATAATCTGCAAGCAACATGGAGGAAGTCATTAAAGCTTTGATTCATTCTAATGCTATACAGCAGGAGACTAACAGAAAAGCTGCTGGAAATAGTGCAGCACTGCAACAGTTAGTCTTGGCCCAGTTAGAGAGTGCTATGCTACTGGCTAAATCACAGAAAGAGAACACTAAATTGTTGATACAACAGATGGCTGCTGTGCAAGCTGAGACATTTAGGAAGACCCGGGAAGAGCAACAAAGTGCTACACAAACTCTGCAATGAGAGGTTCAAGTCATATCAGAAAAAACTGAACTCTGAATATGTTGGTGGCAGCCAAGGTTCCAGAGTAATAAGGGCTAGTCATTATCTTCAAAAAATGACAGCAGCTGATGATGTTGAGGCGTTTCTTTTGGCATTTGAACGCACAGCAGAAAGAGAAAAATGGCCGACATTTGAGTGGGCGAGTATACTTGCGCCATTTCTTAGTGGTGAACCTCAGAAGGCCTACTTTGATTTAGAGCCAGCACAAGCCAGTGACTATGAGAAATTGAAAGCAGAAATCCTTGCACGCCTGGGGGTGACTTCTGCAGTCCGTGCACAAAGATTCCATTCCTGGATATTTTCATCTCATAATGCTGCAAGATCCCAGATGTTCGACCTTATACACCTTGCCAGGAAGTGGCTGCAACCAGAGGTTAATTCGGCTACCAGCGGATCAGTTGATTGTATTGGTCGAAAGATTTATAGCTTCAGGAGAAGTTTTGCAACAATCTTCATTGGATCAGCCCCACAATCCCAAGTCCCAGAGCTCTACAAGAACTGGTAAGACTGTTCAGGGGATAAAGGGGATAAGAGAGCAGCAGGTGTATAGGCAAAACACCAGAGACATTTCCCCAGGAATTAAGGAAACATTTAAATATAACCAACCTGTAAGATGTTTTAAATGTAATGAGGTTGGGCATATTGCTAGAGACTGTGACAAAGATGAATTTATGGACTGTAATGTTGCACATTCACTATTGTCTAATAGCAACAGCTCTGTTAATAATGATTCCCATTGGTGTACTGTGACGGTTAATGGTAAAGTGTCTAGGGCTTTGCTTGATTCAGGAAGTATGGTCACACTAGTGGCTAAATCTATAGTACCAGATGCAGTATTAGATTATGGGGAAAAAATGGGAATTATCTGTGTTCATGGAGATAAACGGGAATATCCTACAGCTGAGGTGGAGATTGAGACTCAGTGTGGTAAATTAAAATATTGTCTGGGTGTAGTACCAAATTTAGCCCATGAGGTGGTGATAGGGAGAGATTTTCCAAAATTTCTGGAGTTATGGGAATCTCCAGAAATATGTCAAACTTCTGATATTTATGTATTTCCTTTTTCTGAAACTGATTTTGAAGGGGGTTCCATTGAAAATGAGAAAAATAAGATTTATTGCCCTATGCCTGTATTAGTAGTTGATCAACCTTCTCAGAGTAATGAAGTACCAAGTACTAGCTCAGAAAATATTGATGATTTGATAGATCTGGTTGGTGGCCCTGGTAATTTTAAAAAAGCCCAATGGGAGGATCCAACATTGGTAGAGGCAAGAAATAATATCAGGGTTATAAATGATGTTGTGACACAGCCAGGAAATGTATTACCCTATCCTTATTTTGAAGCAGTTAATGATTTGGTATATCGTGTAGAGAAGAAAGGAACAGACATTGTTAAACAACTTTTGGTGCCCCAGACTTTTAGAAACACTGTATTAAATCTTGCACATAACCACATTTTAGGGGGGCATTGAGGGGAGTTGAGAAAACCAAAGAGAGAGTTCTTAGAAGGTTTTATTGGCCAGGGATATTTGTAGCCATCAAGGATTATTGTGCTTCATGCCCTAAGTGTCAACTTACAGCTCCTGCTAAAGATTTTCGTAACCCTTTAGTGCCCTTGCCTATAATTGATGTGCCTTTTGAAAGAAATGCTATGGACTTGGTGGGTCCACTGGAGGACATCAGTATATACTGGTAATCCTTGATTATGCTACACGCTATCCTGAGGCAGTTCCCCTTCGTAACAGCTCTGCAAAGTCCATAGCAAAAGAACTCATGCTAATGTTTAGCAGGGTCGGGATACCTAAGGAAATTTTGACAGACCAAGGAACTCCATTTATGTCCAGGGTTACAAAAGAATTATGTAAGTTGTTTGGCATAAAACAACTAAGGACCTCAGTATATCACCCTCAGACTGATGGTTTAGTAGAAAGGTTTAACAAAACTCTCAAAAGTATGCTAAGAAAGGTAATTGACACAGATGGGAGAAATTGGGACCTTCTTTTACCCTATTTAATGTTCTCTATCAGGGAGGTTCCCCAGGCTTCTACAGGTTTTTCCCCATTTGAACTGTTATATGGGCGGCATCCCAGGGGATTACTAGATATAGTTAAAGAGACTTGGGAGCAAGAGACAACACCTTATCGAAGTATTATTGAACATATTTCACAAATGCAGGATCGTATGGAAGCTGTCATGCCCATTGTAAGGGAACATATGGGAAAAGCACAGGAAGCACAAAAGTACAGCTACAACCATAATGCTAGAGCCAGGGTGTTTCAACCTAGGGATAGGGTGTTAGTTCTGGTCCCTACGGTTGAAAATAAATTCTTGGCTACTTGGCAGGGCCCATATGAGATAATTGAGAAAGTGGGTGATGTTAATTACAAAGTAAGTCAGCCAGGGAGAAGGAAACCTGAGCAAATATATCATATAAATCTGTTAAAACCTTGGAAAGATAGGGAAGTTTTAGTTGCCTTAAAACCTACAGAACTCCCTGTCACTGAACCAGAGGTAAATATATCTGAAACCCTATCTGTACATCAGAAGCGAGAGGTCAAGGATTTTATTAGGATAAACAAAGAGGTATTTTCTGTGGTACCGGGAAAAACTAATGTTATTAAGCATGACATAATAACAGAACCAGGGAAGAAGGTCTGCCTTAAACCCTATAGGGTCCCTGAGGCTCGTAGAAAGGCTATTAAACTGGAGGTAGAAAAAATGTTAAAGCTTGGGGTAATTGAGGAATCACAAAGTGAGTGGAACAGTCCAATCGTGCTTGTTCCAAAACCGGATGGTTCATTAAGGTTCTGTAATGACTTTCGTAAGCTTAATTGTGTTTCCAAATTTGACACCTACCCAATGCCTAGAGTAGATGAGTTGATAGAAAGGCTAGGAAAAGCACGTTATCTAACTACAATTGATTTAACAAAAGGGTATTGGCAGGTGCCTCTCACTAGTCAAGCAAAGGAAAAGACAGCTTTTTCAACCCCAGAGGGCTTATTTCAGTATATGGTGTTGCCATTTGGTTTACATGGGGCCCCGGCAACATTCCAGAGGATGATGGATAGAATTCTGAAACCCCATGTTCGTTATGCGGCAGCATATTTGGATGATGTTATAATTTATAGTACAGATTGGGAATCCCATCTTCCAAAAGTTCAAGCAGTACTTGATGCAATACAGTCCGCTGGGTTAACTGCCAATCCTGCAAAATGTACTGTTGGTTTACAGGAAGCTAAGTACTTGGGTTATACTATTGGTAGAGGATTAGTTAAACCTCAGACAACAAAAGTAGAGGCCATACAGAACTGGCCACAGCCTCTAACTAAAAAACAAGTAAGAGCATTTATTGGGATAACTAGTTATTATAGAAGGTTTATCCCGAATTTCGCTACAATTGCGGCACCCTTGACAGATCTCACAAAAGCAAGGGCCCCAATTATGATAAAATGGTCCCCAGAAGCAGAACAAGCTTTTAAGCATTTGAAAGATGCCCTTTGTGCCCATCCAGTTTTGGTAACCCCCAATTTCTCTAAAGATTTTATTGTACAGACAGATGCCTCTGATGTTGGTTTAGGAGCAGTTCTCTCGCAGGAGTGTCAGGGAGAAGAGCATCCTGTCCTTTTCCTAAGCAGAAACCTTATTCCACAAGAGAAGAACTATTCTATAGTGGAGAAAGAATGCCTTGCCATTAAGTGGGCTTTAGAGACCCTTAGGTACTATCTGTTGGGAAGAATTTAAATTAATAACAGATCATGCTCCTCTCACATGGATGAGTCAGAATAAGGAAACAAATTCAAGGGTTACTAGGTGGTTTCTTAGCTTGCAACCCTTCAATTTTACTGTTGAGCACAGGGCTGGTCTTTTGCAGGGCAATGCTGATGGTTTGTCTCGGGTACATTCATTGATGTCCATGGTCGCTCAACCCACTGGGTGTGAGCTGGGGGGGAGGATATGTGACAGAAAGCAAGGCCTGGTTATAAATGGAAGATATTTGAGACCAAGCATTGTACATGCTATTTCTCCTTTCAGTTAAAACCCCAGGGAGAAAGTGTGTGTATTTGATTATGCATTTGATAAACTGTGTTCTGGGTCCCTGGGGTTTGGGATAATTGGAGAAAGGGTGGGCCATTATCCCAGACAGCTGTGAAGCTGTCCAGCAGCTAATCACAGGTGTGGCTAATTAGAAGTTGTGAGGGTTTAAATAGCAGCCTCACTTAGGCCTTGAGAGAGAGTTACACAGCTACAGAAGCTGGTGTATGTTTGTTACACTGTGTTAAAAGACTTTTGTTCCTGTGAACTGTAAAAGGACATTATTTTGATAAAGCACTTGTGGAATGCTGTGAAGTGCTGGGACATACTTAAAGGTACTGATATTTACAAAAAGTACTTAACTTTGCTGCAGAGGAAAGATTTCCCTCTTTTGAAAATGAACTGCCTGTTTGTTGCTGCTGTGAAAAATAAAGCCTTTTAAACTACAGTGGACTGTCCTGTGCTGCATTTGTGCCCTAGAAGACCGTGGTTAAAAGTGTTCCTGTTACACTTGGTGGAGAATCCGGGTAACCACGTTGTATGTCTGTGGGCATAATAATCTGCAAGCAACATGGAGGAAGTCATTAAAGCTTTGATTCATTCTAATGCTATACAGCAGGAGACTAACAGAAAAGCTGCTGGAAATAGTGCAGCACTGCAACAGTTAGTCTTGGCCCAGTTAGAGAGTGCTATGCTACTGGCTAAATCACAGAAAGAGAACACTAAATTGTTGATACAACAGATGGCTGCTGTGCAAGCTGAGACATTTAGGAAGACCCGGGAAGAGCAACAAAGTGCTACACAAACTCTGCAATGAGAGGTTCAAGTCATATCAGAAAAAACTGAACTCTGAATATGTTGGTGGCAGCCAAGGTTCCAGAGTAATAAGGGCTAGTCATTATCTTCAAAAAATGACAGCAGCTGATGATGTTGAGGCGTTTCTTTTGGCATTTGAACGCACAGCAGAAAGAGAAAAATGGCCGACATTTGAGTGGGCGAGTATACTTGCGCCATTTCTTAGTGGTGAACCTCAGAAGGCCTACTTTGATTTAGAGCCAGCACAAGCCAGTGACTATGAGAAATTGAAAGCAGAAATCCTTGCACGCCTGGGGGTGACTTCTGCAGTCCGTGCACAAAGATTCCATTCCTGGATATTTTCATCTCATAATGCTGCAAGATCCCAGATGTTCGACCTTATACACCTTGCCAGGAAGTGGCTGCAACCAGAGGTTAATTCGGCTACCAGCGGATCAGTTGATTGTATTGGTCGAAAGATTTATAGCTTCAGGAGAAGTTTTGCAACAATCTTCATTGGATCAGCCCCACAATCCCAAGTCCCAGAGCTCTACAAGAACTGGTAAGACTGTTCAGGGGATAAAGGGGATAAGAGAGCAGCAGGTGTATAGGCAAAACACCAGAGACATTTCCCCAGGAATTAAGGAAACATTTAAATATAACCAACCTGTAAGATGTTTTAAATGTAATGAGGTTGGGCATATTGCTAGAGACTGTGACAAAGATGAATTTATGGACTGTAATGTTGCACATTCACTATTGTCTAATAGCAACAGCTCTGTTAATAATGATTCCCATTGGTGTACTGTGACGGTTAATGGTAAAGTGTCTAGGGCTTTGCTTGATTCAGGAAGTATGGTCACACTAGTGGCTAAATCTATAGTACCAGATGCAGTATTAGATTATGGGGAAAAAATGGGAATTATCTGTGTTCATGGAGATAAACGGGAATATCCTACAGCTGAGGTGGAGATTGAGACTCAGTGTGGTAAATTAAAATATTGTCTGGGTGTAGTACCAAATTTAGCCCATGAGGTGGTGATAGGGAGAGATTTTCCAAAATTTCTGGAGTTATGGGAATCTCCAGAAATATGTCAAACTTCTGATATTTATGTATTTCCTTTTTCTGAAACTGATTTTGAAGGGGGTTCCATTGAAAATGAGAAAAATAAGATTTATTGCCCTATGCCTGTATTAGTAGTTGATCAACCTTCTCAGAGTAATGAAGTACCAAGTACTAGCTCAGAAAATATTGATGATTTGATAGATCTGGTTGGTGGCCCTGGTAATTTTAAAAAAGCCCAATGGGAGGATCCAACATTGGTAGAGGCAAGAAATAATATCAGGGTTATAAATGATGTTGTGACACAGCCAGGAAATGTATTACCCTATCCTTATTTTGAAGCAGTTAATGATTTGGTATATCGTGTAGAGAAGAAAGGAACAGACATTGTTAAACAACTTTTGGTGCCCCAGACTTTTAGAAACACTGTATTAAATCTTGCACATAACCACATTTTAGGGGGGCATTGAGGGGAGTTGAGAAAACCAAAGAGAGAGTTCTTAGAAGGTTTTATTGGCCAGGGATATTTGTAGCCATCAAGGATTATTGTGCTTCATGCCCTAAGTGTCAACTTACAGCTCCTGCTAAAGATTTTCGTAACCCTTTAGTGCCCTTGCCTATAATTGATGTGCCTTTTGAAAGAAATGCTATGGACTTGGTGGGTCCACTGGAGGACATCAGTATATACTGGTAATCCTTGATTATGCTACACGCTATCCTGAGGCAGTTCCCCTTCGTAACAGCTCTGCAAAGTCCATAGCAAAAGAACTCATGCTAATGTTTAGCAGGGTCGGGATACCTAAGGAAATTTTGACAGACCAAGGAACTCCATTTATGTCCAGGGTTACAAAAGAATTATGTAAGTTGTTTGGCATAAAACAACTAAGGACCTCAGTATATCACCCTCAGACTGATGGTTTAGTAGAAAGGTTTAACAAAACTCTCAAAAGTATGCTAAGAAAGGTAATTGACACAGATGGGAGAAATTGGGACCTTCTTTTACCCTATTTAATGTTCTCTATCAGGGAGGTTCCCCAGGCTTCTACAGGTTTTTCCCCATTTGAACTGTTATATGGGCGGCATCCCAGGGGATTACTAGATATAGTTAAAGAGACTTGGGAGCAAGAGACAACACCTTATCGAAGTATTATTGAACATATTTCACAAATGCAGGATCGTATGGAAGCTGTCATGCCCATTGTAAGGGAACATATGGGAAAAGCACAGGAAGCACAAAAGTACAGCTACAACCATAATGCTAGAGCCAGGGTGTTTCAACCTAGGGATAGGGTGTTAGTTCTGGTCCCTACGGTTGAAAATAAATTCTTGGCTACTTGGCAGGGCCCATATGAGATAATTGAGAAAGTGGGTGATGTTAATTACAAAGTAAGTCAGCCAGGGAGAAGGAAACCTGAGCAAATATATCATATAAATCTGTTAAAACCTTGGAAAGATAGGGAAGTTTTAGTTGCCTTAAAACCTACAGAACTCCCTGTCACTGAACCAGAGGTAAATATATCTGAAACCCTATCTGTACATCAGAAGCGAGAGGTCAAGGATTTTATTAGGATAAACAAAGAGGTATTTTCTGTGGTACCGGGAAAAACTAATGTTATTAAGCATGACATAATAACAGAACCAGGGAAGAAGGTCTGCCTTAAACCCTATAGGGTCCCTGAGGCTCGTAGAAAGGCTATTAAACTGGAGGTAGAAAAAATGTTAAAGCTTGGGGTAATTGAGGAATCACAAAGTGAGTGGAACAGTCCAATCGTGCTTGTTCCAAAACCGGATGGTTCATTAAGGTTCTGTAATGACTTTCGTAAGCTTAATTGTGTTTCCAAATTTGACACCTACCCAATGCCTAGAGTAGATGAGTTGATAGAAAGGCTAGGAAAAGCACGTTATCTAACTACAATTGATTTAACAAAAGGGTATTGGCAGGTGCCTCTCACTAGTCAAGCAAAGGAAAAGACAGCTTTTTCAACCCCAGAGGGCTTATTTCAGTATATGGTGTTGCCATTTGGTTTACATGGGGCCCCGGCAACATTCCAGAGGATGATGGATAGAATTCTGAAACCCCATGTTCGTTATGCGGCAGCATATTTGGATGATGTTATAATTTATAGTACAGATTGGGAATCCCATCTTCCAAAAGTTCAAGCAGTACTTGATGCAATACAGTCCGCTGGGTTAACTGCCAATCCTGCAAAATGTACTGTTGGTTTACAGGAAGCTAAGTACTTGGGTTATACTATTGGTAGAGGATTAGTTAAACCTCAGACAACAAAAGTAGAGGCCATACAGAACTGGCCACAGCCTCTAACTAAAAAACAAGTAAGAGCATTTATTGGGATAACTAGTTATTATAGAAGGTTTATCCCGAATTTCGCTACAATTGCGGCACCCTTGACAGATCTCACAAAAGCAAGGGCCCCAATTATGATAAAATGGTCCCCAGAAGCAGAACAAGCTTTTAAGCATTTGAAAGATGCCCTTTGTGCCCATCCAGTTTTGGTAACCCCCAATTTCTCTAAAGATTTTATTGTACAGACAGATGCCTCTGATGTTGGTTTAGGAGCAGTTCTCTCGCAGGAGTGTCAGGGAGAAGAGCATCCTGTCCTTTTCCTAAGCAGAAACCTTATTCCACAAGAGAAGAACTATTCTATAGTGGAGAAAGAATGCCTTGCCATTAAGTGGGCTTTAGAGACCCTTAGGTACTATCTGTTGGGAAGAATTTAAATTAATAACAGATCATGCTCCTCTCACATGGATGAGTCAGAATAAGGAAACAAATTCAAGGGTTACTAGGTGGTTTCTTAGCTTGCAACCCTTCAATTTTACTGTTGAGCACAGGGCTGGTCTTTTGCAGGGCAATGCTGATGGTTTGTCTCGGGTACATTCATTGATGTCCATGGTCGCTCAACCCACTGGGTGTGAGCTGGGGGGGAGGATATGTGACAGAAAGCAAGGCCTGGTTATAAATGGAAGATATTTGAGACCAAGCATTGTACATGCTATTTCTCCTTTCAGTTAAAACCCCAGGGAGAAAGTGTGTGTATTTGATTATGCATTTGATAAACTGTGTTCTGGGTCCCTGGGGTTTGGGATAATTGGAGAAAGGGTGGGCCATTATCCCAGACAGCTGTGAAGCTGTCCAGCAGCTAATCACAGGTGTGGCTAATTAGAAGTTGTGAGGGTTTAAATAGCAGCCTCACTTAGGCCTTGAGAGAGAGTTACACAGCTACAGAAGCTGGTGTATGTTTGTTACACTGTGTTAAAAGACTTTTGTTCCTGTGAACTGTAAAAGGACATTA
Source organism: Bombina bombina (assembly GCF_027579735.1). Classification (NCBI taxonomy): domain Eukaryota; kingdom Metazoa; phylum Chordata; class Amphibia; order Anura; family Bombinatoridae; genus Bombina; species Bombina bombina. The sequence goes on along the minus strand of NC_069499.1, from coordinate 1,403,955,224 downwards.
TTTTGATAAAGCACTTGTGGAATGCTGTGAAGTGCTGGGACATACTTAAAGGTACTGATATTTACAAAAAGTACTTAATTTTGTTGCAGAGGAAAGATTTCCCTCTTTTGAAAATGAACTGCCTGTTTGTTGTTGCTGTGAAAAATAAAGCCTTTTAAACTACAGTGGACCATCCTGTGCTGCATTTGTGCCCTAGAAGACCGTGGTTAAAAGTGTTCCTGTTACAATATATATATATATATATATATATATATATATATATATATATATATATATATTTTTATATATATATATATATATATATATATATATATATATATATATATATAGATAGCAAAGAGGAAGTCACTCACAGGGTCTTGCAAAAAGATAAAGTATTTATTTTGACGTTTCGGGTGTTACCCCTTTCTCAAAAAACAGCACAGTTTTTGCTGTTTTTTGAGAAAGGGGTAACACCCGAAACGTCAAAATAAATACTTTATCTTTTTGCAAGGCCATGTGAGTGACTTCCTCTTTGCTGCTTTATCTATACTCTTGAAGTGCACCCGGGGCAAGGAGAGCTCAAAGGAGCTATTTGAAGCTGGAGTGCTACTACACCTTCTACATATATATATATATATATATATATATATATATATATGTTTAGATATATAAAACATTGTACAATATATATACAAAGGGGTCAAACATTTGACTGTCACAGCGAAATATTGCATCAATGCCAGGGAATGCATTCAAATTAAATGTGGATTTTGGCTTTAAACTTCCTTGTGCACTGATCACTCCATTTATGCTGTACTTAAGTGCTCCATTTACCAAGTTCTGTCACCCCATTGAACAGATTACATATGTTGTGTAACCCTTGGGAACAAAACTCTCTGCACTCACACAATGTAAACTACACTACCTGTGTAAAACCCACACACACAACACAAGACCCTTGCAGAAAGGGAGCACTTATCCTAAAACCCACCACAATACTGAATTTAGGTCCACCCGCCAAAACTAATCTTTGCCCTAAAACCCTAATCCCCTATCCTAAGATCCCCTATCCAAGGGTTTTAATACTCTGGTTACAGCATTGTACCATACATTGGGAGTTTTAAACATAATCTTCAATTTTAAGCTGCACATCATCGCCTAATAAAATCTGCTAAAAGATTTTCTATATGCTTATATTCCTGTGTTGACTGGGCTCTATGGAACAATGCAACCATTTCTTTTTTAGAAAGTGTGTGTTTGCCCTCATCCATTGAGTAAGGAGGCCAATAAAAGGGACAACTTGACTGGTGTGGTAGGTGAAGTAGCCATGATGCATGTCTTCCTATGGTGGGGTGGGGTCTTAGTGCTTGGGTTCCATTGAGGATAGGTCTAGCACTGGGGATGTGGTGGGATGATTATGTGGTTGGAGGGTGAATAGGAATAGGAAAACATTGTGACATGAAAATACACATCAAAATTGTCTGACCCATAAAATCTGCTGGACTACTCACAAACTCAGCGGAACTAGGCCAAAATATAAAATTTTATCAAATGTGGTCTGGTTCCCTTCAAAATCCTCTCAAGAACTATCAAGGTATGTTAGAAATATGCTTTTTATGGTATTCATTTGTTTTTCATCAAAGCAAACACATCTACAGCTCCACATGAAAATACACATCAAAATTGTCTGACCCATAAAATCTGCTGGACTACTCACAAACTCAGCGGAACTAGGCCAAAATATAAAATTTTATCAAATGTGGTCTGGTTCCCTTCAAAATCCTCTCAAGAACTATCAAGGTATGTTAGAAATATGCTTTTTATGGTATTCATTTGTTTTTCATCAAAGCAAACACATCTACAGCTCCACAAATGCAACACAGACATGTGTGACACTGCCCTTTCATGGATTGATTGGTGGGGGCAGTTGACCTCGTCAACTGCCCCACCAATTTTCAGTGTACACCAAGTCTCCGTCTTGGGATGGGCATCCTGCTTTTCTCACGCTTCACATCGGAAACTCATACACTTGTTTGGGTTGGGTAAAGTTATTACACCCACTTCTATCTATCTATCTTTTACATGTCTTCCTGGATTACCTCCTACCACCTCAAAATCACAATATCCAACACTGAATATGTAATGATTTCTACATTGATCAATACTCTAACCTTACATATCCATTACTGTTGATAGGAATATTACATCATTGACCTTTTTTTTTAATGCCAACCATCTAATCTCTTACCCAATTACACTGTTTTTATCTGTAGAACACTGATATTCCTTACTCAAGAAACAAATATCTCGTCCATTACCTGATCATATGATCATGCTATGGAACTGACTTAATTAGTCTGTCAGACACTTCCCCAGTATTCAAATCTTTAAATCATCCTTGATAACATCATCAGAGGTAACCTACCATCAAAAGTTTGTCAGATACCAAAGGCCAATTCGCCAAACCAGGAATTTGTTATCCTTAAATAACAATTGCCTACAATCAGCATTCAACACAAGCTACACCCACAAATTTTGTCTCCAGCCACTACAGACAGTAAGCTATATGGGGTACAGGGCCTTCTTATTTATCTGTCCCAGTCTAACTTTCCCTGTCTTGTGTTTACTTATTCTACCCCCTGCATAGTTCTGCAGAATATTTTGGGTAACAAATAAAGATAATAATAATTTACACTAGTTAGTTAGTGTGTGAAGACCAGTCTGCGGCTCCACAAATGCAACACAGACATTTCTTAAGGTGGTGAGAGTCCACAATTTCTTACTGTTGGGAATTAATTATCTGGCCACCAGAAGGAAGCAAGGACACCCTATATTAAAAGCTTTAATATCCCTCCTACTTACCTGACCCTCCCAGTATTTTCTTTGCCTCACTAAGGAGCAGGTGAAGATAGAGGTGCTCAGGATTTAATTAAAGAAGTTTAGGGATATTAATCACAAATTTCCCTCAGAAGGTAAAACTTGGAAGAGAGGTACATAGGAGAGTACTGGACGTGCAATGTAAGTCTCCTGTCATAGTAACAAGCCAGTCTTAGGTGTTGCTGGAACAGTTCCTTTAGCTTCCTCCTCTTTGGCCATGAAGATGTAATCACTCAGTATATCTTCTAATGTCAGCACTGGAGGGGCTCTCTACTGCATTCCCAGGAATAAGATCTGGGTAAGATCAGTGGATTTAGCATTAGCTTGGTAAATACCTGCATCTCCAACATAGCCCACACACTATCAGTAGGTACACACATCAGTCTATATCATACCCATCTTCAGAAACTCAATAAGAGTTTACAGTATAAGCCCTTCTACAGATCGAGGCCTCCTCAGGACGAGGTTTATTATTTCTCATGTCTCAAAGAGGCTAGACAAATGAGCAACATTTCCTCAGCCTGTGTGCAGGACCTGAAGCAATGGGAGTAATTGTTTCTGTTCCTATGTCAGAACAAGGGAAATTATTCTATTACATTCTGTTCATTGCTCTAAAGAAGGAGGAGACTGTCAGATGCATTTTGGATCTGAAAACCTTAAACAAGTTCTTGAGGGTTCCTTCTTTCAAGATGGAAAACTATCAGATCTATTCTCCTGTTAGTTTTCCAAGGTTAGATTATGACAACAGTAGACTTGAAGGATGCTTACTTGCACACTCCTATCCACAAATTACTTTATAGGTTTCTTTTTTTTGCCTTTGTGAACATCTTGTCTCATAACAAACTACATTATTCAATTACTCCTTCTCCCTCTCAACCTGCACTGTTCATTAGCCCATCTCTTTTAAACTCATCTTACTTTTGTACTCATAAATTTAACCTATTCTTAAACACTTTCTCTCCCCCCTGCACCTCGTCTCAAAAACAGTCCTCATTACTGCAAATCTGTATCTCATCTCATGTCACTCTCCCTCTTGCTTTTACTAACTGCTGGTGACATCTCCCCTTATCCTGGTTCTCAACAACTTCCTAGCCCTGCACATCCATGTGTACAGTTTCACTACCCCTTTCACTTGTGCAATCTGGAACTCTCGCTCTGTTTGCAACAAGCTCACTTCTATACATGACCTCTTTATCTCCCGCTCCCTCAATCTTCTGGCCCTAACAGAAACCTGACTCTCTCCCGTAGACACAGCATCCACTGCTGCTCTGTCACATGGGGCTCTCCACTTCAGCCACACTCCTAGGTCTGGTAATAGACTAACACGTGGTGTAGGTATTTTACTTTCCTCTCGTTGCACCTTTCAACAAATAAAAACCCATCTCTTACCTCACATTTTTCTCATTCGGAAACCCCACATGATTCGCTTATTCTCTCCCCTCTCTATACGTGTTTGCAGTCATATACCGACCCCCTGGCTCCCTCAACTCAATTTTTAGATCCTCACACTCCCGTTTACAGGACTTATCTTATAAAAGGGGTACCTTGCATTTCAATCCTCAGTTTGCGGTGGACGATCGCATGAAGAGGACCTCCACGTCGGATCGATGGACCTCCGCCTTGGACTCCATCTGGACCTCCACCTTGGAACTTCGCCTGGACCTCCTTATCCGTGCATTGCCGCTTCACCTATGCAGGGATGAAGAATATGCCAGTCCCCCGCGATGGATGAAGAAAGGAACCGCCCTGGATGAAGATGCCGCCCTTGATGAAGATGGAGCCGCCTGGATGAATATCGTTCATGCGGGACTTCAACAACTGTGAGTAACCTAAAGAGGGGTTAGTATTAAGTTTTTTTGGGGTTGGTTTTTATTTTTAGATTAAGGTGGGCACTCTTAAAAGAGCTGAATGCCCTTGTCAGGGTGCCAGAAATCACACTGAGATGAGAAGTGCAAAAATATCACACCTTTAGTCATAGCAAAAAATAATAAAAAGTCCACAAGTCAAATAACAAGCCAGGAGTCAAAAACAGAGCTGGTAGTCAGACGAGCCGAGTCAGGAGCCAAAGCGAATAGTCAGCAGAGCCGGAATCTGGAACAAGGAAAACAGCATTGTCAGGAACAAGCACAGGGATCAGGAACCAGGAAAGACGTCAGGCAGCCAAGTAATACACAGGAACTCTCACAAACAGGTCTGAGACAATGCAAAGGCAAAGAATACTGAACAGAGGCCCTTTAATAATAAGTGATGACATTACAATTCTGAGGACTGCATCCTGTCTCACATGGATGATGCACCACCAGTCTGGCCATAAAAGGAAGTGCAGGAATTGAGCAGCATCCCCCACAATGCACCATAGTCAGGAAGAGAGGTGAGTAAAATGGCTGCCAGCAGCACATGGCAAACAAACAGAGAAAAAAACCCTGACAGCTCTTTTAAGGGCAGCAAAATAGCTGTATGCCCTTTTCAGAGCAATGCCCATACAAATGCCCTTTTCAGGGCAATGGTTAGATTAGGTTTTTTTAGATAGTTTTTTTTTATTTTGTGGGTTTGGGGGGGGGGGTTTGTTATGTTAGTGAGTCTTTGTATCTTTAGAGCTGATATCTTTAGTGCAATGCTCTACAAAAGGCCCTTTTAAGGGTTATTGGTAGTTTATTCTAGATTAGGTTTCTTTTAATTTGGGGTGTTTTTTTAAATGGGTATTAAGATATTAATATTTTTTATTATTTTGGATAATTTGTTTGTTGTTTTGTGTAATGTTTTTCTTTTCATTTTGAGGTGGGTTTTTATTTTTAGATAAGGGGTTGGGCATTTCATAAAAGAGCTGAATGCCCTTTTAAGGGCAGAAAAATAACTGAATGCCCTTGTAAGGGCAATGCCCATACAAATGCCCTTTTCAGGGCAATGGGTAGATTAGGTTTTACTTTATTTTTTATTTTTGTGTTTGGGGGGTGGGGTTTTGTATACTGTTAGGGGGTGTTTGTTTTTCTTTTGTAGGAAAAAGAGCTGTTATCTTTAGGGCAATGCCCTACAAAAGGCCATTTTAAGGGCCCTTGGTAGTTTATTATAGATTAGGGTTTTTTATTTTGGGGGTGGGTTTTTTATTTTTTAAAAGAGTATTAGAATAGGAATCTTTTTTTATTATTTTGGATAATTTCGTTTGTTATTTTTTTGTAAAGGTAGGTTTTTTTTATTTTTTTATTTTAGTCTTTTTTATTTTTTGTAATGGTAGGTTTTAGTGTAAGGCAGCTAGGTTTTATTTCACAGGTACGTTTGTATTTATTTTAACTAGGTAGTTAGTAAATAGTTACTAACTGGATGAAGATAGAAGATGCCGCCTGGATGAAGACTTCTCGCCGCCTGGATGAGGACTTCGCTGCCTGGATGAGGAGATAAGAGGCCGCCTGGATGAAGACTTCTCGTCGCCTGGATGAGGACTTTCGCCGCCTGGATGAAGATCTTTCAAGCGGACTTCAAAAACAGTGAGTGGATCTTCGGGGGTTAGTGCTATTTTTTTTTATGGGTATTTTTGGGTGTTTTTTTTAGTTTAGGGTTTGGGCTTTCGTAAAAGAGCTGCATGCCCTTTTCAGGGCAAAGCAAAATAGTTAAATGCCCTTTTAAGGGCAATGCCCATACAAATACCCTTTTCAGGGCAATGGCTATCTTAGGTTTTTTTTAGATATTTTTTTTTATTTTGTGGGTTTGGGGGGGTGGGGGTTTGTAATTTTAGTGGGTCTTTGTATTTTTTTTTCAGGTGAAAGAGCTGTTTAACTTAGGGCAATGCTTTACAAAAAGGCCCTTTTAAGGGCCCTTGGTAGTTTATTATAGATTAGGGTTTTTTATTTTGGGGTGGGATTTTCATTTTTTTAAAAGGGTATTAGAATAGGAATATTTTTTATTATTTTAGATAATTTCGTTTTATTTTTTGTAATGGTAGGTTTTTTTTATTTCATGTAATTTTAGTATTTTTCATTTTTGCAATGGAAGGCTTTAGTGTAAGGCAGCTTAGGTTTTATTTCACAGGTAAGTTTGTATTTATTTTAACTAGGTAGTTAGTAAATAGTTAATAACTATTTACTAACTAGTCTACCTAGTTAAAATAAATACAAACTTACCTGTGAAATAAAATAAAAACCTAAGCTAGTTACAATATAACTATTAGTTATATTGTAGCTAGCTTAGGTTTTATTTTACAGGTAAGTATGTATTTATTTTTAAATAGGTATTATTTAGTTAATAATTGTAACTTTAATTTAGCTCGATTTTAATTATGTTAAAGTTGGGGGGTGTTAGGTTTAGGGTAAAGGTTAGGTTTAGGGATATGTTTAGGGTTAGGTTTAGGGGTTAAGAGTATAATTTAGGTTGTTGCGATGTGGGCGGATGACGGTTTAGGGGTTAATAGGTTTATTTAGTGGTAGTGATGTGGGAGGCCAGAGGTTTAGGGGTTAATAGCTGTATTTGGTGGCGGCGATGTCGGGGAGTGGTGGAATAGGGGTTAATAGATTTATTATACTGTGGGCGATGTTGGGGTGCGAGGGAATAGGGGTTCATAACTTTAGTATAGTGGTGGTGATTTCGGGAGCGGCAGATTAGGGGTTAATAGATTTATTTGGGTGGTGGCTATATCGGGAGCGGCAGATTAGGAGTTAATAATTTTATGTAGGTGTCGGCGATGTTGGGGGCAGCAGATTAGGGGTTAATAACATTATGTAGGTGTCAGCAATGTCAGGGGCAGCGGATTAGGGGTGTTTAGACATGGGGTTTATGCTAGGGTGTTAGGTTTAAACGTTACTTTTTTTCCCCATAGACATCAATGGGGCTGCGTTACTTAGTTTTTCATTCCGCAATCGCAGGTGTTTTTTTTTCTAACCCACTCTCCCCATTGATGTCTATGGGGAAAGCGTGCACAAGCACATCAAAACAGCACTTGTAATTTGTGCGGTATAGAGCTCAACGCAACCATATCGCAGCACAAGGTGGCTGTTTCAAAACTTGTAATGGCTGCTCTATAAAGGGTGAAATAACGCACTTTTGTTGTGTTCGTTAAATTCCCTATAGAGTGCATAATCTACCTGATTGTAAGGAAAGGGTGTTGTAATTTTACTTGATGAATCAGGGATTACTAAAAAAAATTATCTGACTGTAATTTAAGTGATTTGGATTTTTTTTCCAAGATACATTTCTTTATGCTTGCTAGTGTTTGGAGATTCTCTATAGTCTGAAATTTAGTTTAGTTATAGCAAAGTTAATTATTCACTTCCATCTCATCTGATAATAAACACAGGGAGACAGGTTGCCATTGTCCCATTTTTAATGTTAAAGGAAAAGATTTGCTATTTTTTTATGGAGTAAAGTGTCAAATTAAGATAGCAAGAGAACAAAGAAAATTGATAATAGGAGTTTTGAGACTTTAGTTATTACCTGTATGGGTTTCAGATATTTTTCTTTTTGTATGTATTAAGGCATTTTAGAACCGTGTAGCCCAGTCTCTATAGAAAATCAGTAAAAAATCTTTATTAAATTGAAGCAACCTATTGTTCATTTAGTATTATATATTTTATATGTTGCTCTGAAAGATGATACAACTCTATAGCCTGTTGTTAATTTATGGTGTAGAGACCAAATACAAAATAAACCGTTACATAATTCATTATATAAATGAATAAATTATAATGTACAACAATATAATATAGAAAATGTTCTTGTCACAAGCAAAAATAAATAGAGGGTAAAGAAAAGCAGACTCTAAAATAAATATTTCTATAGATTTTTTTCTTGGGTAATTAAATATTAATTATGAGGAGAAAACAAAAACTTGATTATTAAATTAACACAAACTTGTATCAACTACGTCAGCAATGCATTTCATAACACACTCCTCAGATAAGTGATAAGGCTTAGAGTGCTGAGACATAGTAATATAGAGGACGGGAGTTAGTGGAATGTTCAGATATAATTAAAATGAAAAATGATTAATTGAATAGATAAAAAATAAAAACATAGCTACATAAATAATTTGTTTCCACAGAGAGAAGGTGTGCCTCAAATGAACTCTCAGCAAAAGTACAGTGAGCTGTGTATAGTGAGGCTGCTAGGTATAACTACAAACATGGTAGCCAGAGAGGCAAACACAACTGATTAATAGCAAAAATGTACCCAACAATGGGCCAGATTACAAGTGGAGCGCTAAATATCGCTTTTGCGAAGGCGATATTTGCGCTCCACTGAGTAATACCAGCGCATGCTAATGTGCACTGGTTATAAAAGTTGACAGCAATGCGAGTGCGCTTCCATAGGCTCCAATGGGAGCCTCGTTCTCATGCCATCAGAGGCGGCATGAGAACTAGCGCAGCGAAAGGGTTAAGTAGCGCAGCGATGGCAGCAAATTGTAAATATATATGTATGTAAGCATACACTCCCGCCAACTTTACCTCCAGAATACTGCCTAGTGCAGTTATTTTATTAAAAAATAAAAATGCTACAATTGTGAATTTTTTAATACAATACACTACACTGCATTTTGGGGACATTTGGGGCACATTTATAAAATTAACCAGATATCTGATCTCTGGTTAATTTTATAAGCGCTAATTACTACTGCGAGCTTATGGTAGCAATAACCAGCCACTTGTAATGGCTGGTTATTTATTGCATGCCAGCAAACGGGCAAATTTGCTAGTTTGTGGGAGCACAATAAATTAGCGCTCTACTTGTAATCTAGCCCAATATATACACTCACGTACTGCCAGTCGGAATTTCACACAACAAACAAAAACATCTTGCCTTTGGGAAGTGTTATCTTGCCATAAGAGGGCAAAAAGCACCATGTATCATCTAAATAAAAATTATTTTGAATTATATTAAAAATATTTACAACAGTGTAAGTTTACGGAGCATTGAACAAGCAGGGGATGGTACTGCACAAGACCAGACTTATGAGGTTCACGATAGCAAGCCTCGTCTGCCCAACCCCTGTTAAATGGAGACCGTAATGTGCGTTCCTTAAATCTGATAATAAATTATGCTTTGTGACGTAAATAATCTGTATGCAAACTAACACCTAGATAGCGAGTTTTGCGTTCATTTTTTAACACTGAGAAAATGATAATTTCAGCGTTTAAAACAGCACTGCAGCCATTACAAATCTTGTCAGTATAGCTGTACCGCAAGCCTTTTAGCCTGTAATGCAACGTCAGTCCCACACACGTAAAAATTACGTTTTTTCATGGGACTTCCTATACGAGTTTTCGCGGTGAGGCTAAAAAACCTGCGTTCCATCCTATACCGACAAGATCCGTTCCACAATCTGAGAGCAGTAGTTATGAGTTTTACGCAACAAATCTGTTACATACAACTCATAACTAAACTGCAACAGAGTACACTAATACCCATTAACTAACTATTAACCCCTAAATCGAGGCCCTCCCGCATCGCAAATACTATATTAAATGTATTAACCCCTAATTTGCTGCTCCCTGACATCGTCGCCATTATACTAAAGTTATTAACCCCCTTAACCGCCGCCCCTCCCGCATCCCAAACACTATTTAAATATTATTAACCCCTAATCTGCCATCCGCCCACATCGCCCCCACTATACTAAGTTATTAAGCCCTACACCGCTGCCACTATAATAAACCTATTAACCCCTAAACCCCCACAACGAAATATACTAAATTAAACTATTAACCCCTAAACCTAAAGCCCCCCACATTGCAATAAACTAATTTAAACTAGTAACCCCTAAACCTAACCCCCCCTAACTTTGGATTAAAATTACAATTTCCCTATCTTAAATTAAATTAAAACTTACCTGTCAAATTAAAAAAAAAACTAAGTTTAAACTAACAATTAAACTAATATAACTATTTAACTAAAATTAAACTAACTACCAATTAAATTAAACTAAAATACACATTAAAAAATCCTAACAATACTATAAAAATTACAAACTATCTAATTACAAAAAATAAAAAACACTAAATTAAGAAAAATAGCAAACAAAATTATCAAAAATAAAAAAGAATTACACCTAATCTAATAGCCCTATAAAAATACAAAAGCCCACCCAAAATAAAAAAACCCTAGCCTACAATAAACTACCAATGTCCCTTAAAAGGGCCTTTTGTAGGGCATTGCCCTAAATTAAACAGCTCTTTTACCTGTAAAAAAAATACAAAGACCTGAACAGCCAATAGAATTTCAGAAGCTCTCATCCTATTGGCTATTTTGAACAGCCAATAGGATTTCAGTAGCTCTCATCCTATTGGCTGATTTGAATTTCCAAAATCAAATCAGCCAATAGGAATGCAAGGGACGCCATCTTGAATAGCGTACCTTGCATTAAAGATTCAGTATACGGCGGCGACCGTATGAAGAAGATGCTCTACGCCAGATGTCTTCAGGATGGACCCGCTCCGCGCCGCCGGGATGAAGATAGAAGATGCTGCCTGGATGAAGATAGAAGATGCCGCTTGGATGAAGATAGAAGAGGCCGCCTGGATGAAGACTTCTCGCCGCCTGGATGAGGACTTCGCCGCCTGGATGAAGATCGTTCAAGCGGGACTTAAAAAACAGTGAGTGGATCTTCGGAGGTTAGTTTTTTAAGGTTTTTTTTTAGTGGTTTTTGTTTTTTAGTTTAGGGTTTGGGCTTTCGTAAAAGAGCTGCATGCCCTTTTCAGGGCAAAGCAAAAGAGCTAAATGTTCGTTTTGGGGTGGGTTTTTATTTTTTAGATTAGGGCTTGGGCATTTCATAAAAGAGGTGAATGCCATTTTAAGGGCAGGGAAAAGAGCTAAATGCCATTTTAAGGGCAATGCCCATACAAATGCCCTTTTCAGGGCAATGGGTAGATTAGGTTTTGCTTTATTTTTATTTTGTTGGCTTGGGGGTGGGGGTTTGTATACTGTTAGGGGGTGTTTGTTTTGTTTTGTAGCAAAAGAGCTGTTAACTTTAGGGCAATGCCCTACAAAAGGCCCTTTTAAGGGTTCACAAAAGGCCCTTTCAAGGGCCCTTGGTAGTTTATTCTAGATAAGGCTTTTTTATTTGGGGTGTTTTTTTTTTTAAAGGGTATTAGAATAGGGATAATTTTTATTGTTTTATATATTTTCATTTGTTATTTTTTGTAATGGTAGCTTTTTTATTTTTAGTACTTTTATTGTTTGTTATTTTTTGTAATGTTAGGTTTTAGTGTAAGGTAGCTTAGGTTTTATTTCACAGGTACGCTTGTATTTATTTTAACTAGGTAGTTATTAAATAGTTAATAACTATTTCTAACTAGTCTACCTAGTTAAAATAAATACAAACTTACCTGTGAAATAAAAATAAAACCTAAGCTAGCTACAATATAACTATTAGTTATATTGTAGCTAGCTTAGGTTTTATTTCAAAGATAAGTATGTATTTAGTTTTAAATAGGTATTATTTAGTTAATAATTGTAAGTTTAATTTAGCTCTATTGTAATTATGTTAAAGTTAGGGGTGTTAGGGTTAGGGTTAGTTTTACGTTAGGGTTAGGTTTAGGGGTTAATATAGTTTAATTTAGGTTGTTGCAATGTGGGGGGGGCTGGCAGTTTAGGGGTTTATAGATTTATTATAGTGTGGGCGATGTTGGGGTGCAGGAAAATAGGGGTTAATAACTTTTGTATAGTGGCGGCGATATCAGGAGTGGTAGATTAGGGGTTAATAGTTTTATTTAGGTGCCGGCGATATCGGGGGCAGCAGATTAGGGGTTAATAACATTATGTAGGTGTCGGTGATGTTGGGGGGCATCAGATTAGGGGTGTTTAGACTCAGGGTTTATGTTAGGGTGTTATGTTTAAACGTTAGTGTTTTTCCCCATAGACATCAATGGGGCTGCTTTACGGAGCTTTTCTTTCCGCGATCACAGGTGATCGCACTTTTTTCTGACCCACTCTCCCTATTGATGTCTATGGGGAAATTGTGCACGAGCACGTCAAAACAGCGCTTGGATTGTGTGCGGTATGGAGCACAGCACAGCCATATCGCACTCACAAGGTGGCTGTTTGAAAACTTGCAATGGCTGTGCTATAGAGGGTTAAATAACGATCCAATATACCGCGCCGACAGTTGCTAAAGTGCCGTAAGTCGGACAAACTAGCGATGTCCAGAAATAAGCGTAAGTACAAATTTCTGGAGTCGCCAGTGACTTATGGCACTTTAGAAACTGCCTGCGCCTACAAAAACTTACTAAAGTATAAAATCTCCCGTAACTGTCTAACACGCCTCCCAAAAATAGCCCGACACGTATACCCCTATATCCGCAATCCCCCCTCTCACTCCTAATAATAAATGTATTAACCCCTGGACCGACAACCCCCCACAACGCAATAAGCCTAATTATTAACCCCTAAACCGCCGCTCCCAAACCCCGCTGCCACTAAATAAAGTGTATTAACCCCTAAATCCCCACTCCCGGACCCCTGCGCCACCTACATTAAATATATTAACCCCTAATCTGACCCCCCTACACCGCCGCCACCTACATTAAATATATTTACCTCTAATCTGACCCCCCTACACCGCCGCCACTTAGATTAAATATATTAACCCCTAATCTGACCCCCCTACACCGCCGCCACCTACATTAAATATATTAACCTCTAATCTGAACCCCCTACACCGCCGCCACCTACATTAAATATATTACCCCCTAAACCTAAGTCTAACCCTAACACCCCCTAACTTAATTATTATTTAAATAAATATAAATAATATTAATATTATTAACTAAAGTATTCGTATTTAAAACTAAATACTTGCCTACAAAATAAACCATAAAATAGCTACAATATAATTAATAATTACATTGTAGCTATTTTAGGATTTATATTTATTTTACAGGTAATTTTGTAATTATTTTAACTAGGTACAATAGCTATTAAATAGTTAATAACTATTTAATAGCTACCTAGTTAAAATAATTACAAAATTACCTGTAAAATAAATCCTAACCTAAGTTACAAATACACCTAACACTACACTATCAATAAATTAAATAGAATTAACTACTATAAAATACAATTAAATAAACTAAACTATATTACAACCCCCCCCCCACTAAATTACAAAAAAAAAAAAAAAATATTACAAGAATTTTAAACTAATTACACTTAATCTAAGTCCCCTAATAAAATAAAAAAGCCCCCCAAAATAATAAAATTTCCCTACCCTTTTTGCGGGGCATTGCCCCAAAGTTATCAGCTCTTTTACCTGTAAAAAAAAAAGGAAATACAATACCTCCCCAACATTACAACCCACCACCCACACACCCCTACTCTAAAACCCACCAATCCCCCTTAAATAAACCTAACACTACCCCATTGAAGATCACCCTACCTTGAGCCGTCTTCACCCAGCCGGGCCGAACTCTTCTTCCGAACCGGGCACAAGTGGTCCTCCAGCCGGGCAGAAGTCTTCATCCGATCGGGGCAGAAGAGGTCCTCCATCCGGCAGAAGTCTTCATCCAAGCGGCATCTTCTATCTTCATCCTTGCGGCGTTGAGCGGCTCCATCTTGAAGACCTCCGGCGCAGAACATCCTCCTCGGCTGACGACTACCCGACGAATGACTGGTCCTTTAAATGACGTCATCCAAGATGGCGTCCCTCGAATTCTGATTTGCTGATAGGATTCTATCAGCCAATTGGAAATAAGGTAGGAAAAATCAGATTGGTTGATTTAATCAACCAATCGGATTGAACTTCAATCCGATTGGCTGATTGGATCAGCCAATAGAATTGACCTCGCATTCTATTGGCTGATTAAATCCACCAATTAGATTTTTTCCTACCTTAATTCCGATTGGCTGATAGAATCCTATCAGCCAATCGGAATTCGAGGGACGCCATCTTGGATGACGTCATTTAAAGGACCAGTCATTCGTCGGGTAGTCGCCAGCCGAGGAGGATGTTCCACGCCGGAGGTCATCCGCTTGGATGAAGACTTCTGCTGGATGGAGGACCTCTTCTGCCCCGATTGGATGAAGACTTCTGCCCAGCTGGAGGACCACTTGTGCCCGGATCGGATGAAGAGTTCAGCCCAGCTGGGTGAAGAAAGCTCAAGGTAGGGTGATCTTCAATGGGGTAGTATTAGGTTTATTTAAGGGGGGATCGGGTGGGTTTTAGAGTAAGGGTGTGTGGGTGGTGGGTTGTAATGTTGGGGGGGGGGGTATTTTATTTCTTTTTTTTACAGGTAAAAGAGCTGATTACTTTGGGGCAATGCCGTGCAAAAAGCCCTTTTAAGGGCTGGTAAAAGAGCTGGTTACTTTGGGGCAATGCCCCGCAAAAGGCCCTTTTAAGGGCTATTTGTAATTTAGTTTAGGGTAGGGAAATTTTATTATGTTGGGGGCCTTTTTTATTTTATTAGGGGACTTAGATTAGGTGTAATTAGTTTAAAAAAATTTTAATATTTTTTATTTTTTGTAATTTAGTGGGTTTTTTTGTAATATAGTTTAGTTTATTTAATTGTATTTTATACTAGATAATTGTAGTTAATTTATTTAATTAATTTATTGATAGTGTAGTGTTAGGTGTATTTGTAACTTAGGTCAGGATTTATTTTACAGGTAATTTTGTAATTATTTTAACTAGGTAACTATTAAATAGTTATTAACTATTTAATAGCTATTGTACCTAGTTAAAATAATTACAAAATTACCTGTAAAATAAATATAAATCCTAAAATAGCTACAATGTAATTATTAATTATATTGTAGCTATTTTATGGTTTATTTTATAGGTAAGTATTTAGTTTAAAATAGGAATACTTTAGTTAATAATATTAATATTATTTATATTTATTTAAATAATAATTAAGTTAGGGGGTGTTAGGGTTAGACTTAGGTTTAGGGGGTAATATATTTAATGTAGGTGGCGGCGGTGTAGGGGGGTAAGATTAGAGGTTAATATATTTAATGTAGGTGGTGGTGGTGTAGGGGGGTCAGATTAGGGGTTAATATATTTAATGTAGGTGGCGGCGGTGTAGGGGGGTCAGATTAGAGGTTAATATATTTAATGTAGGTGGAGGCGGTGTAGGGGGATCAGATTAGGGGTTAATATATTTAATGTAGGTGGCGGCGGGGTCCGGGAGCGGCGGTTTAGGGGTTAATACACTTTATTTAGTGGCGGCGAGGTCCGGGTGCGGCGGTTTAGGGGTTAAACACTTTATTAGGTATTGCGGTGGGGGATTGCGGTTGACAGGTAGATAGACATTGCGCATGCGTTAGTTTTTTTTGTAGGCAGTTTAGGGAGTTACGGTGCATTTTATGGCGAAGTGAAAATGGAGTAAGATTTCTCCATTTTCGCCACGTAAGGCCTTGCGCTGGATATTGGATACCAAATTGCGCTGCTTTTATATGTTAGCCTATGGGGGAAAAAACTACGTCCGATGGGTGAAATATACATGCCACATTTATATGCGGTGCTGTATATAGGATACCAAACCAGCGCAAAAAACGTTGTCGTCGGCTTTTGCGGGCGACGCTGCATATCGGATGGGGCCCCTGAACTGTTCAGAGATCACTACAGATCACTCTGCAAAACAATTTAACTATTCAACTGAGCAGACACTTTGCCCTACCTGCTGTGGCGGCACCCTCCCCCTGCACCGCACCACCGCCCCCCCCCACTGCCACTACCCCCCCACCACTACTCACAGTGATCTGACTTTTTTCTCCTTTTAGTTGTAGCAACGGTTTGATGTCAGCCTCTTCCTTTTCCTCCCACCTTCCTGCCTGGGTAGTAAGACAGCCTCTCTAACATGCAGGATTAGAAGCGATGCCTGCTTTATGTGATAGAATATTGGAGACTGGGTGGGGTCACTCCTCACACTGCAGGGATAAGACTAGGAGTATGTTGCAAAACCTATTGTACAACTGTAAAGCAATACATTGTGTATAAACAGCCTGGGATTAAAGGAGAGATAAATCTCTAGCGATGCTGATGATCTGAGTCTGAACTTCTCTCAGATCTTACCCGTCACCAGATCTTACCCGTCCTCAGAGACTCACAGCACACTGCCACACTCCCCTAGTAAGTAGACACAGTGAGGCTCCTGAGGTGACTAGTCAGAACTTCCAAGTTAGTCATTGAGACAAAACTGTGGCATGGTCACTGCCTTCTAATGCTGAGCTCAAAGACGAGTCAACACGGCACATGCAGTCACATGAGCCAAAAACCATGACCATGTAGGGGCCTGATAGAATTTAAAAATAAATAAATAAAAAATGCATGGGGCAATGTGGTACAGGTGTCAATCTTCCCGGGACAGCAGGACAGACCCCTAAAATTGGGACTATCCTGCGAAAATCAGGACAGTTAGGGGGGTATGATATGGTGTGCTATTTGCATGCATTACACTGTATAATTGTTTATTATGGGCCAGATTATAAGTGGAGCGCAATATATCGATTTTGCTGAAGCAATATTTGTGCTACACTTTGTAATACCAGTGGACGCTAATGTGCTCTGGAATTACAAGTTAGGTGCAATGCACGGAAGCATTGCGCTCATGAGCGCTTCCGTAGGCTCCAATGATAATTCCATTCTGATGCCATCGGAGACCATAATAATTATATTCTACATCACTTGTAAGTGCTGTTTAAAAGTTATCTGTCCGTTACTGCCCAGCTGCAGGTAAATAAAAAAAGAAGAAGGAAGAAATGAACAGCAGCCAATCAGCATCAGCAGTGCTGATGTCATGAACTGTGATGTCATGAGATTTCATAGTTAACTTCCTTAAATTGAAAAGGGAAATAACATGAGTGTGCATGAGGCACGTTCCCTTGCAGATCCTGGAACAGGCATACTGATTTGCTGCTTAAAGTCCTATACAATGGGGTGCGAATACTTAGGACATTTTGAGGTAAAATATCTTTATTTTTTACATAAAGATGTTTAGGTGATATTTTCAGCTAGCTTCCAGTAGTGCATTGCTGCTCCTTCAACACAAGAAACCAAGAGAATACAGAAAGCTTTTGTTTAAAATTGTATACTCAATTGGAATCATGAAAGAACATTTTTAGGGTTTTATGTCCCTTTAAGTACAGAAAAGAGTACAATTTTAATATGCTATTTATTTATTTATTTGCAGATGATAGGGAGCATTAGAGTGAAAACCCTGAGCCATGGAAAAAGTTCACCAAGCTAACCATGATGACCGGCCATGTGAAAAATCCAAGGACACAGAATAAAAGGTAGGAAAATGATAGGAAAATAGGTGATTCACAAGAGATTATGCAGAAATTATATGCAGATATAATGCAAGAGTACCTCTGATCCTGGTCCCATCATGCACCTAACATCATCAGCAAAAGGCTCCACCCAGGAAAAAAACAAAAAAACAAAATAAAAAGCACAAAAATGTGTCTCTGTACTAATGTTTTGCAGTACACATGTAGATCACATACAATCATTGTTTAAAGGGACAGTCAAGTCCAAAAAAAAAAAATGTTTGTGTTTCAAATAGGGCATGTAATTTTAAACAACTTACTTTTATCACCAATTTTGCTTTGTTCTCTTGGTATTCTTAGTTGAAAGCT
This sequence comes from Bombina bombina, assembly GCF_027579735.1. Lineage (NCBI taxonomy): Eukaryota > Metazoa > Chordata > Amphibia > Anura > Bombinatoridae > Bombina > Bombina bombina. The sequence continues at coordinate 1,403,936,810 of NC_069499.1, read as the reverse complement.
AAACCTATGAAGGCTCATAGGATAATTTCTAAGCCCTTGAAGGCCGCCTCTATCACATGCTTTTTAATTTGCTTTTCACAACAGGGGAGAGCTAGTTCATGTAAACCATATAAAGAACATTGTGATCACAACCGTGGATTGTGGCAGACACTGCACTAATTGGCTAAAGTGAAAGTCAATAAATAATAAATAAAATGTCATGTGATCAGGGGGCTGTCAGAAGATGCTCAGATACAAGGTAATCACAGAGGTAAAAAGTATATTATAGTGCAAAGATGTAGAGACAGCACCTGTAGTCCTCTGCAAGTCAGTGACCCAAGTTCACATAAACAACTCAATGCGTGACATTGTGCAAAATAACCGACTAAAAAGTATATTAATATAACTGTTGGTTATGCAAAACTGGGGAATGGGTAATAAAGGGATTATCTATCTTTTAAAGCAACACAAATTCTGGTGTTGACTGTTCCTTTAAACATTATAAGTAAATGATATTTAAAGGGACAGTCTACACCAAAATTGTTATTGTTTAAAAAGATAGATAACACCTTTACTAGGCATTCCCCAGCTTTGCACAACCAACATTGTTATATTAATATACTTTATAACATTTATACCTCTAAACTTGTTTCTAAGCCACTAGAGACAGCCTCTTATCACATGCTTTTTTATTGGCTTTTCACAACAGGAGACTGCTAATCCATGTGGGCCATATAGATAACATTGTGCTCACTCCCGGAGTTGTCTAAAATGCAAGGTCAACAGAAAATAAATAAATTGTCATGTGATCAGGGGGCTGTCAGAAGAGGCTTAGATACAAGTTAATCACAAAGGTAAATAGTATATTAATATAACAATGTTGGCGGTGCAAAATTAGGGAGTGGGTAATAAAAGAGTTGACTGACCCTTTAATTAATATGTAATATCTGAGTTTAAATATGTTTTCATACCAATTAATTAGATAAGCAAAAATTTCAAAATAGTTGGTTTTAGAAAAATTCAGGCCTAGAATAGTGAAGTGCAATATTGTGCTTTCTTGAGCGCAGTATTTGCACTTTACTCAGTAATACCAGCGCACGTAAATGTACAATGGTATTACAAGTCAGGCACAATGCGAACGCGACCTCATGTCTGCATTGTCTGGAAGTCTTGAATTCGCAAGAGGGCGCTTCTATAGGCTCCAATGGAAGCCTCCTTTTCATGCAGTAAGAAACGGCAAACCTCATAGTGTAGGGGGCAATTTGTGCAGCGTTGGGTAGCAAAATAAAAATATATATGTATATATTCATATATATTTATGTGTTTATATGTGTATAAACATGTAAACTGAACTGAAACTGAATTGGGCTAAAAGAGGGTGCTCCTAGGTGGTGACTCGCCATAGAACAAGCTATTAAGCTAATTGTTCATACCTGGTAGACTGCTTCTCTCTTTGAATGCATTTGAATAATGACCCTGGGGAGGTCTCTCTAAGGGTGATAGGGGAAACCAGATGTGGACTCCTTACCCAGTGAAGCTTAGAGGAATATGGCTGCGCCTCACTGACGAGACCCATAGGAGGCCAAAACGATCATCTAGGGTTGTCATGTTCCTTGTTCAAGGGACAATTGCCTGGTATTTCGGGGCTGAACTGACCTTACTTGGCAGGATCAGACTGATATGCTTCAGGAAAGTTTTCTTTGTGAAAAGCTGAACTGGGCTAAAAGAAGCTGCTCCTAGGTGGTGACTCGCCATAGAACAAGCTATTAAGCTAGTTGCTTGTCCTGGTAGAGCTCTTCTCTCTTTGTATGCATTTGAATAATGACCCTGGGAAGGTCTCCATAAGGGTTATAGAGGAAACCAGATGTGGACTCCTTGCCCAGTGAAGCTTAGAGGAATATGGCTGCACCTCAATGACGAGGCCTATAGGAGGCCGAAACGATCGCCTGGGGTTGTCATGTTCCTTGTTCAAAGGAGAATTGCCTGATATTTCGGGGCTGGACTGAACTTAATTGGTGGGATCAGACTGATATGCTTCAGAAAAGTTTTCCTTTGTGAAAAGCTGTACTAAGCTAAAAGAGGCTGCTCCTAGGTGGTGACTCACCATAGAACAAGCTATTGAGCTAGTTGTTCATTCCTAGTAAAGCTTTTCTTTCTGTATTCATTTGAATAATGACCCTGGGGAGGTCTCCCTAAGGGTGATAAGGGCAACCAGAAGTGGACTCCTTGCCTAGTGAAGCTTACAGGAATATGGCTGCACCTCACTGACGAGGCCCATAGGAGGCCGAAACGATCATCTGGGGTTGTCATGTTCTTTGTTCAAGCAAGAATTGCCTGGTATTTCGGGGCTGGACTGACCTTACTTAGCGGGACCAGACTGATATGCTTCAGGAACGTTTTCCTTTGTGAAAAGCAGAACTGGGCTAAAAGAGACTGCACCTAGATAATGACTCCCCATAGAACAAGCTATTGAGCTAGTTGTTCATTCCTGGTAGAGAGAATAATGAACCTGGGGAGGTTTTCCTAAGGGTGATAGGGGAAAACAGACGTGGATTCCTTGGCCATTGAAGCTTAGAGGAATATAGTTGCACCTCACTGACGAGGCTGAAACGATCGTCTGGGGTTGTCATGTTCCTTGTTCAAGGGAGAATTGCCTGGTATTTCAGGAATGGACTGACCTTACTTGGCAGTATCAGATTGATATGCTTCAGGAAAGTTTTCCTTTCTGAAAAGCAGAACTAGGCTAAAAGAGGCTGCTCCTAGGTGGTGACTCGCCATAGAACAAGTTATTGAACTAGTTGTTCGTTCCTGGTAGAGCGCTTTTCTCTTTGTATGCATTTGAATAATGACCCTGGGGAGGTCTTCCCTAAGTATGCAATAGGGGAAACCAGACATGGACTCCTTGCCCAGTGAAGCTTAGAGGAATATGGCTGCACCTTACTGACAAGGGCCCATAGGAGGCCGAAATGATCAGCTGGAGTTGTCATGTTTCTTGTTTAAGGGAGAATTGCCTGGTATTTCAGGGCTGGACTGAACTTACTTGGCGGGATCAGACTGATATGCCTCAGGAAAGTTTTCTTTGTGAAAAGCTGTACTGGGCTAAAAGAGGCTGCTCCTAGGTGGTGACTCACCATAGAACAAGCTATTGAGCTAGTTGTTCGTTCCTAGTAAAGCGCTTCTTTCTTTGTATGCATTTGAATAATGACCCTTGGGAGGTCTCCCTAAGGGTTATGAGGGAAACCAGACGTGGACTCCTTGCCCAGTGAAGCTTAGAGTAATATGACTGCACCTCACTGACGAGGGCCCATAGGAGGTCAAAACGATAGTCTGGGGTTGTCGTGTTCCTTGTTCAAGGGAGAATTGCTTGGTATTTCGGGCTGGACTGACCTTACTTGGTGGGATCAGAATGATATGCCCAGCAGAACTGGGCTAAAAGAGACTGCTCCTAGGTGGTGACTCGCCATAGAACAGGCTATTGAACTAGTTGTTCGTTCCTGGTAGAGCGCTTCTCTCTTTGTATTCATTTGAATAATGACCCTGGGGAAGTCTCCCTAAAGGTGATAGGGGAAAACAGATGTGGACTCCTTGGCCATTGAAGCTTAGAGGAATACGGTTGCACCTCACTGATGAGGGCCCAAAACAATCATCTGGGTTTGTCATAATACTTTTTTCAAGGGAGAATTGCCTGGTATTTCTGGACTGGACTGATCTTATTTAGCGGAATCAGACTGATATGCTTCAGGAAAGTTTTCCTTTCTGAAAAGCAGAACTGGGTTAAAAGAGGCTTCTCCTAGGTAGTGATTCACCATAGTACAAGCTATTGAGCTAGTTGTTCATTCCTGGTAAAGAGCTTCTCTCTTTGTATGCATTTGTATAATTACACTGGGGAGGTGTCACGCTGCGCCGGTCTAGCCATTGTTAGGTGCAGGGTGTCTCATTCCCTGATCATTGCCAGGGTCTGTGTCGGATCCGGATGCGTGCTGTGCTGACGTCATTGCCACACACTCCTCTCTCTCAGATGCCGGTCCGGATTGCTCTGGCGTGAATTCTGCGCCTATGTAAGTCGCTCATTAACGATCTATAACTGCCCAAGTATAGGTGTTACTTTGTGTGCTCCTGGGTGTGATAAATCTTTACTACTGTATTGCCTTTATGTGTTTGAATCCTGCCTTTCTAACTACTCTGCCTGTTATACCCCTGAATTGCTGGATTGATATACTGCTGCTGAACTCTGCATGTCTGACTGCTCTGCCTGTTTAACCCCTGTTGTTCTGGATTGCCTCTTTGTTGCCAAACCCTGCCTACCTGACCATTAAAGTGGTGTGCCCTTGGACTGCTCTGCCATTGCTGCTGGGGACTGTCCTGCCTGTGGTGAGTGCCGCCCTCCTCGTCTTACTAACTTGCTCTGGGATATTTCCTATCATTCCGGCTCAACGCCGGGATAAAAAGACTACTGACCGAGTTTGGTCTGATAGAGGAGTATCCCACGAGCATTACATTATACTTGGGCCATGGAACCAGATGAGGTGGCACCAGCTGTTTATCTTCAGGGACAGATGTTGGGAACCCATACCACACAATTGCAGAATATGGATTGTAAGCTAGAGGATATTACCGCTCAACTCTCCTTACTAGTAACAGCGAGGAATACCACTCCTGTTGTTTTACTGCCAGTCCCTACTCCTAGTACTGCGACTTCTTCCTCTGCTTCTGGAAGTATACCCCAGATACCTTTGCCTGTCAAGTATGAAGGTACTACTTATTGCAGGGGTTTTCTTAACCAATGCAGGCTGCACTTCCGCAACGATCCTCACACCTTTCAGTCTTAGCACTCAAGGGTCACTTTTATCATTTCCTTACTGAAAGAGAAGGCCCTAGCCTGGGTCTCTTCCCTTTTGGAACAGAACGCTCCACTCCTGAATGATGCTGATGATATCATTTCTGCATTATCTTCTGTCTTTGGGACTTCTGGCCATACTTCTGCTGCAGAATTTTCTCTCCTGGACCTCCGCCAGAGCAATAGAACTGTTGCACAATTTGCCATCGAGTTTCGCACCTTGGCACTTGAAACCACTTGGGATGGCAGTGCTCTCAAGGCAGCCTTTAGGAGGGGTCTGCATGAACGCATCAAAGATGAACTCACTTATCCTGATATTCCTTCTTCTTTGCATGACTTCATAATACTTTGTATCAGTCTGGTCTCTCACTTTCAGGAGAGACAAGCCGAGATAGACAGAACTCAGTGGAGGAACCCATGGATCTCTCCTCCTTCAAACCTTCAGAGTCTGAAAGACAGAGAAGAAGGAGATTGAGACTATGCTTTTATTGTGGGTCCAACACCCACCAACTAAAGGACTGTGACATTCGGCTGTGAAAAGCCAATGCTTAGGGGATAACACAGGGGTACCTCTATGCATGATCTCTACTAAATCCCCTCACTCCTCTCGGATCCTGGTACCTGTTACTCTTACCTTTCTTCAGAATACTGTCCACACTCAAGCCTTCATTGATTATGGGCCTGCTGGAAACTTCCTGGATCACCGTTTCATGATTCAAGCTAGTTTGCCTCTTTTGCAGAAAAGACACTGTCTCAAGATAACTACTCTGGATGGCACCACCCTTGGTTCAGGGTTGATCCATTTTGAGTCAGCACCCCTAACCCTGACTGTGGGAGTTCTTCATACCGAACTGCTGCAGTTCGAGGTCATTCATTCCACAGCACAGCCTGTCATCCTTGGTCTTCCTTGGCTTTGGGTACTCAATCCACAGTTTGACTGGGCTGAAGGTCAACTGGCCTCCTGGGGTACCTCCTGTTTCCACTCCTGCCTTGCTAAAGTCACTCCTCTGCTCCGCATCCCCATAGCCAGTATACAGACTCCTCCAAACCTTCCTTCAGTATATGCCGACTTTGCAGATGTATTTGAGAAAAAAGCAGCCAATGTGCTGCCACCCCACCGTCTTTATGACTGCAAGATCAACCTCTTTCCCGGAGACCCCACTTCCTAAAGGGAGGACTTTTCCACTCTCCAAAGCTAAAACCAAATCCATATAGGAGTGCATCCAAGAGAACCTAGCTAAAGGTTTCATTCGCCATTCCTCCTCTCCTGCTGGGCAGGCTTCTTTTTCGTCAGTAAGAAGGATGGTGGGCTCAGACCCTGCATCGACTACAGAGCCTTGAACAACATAACTATCAAGAATCGCTATCCTATTCCATTGATCACCGAACTGTATGACTCACTCCAGGATGCTCGCTTTTTCACCAAGTTGGACTTACGTGGGGCATACAATCTGATTCATATCTTTCCAGGCCACGACTGGAAGACCACCTTCAACACAAGATCTGGGTATTACAAATACCTTGTAATACCCTTTGTGCTGTGTAACGCCCCTGCAGTCTTCCAGGCATTTGTCAACGATGTCTTCCGTGACCTCCTCAACCGAACTGTCATCGTCTATCTGGATGACATCCTTGTCTTCTCTTCTCTTAGAGGAGCATCACAAACACGTGAGACAAGTTCTTCTACGTCTCAGAGACAATTCTTTGGTAGCCAAGCTAGAAAAATGTGAGTTTGATTAAGTTCAGATCCAATTCCTTGGTTATGTCATCTCGAAAGAAAGTTTTGCCATGGATCCTGCTAAACTCACCACAGTTCTAGAATGGCCTCAACCTACTTTTTTAAAGGAATTACAGAGGTTCTTGGTCCAAGTTTATAAAGAACTTTTCACAAACAGTCGCTCCTCTCACTGAACTGACAAAACGGAACAAAGACTGTAAACATTGGCCTCCTGAAGCCATAAATGCCTTCTCTTGTCTGTAAAAGGCTTTCTGTTCTGCTCCTGTGCTCCGCCACCCTGATCCTGACCTACAATTCACTTTAGAGGTTGATGCCTCCAAGATAGGGGCTGGAGCAGTTCTAACCCAAAGCGATCCTTTGACCTCCAAGTCACACCCTGTAGCCTTTTTCTCTAAACACTTTACTCCTGTTGAGAGGAATTACGATGTGGGTAATCGAGAACTCTTAGCCATTAAGATGGCTTTGACTGAATAGCGTCATTGGTTAGAGGGCACTGCCAATCCCATTCAGATTCTCACTGACCACAATAATCTGACTTACCTAGAGACTTCTCATTGACTCAATCCTCGACAGGCCAGGTGTGCCTTGTTCTCTTCCCATTTTAACTTTGTGGTCTCTTATCTTCCTGGGACCAAGAATAGTAAGGCGGATGCCCATTCCTGTCAGTTCCCTCACTCAAGTGACTCCTCTGAAGCTCCTATTGAATACATTATACCTCCCTCCTGTGTGGTTGCTCAACTAAATACCACCCTTCTGCAAAGATTGCAACGTGTCCAGTCTAGTAAACCTCCTGGAGCCCCCGTGGCCTCTGATATCCTCTTTGTACCTCTGAACCTACGCACCCCTGTGCTATCCTGGGCTCATAATAGTAAACTCATAGGACATCCTGGTTTGACTAGGACTTTTAAGCATCTTTCCCAACACGTATGGTGGCCTACTAAGAAGTCTGATGCTCAGGATTATGTGAAAGCCTGCACAACTTGTGCTGCCAACAAAATTCCCCGATCCTTGCCTCCTATCTTGCTCCAACCATTGTCCATTCCCAAACAACTATGGACACACATAACAATGGACTTCATTGTGGATCTTCCTCCTTCTGACCACTATACAGTTATCTGAGTTTTGGTGGATCGCTTTTCCAGACTGGCTCATTTTGTAGCCCTAACAAAACTGCCTTCTGCCCACGAATTATCGTCTCTTTTTCTCTTGCATGTGGTACAACTTCATTGCACTCCTGTGAATATTGTTTCCGACAGAGGTCCACATTTCATCTCTACCTTTTGGAAAACTTTTTGTAAGTTGTTTGGAACCACTTTTTCCTTGCCTTCTGGCTACCATCCTCAGACCAATGGACTAACTGAGAGAGTAAACCAGGATCTTGAAGCCTACCTTAGAGCCTTTGTCAACGCTCACCATGCCAACTCGTCTGAGTTGTTACACCTAGCTGAGCTGGCAAGAAACACTCATTGGCACTCTTCTCTTAGATGTTCTCCATTTCAATCCGCAGCAGGGTATCAACCTTGTGTCTTCCCTCTTTCTGCTCAGTCCACTGGGGTTCCTGCTGCAGACTGACACATCACTGGACTCACCACTCATTGGCAACTTATTCGCTCTCAGCTACGTCCAGCTGTTTCTAGATATAAAAAGTTGGCTGATCATCATAGAACTTCTGTACGTGCCATCCCAGTGGGTGAATGTGTTTGGGTCTCTACTCGACATATTTGTCTACGTCAACTCTGTCACAAATTGGGGCCTAGATTTATCGGCCCTTACAAGGTCCTGAAAAGATTGACTACTGATTTCTACAAAGTGGCCTTACCCAAGACCCTGCGCATACACCCAGTCTTCCACATTTCACTACTCAAGCCTTACATCAAGAATAGATATACCCGGCTCCAAGCTCCTCCTCCTCTCCTAGTCTGTATTGACCCTGAATATGAGGTAGCTAAGATCCTGGACTCCAGATACAGGCGCAGACAACTGCAGTATCTGATACACTGGAAGGGTTACTCTGTGGCAGATCGTTCCTGGGTTCCTGCCCGTGATGTGCATGATCCTTCTTTAGTCTCCAGGTTCCATGCTGCTCATCCTTTGAGGCCGGCTCTGGTTCCTGGAGGGAACCCTTGAGAGGGGGGCTATGTCACGCCGCGCCGCTCTAGCAACTGCTAGGGGCGTGGCGTTTCCTTCCCTGCACGTTGCCAAGGGCTGTGTCGGGTCTGGATGCGTGTGGCTCTGACGTCATCGCTGCACACTTCTCTCTCTTAGATGCTGGTCCGGATTCCTCTGGCACGAATCCTGTGCCTATGTAAGTCACTCAATAATTATCTATCACTGCCCAAATATAGGTGTTACTTTGTGTGCTCCTGGGTGCGATAGATCGTTACTTCTGTATTGCCATTATGTGTTTGAACCCTGCCTGTATGACTACTCTGCCTGTTATACCCCTAAATTGCTAGATTGATATATTGCTGCTGAACTCTGCCTGTTTAACCCCTAAATTGCTGGATTGATATACTGCTGCTGAACTCTGCCTGTCTGACTACTCTGCCTGTTTAACCCCTAAATTGCTGGATTGATATACTGCTGCTGAACTTTGCCTGTTTAACTCCTAAATTGCTGGATTGATAGCTGCTGAACCCTGCCTGTCTGACTTCTCTGCCTGTTTAACCCCTGTTGTTCTAGATTGCCTCTTTGTTGCAGAACCCTCCCTGCCTGACCATTCTAGTGATGTGCCCTTGGACTGCTCTGCCATTGCCGCCCTCCTCATCGTACTAACTTTCTCTGCTCTGGGATATTCCCTATCATTCCGGATCGACGCAGGGATAACAAGACTACTGGCTGAGTTCGGTCTGATAGAGGAATATCCCACGAGCATTACAGGAGGTCTATAGCAGGTGATAGGGGAAATAAGACGTGGACTCCTTGCCTATTGAAGCTTAGAGGAATATCGCTGCACCTCACTGACGAGGCCCATAGGAGGACGAAACAATCATCTGGGGTTGTTGTGTTCATTGTTCAAGGGAGAATTGTCTGGTATTTTGAGACTTGACTGATCTTACTTGGTGGGATCAGACTGATATGCTTTAGGAAAGTTTTCTAATTGAAAAGCTGAACTGGGCTAAAAGAGGCTGCTTCTATGTGGTGACTCACCATAGAACAAACTATTGAGCTAGTTTTTCGTTCCTAGTACAGTGCTTCTTTCTTTGTATGCATTTGAATAAGTACACTGGGGAGGTCTTACCTAAGGGTGATAGGGGAAACCAGACATGGACTCCTTGCCCAGTGAAGCTTAGAGGAATATAGCTGCACCGCATTGACGAGGCCCATAGGAGGCCGAAACGATTGTCTGGGGTTGTCATGGTCCTTGTTCAAGGGAGAATTGCCTGGTAGTTCAGGGCTGGACTGACCTTACTTGGTGGGATCAGACTGATATGCTTCAGGAAAGTTTTCCTTTGTGAAAAGCAGAACTGGGCTAAAAGAGGCTGCTCCTAGGTGCTAACTTACCATAGAACACGCTATCAAGCTAGTTGTTCATTCCTGGTAGAGCGCTTCTCTCTTTGTATGCATTTGAATAATGAACCTGGGGAGGTCTCCCTAAGGGTGATAAAGCAAGCCAGATGTGGATTCCTTGCCCAGTGAAGCTAAGGGAAATATGGCTGCACCTCACTGACGAGGCCCATAGGAGGCCAAAACGATCGTCTGGAGTTGCCATATTTCTTGTTCAAGGGAGAATTGCCTGTTATTTTAGGGCTGGACTGACCTTACTTGGCGGGATCAGACTGATATGCTTCAGGAACGTTTTCTTTGTGGAAAGCTGAACTGGGCTAAAAGAGGCTGCTCCTAGGTGGTGACTCACCATAGAGCAAGCTATTGAGCTAGATTTTCATTCCTGATAGAGCGCTACTCTCTTTGTATAAATTTGAATAATGACCCTGGGGAGGTCTCCCTAAGGGTGATAGGGGAAACCAAACATGGACTCCTTGCCCAGTGAAGCTTAGAGGAATATGGCTGCACCTAACTGACGAGGCCTATAGGAGGCCGAAACGATTGTCTGGTATTGTCATGTTCCTTGTTCAAAGGAGAAGTGCCTGGTATTTTGGGGCTAGACTGACCTTACTTGGCGGCATCAGACTGATATGCTTCAGGAAAGTTTTCCTTTGTGAATAGCAAAACTGGGCTAAAAGAGTCTGCTCCTAGGTGGTGACTCGCCATAGAACAAGCTATTGAGCTAGTTGTTTGTTCCTGGTAGAGCGCTTCTCTCTTTGTATGCATTTGAATAATGACCCTGGGGAAGTTTTCCTAAGGGTGATAAGGGAAAACAGACAGACTTCTTGGCCATTCAAGCATAGAGGAATATAGTTGCACCTCACTGACTAGGCCCATAGGAGGCCTAAAGGATCACCTGGGGTTGTCATGTTCCTTGTTCAAGGGAGAATTGCCTGGTATTTCAGGACTGGACTGACCTCAGTTGGAGGGATCAGACTGATATGCTTCAGGAAAGTTTTCCTTTGTGAAAAGCAGAACTGGGCTAAATGAGGCTGCTCCTAGGTGGTGACTCGCCATAGAACAAGCTATTGAGCTAGTTGTTCATTCCTGGTAGAGTGCTTCTCTCTTTGTATACATTTGAATAATGATTCTGGGGAGGTCTCCCAAAGGGTGATAGTGAAAACCAAACGTGGACTCCTTGCCCAGTGAAGCTCAGAGGAATATGGCTTCACCTCACTGACGAGGCCCATAGGAGGCCAAATGATCATCTGGTATTGTCATGTTCCTTGTTCAAGGGAGAATTGCCTGGTATTTCGGGGCTGGACTGACCTTACTTGGCGGGATCAGACTGATATGCTTCAGGAAAGTTTTCCTTTGTGAGAAGCCGGACTGGGCTAAAAGAAGCTGCTCCTAGGTGGTGACTCACAATAGAACAAGCTATTGAGCTAGTTTGTTCCTTGTAGAGCACTTCTCTCTTTGTATGCAATTGAATAATTACACTGGGGAGGTCTTCCCTAAGGGTGATAGGGGAACAGAGACATGGACTCCTTGCCTAGTGAAGCTTAGAGGAATATGGCTGCACCGCATTGACGAGGCCCATAGGAGGCCGAAACGATTGTCTGGATTGTCATGTTCCTTGTTCAAGGGGGAATTGCTTGGTATTTCGGGGCTGTACTGACCTTACTTGGGGGGATCAGACTGATATGCTTCAGCAAAGTTTCCTTTGTGAATAGCAGAACTGGACTAAAAGAGGCTGCTCTTAGGTGGTGACTCGCCATAGAACAAGCTATTGAGCTAGTTGTTCGTTCCTGGTAGAGCGCTTCTCTCTTTGTATGCATTTATATGTGTATATACATATATTAACAAATAAATATATACAGTATGTAGATAAGCATATACATATATATGTACAGTAAAAACAGTCCCCCATTCACGTCTATGTAAAGGTGCCTTTTTTTTTCTTCTACTAACCCACATCCGCTCACTTTAACCTATTTTAAATGTTTTGTGCAGTTTTATTTCATATATCATAAATATTTTTTATTTATTTAAAAGAACTGTCCACTTTCTTTAGGGTGGAAAATGGGGCACATTTTTATCATTAACCAGAGGTCTGACTTAATTGCTTAATTGGTTAATTGCGCTAAGTGCAATTGACAAATTTGTAATTTGTAATTGACAAATTTGCCCCTTAAACGGGCACATACTATTAGTGCTCCACTTGTAATCTATCTAGCTTTCAATAGGTAAATAAAAACAATTTCTAGGGATTTTTCATTCTACTATCTAAATGACATTTTAACACTTACCAACCTTGCGTCATATGTTGCTTTCAGAGCCAGACTGGAAATAAAAGACAGCCCAGGAAAATTTTGACTACCTCCCAGAAATAAAAGGATATGAACCAAAAAGAAAATGTGATACAGACCAAGCATACAATTTGAAAAAGTTTTGAATGTATTTTTATCAAATTTGCTTCATTACCATGGTATTCTTTGTTGAAGAGATAACTAGGTAGGTATCTAGAGCACTACATTGCTGGAAATAGTATTGCCATATAGTGCTCCAGACACATGTAGGCTCCTGAGCTTACATCCTTGCTTTTCAACAAAAGATACCAAAAGAATAAAGACATTTTGATAGTAGTAATTTAGAAAGTGGTTGAAAATTGCATGCTCTTTTGGAATCATGAAAGAAAAAATTGGGGTTTTATATACCTATAAATTATATTAGTTTGGGGGGCTCCATACCACACAAAACTTAAGGCCTGACTTGACGTGCTTGTGCACATTTTCCCCCATAGACATCAATGGAGAGAAAGTGTTAGAAAAAAACTAACACCTGCGATCGCCGTAACCCAATCCCCATTGATGTCTATGGGGAAAAGAAAGTTATGTAAAAACCTAAGACCCTAACATAAACCCCTAGTCTAAATACCCCTAATCTGCCGAGCCCAACATCGCCGACATCAAAGTTATTAACCCCTAAACCGCCGCCCCCGCATCGCTAACACCTAAATAAACATATTAACCCCTAAACTGTCAGCCCCCCACATTGCTACTACTATAATAAACCTATTAACCCCTAAACCGCTGCCCCCCCACATCGCTACTGCTATAATAAACCTATTAACCCCTAAACCGCCGCCCCTACATCGCTCCTACTATTATAAACCTAATAACCCCTAAACCATCAGCCCCCCACATCCCTACTAATAAAATACATCTATTAACCCCTAAACCACCATCCCCCACAACGCAATAACCCTAATTAAACTATTAACCCCTAAACTGCCATCCCCCACAATGCAAGTAACTAATTTAATCACTAACCCCCCTAACCTAACACCCCCTAAATTAGCCCCAATTACATAAAATAAAAAATCCTAAATTAAAATAAAAATAAAAAATCCTAAAATTAAATTAAAAAAAAACCAAGATTAAATTAAAATAAATAAATCTAAAATGACAAAAAATAAAAAAAGTCTAAAATTACAGAAAAAAATAAACCAAATTATCAAAAATAAAAAAAATGAAACCTAATACCCCTATAAAATTAAAAAGCCCCCCTAAATAAAAACACCCGCTAATCTAACACTAAGCTACCATTAGCCCTTAAAAAGGGCCTTTTATAGGGCATTGCCCTAAGTTAAAAAGCTCTTTTACCTCAAAAATACAAACAGTAAACCCACCAAACCACCAAACCCCCCAAAATAAAAAAAACCTAACACTAAAAAAACCTAAACTGCCCATTGCCCCTAAAGGAACATTTGTATGGGTATTGCCCTTAAAAGGGCAATCTGCTCTTTAGCAGCCCATTAAAATAAAAAATCCCTAATCTAAAAAAAAAAAAACACCCCAAAAAAATAACTAAAAAGCCTAACCCCAAAATAGGTACTCACCATTCCTGAAGTCCAGCGTTGAAGGTCTTCTTCCAGGCGGCGACATCTTCATCCAGCGCGGGGACGTCTTCTATCTTCATTCAGGGTGATGGCGGAGCGGAGGTGGCCGCGGAACAGGACCGGCGGCCGCAAAACCATCCAGCGTGGAGGATTCTCTTCATGCGACCGATGCCGCACTGAAGGTTGAATGCAAGGTACCCGTTTTATACTTGGGGTACCTTGAATTCCTATTGGCTGAAAAATTAAAATCAGCCAATAGGATGAGAGCTAATAAATTACTATCGGCTGATTTGCCCATACAAGTGCCCCTTTAGGGGCAATTGGTAGCTTAGGTTTTTTTAGTGCTAGGTTTTTTTATTTTGGGGGGTTTGATGGGTTGGGGGGGTTACTGTTAGAGGTTAATTTGTATTTTTGAGGTAAAAGAGCTATTTAACTTTGGGCAATGCCCTACAAAAGGCCATTTTAAGAGCTATTGGTAGCTTAGTGTTAGATTTAGGGGGTATTTTTTATTTTGGGTGGCTTTTTATTTTTATAGGGGTATTAGATTAGGTTTAATTTTTTTATTTTTGATAATTTGGTTTATTTATTTCTGTAACTTTAGACTTTATTTTTTGTAATTTTAGATTTATTTATTTTAATTTATTCAGTTTTTTTTAACTTAGTACTTTTTATTTTATGTAATTGGGGTTAATTTAGGAAGTGTTAGGGAGCTTAGTGATTAAATGAGTTATTTGCGTTGGGGGGGGATGACGGTTTGGGGTTAATGGTTTAATTAGGTTTCTTGTGTTGTGGGTAATGGTGGTTTAGGGGTTAATATTGTAATTAGGTTTATTGCGTTGTGGGGATGGCGGTTTAGGGGTTGATAGTTTTAGTTTAGTAGTAGCGATGTGGGGGGGGCGGCGTTTAGGGGTTAATAGGTTTATTTTATTAATAGCGATGTGGGGGGCGGTAGTTTAAGGGTTAATAGGTTAATTTAGTGTTGGCGATGTGGGAGGTTAGCAGTTTAGGGGTTAATAGGTTTATTTAGTGTTGGCTATGTGGGGGGGTCTGCTGATTAGGGGTTAATAGGTTTAATATAGTATTTGTGATGCAGGGGTGGCGGTTTAGGGTTTAATAGGTTAATAGGTAGTTTATGGGTGTTAGTGTACTTTGTAAAATTTAGTTATGAGTTTTGTGAAACATTTTTGTTTCACAAAGTGCATAACTACTGGTCTCAGATAGCGGAATGGATTGCGGCGATATAGACTATAATGCTAGCGTTATAGCCGGACCGCACAATCTGTAATATGGGTGCAATGAAAATCCCGCACTCAAAAGTCATATTTTAAATGCGGAATGGGGAGTTGCGTAAAGGCTAAAATGCTAGCGGTATAGTTGTAACGCCGCGACTTGTAATACAGGAGACCTGCATATTCTGCGCACAATAGCCAATTTTTCAGCGGTATAGCCGTACCGCAAGACTTGTAATTTTGCTGATTGTTTCTTAACCTGATGAGCTGGAAAGAACTTGCCATGTTGCCCTGACTCTAGTCTGGGTGTGAGATCTCCAGTCTTGAGCACAAAAGAATCCCTGTTAGAGGATTACTTAAAATTTGGATTATTATAGCCTTGGTGACTATTTATGCATAAATCTTTACTGACTTCCAAAACAGCAGCAAAGAACAAGTGACATAGAAACAAAAACAACCAATCAGCAATGAGCAGATAATATAATCCCACAGCAACAGGAAATAGCTTCCTCTTTTCGCTGCTGAACAGAAGAAAGTTTTCAACATTAACAAGAAAAGGACACCCAGAATCCATCGCAGATCTGTCTGACAAAGTAGAAGGCCTTTTACACTGAAAAACAAAGAAAGAGAGCAGTAACACTGCTACCAAGAAGGAAGAATCTGAAGAAAACAAAGGTTAACATAGTCAAACAAACTTCACATCTAAAGACTTTTTTTTTTGGAAGGGGGAGGGGGGGGGGGAAGAGGGAAAATATTTGCTTCCTGTCTTTAATAAAATCCTGAAGACTGCAACCGGACAGAAAATCTCTGGAGGCCGCAGACCCTCTGACAGAGTGGGCCCCAAATGAGGAGGAGATTCCCGCCTCCGACATGAGCCATCAAACCCATCTCGCCAAGGTAGGAAAAGAGACAGGACGATGAGGAGGAACAAACGAAATCAGGAGAGAGCCCGACATAGATCCACGAAGGTCTTCAGTCCTGGACAAGTAGGCTTTGAGGCAAAGAGCCAAACACATTTGGGGATCTGTCGGAAAATAAGGGTAAAACAAAGATTTTGAGGATGACTTAGTCCTGCGGGAAATGGAAAAAGAAATTCCCTCAGGGGAAAAAGAGATGGAATGAACATCCAGTACCCTGATTTCAGAGACACGATGAAAAGAAATCAAGCAAAGCAACATGGTCAGTTTAGCGGATAACTGTATAAGGGAAAGAGAAGAGTTATCGGGCCAATCTTTAAGCAAAGAGAGAACCAAATAAACATCCCAAATGCTCGAATAACGAGATTGGGGAGGATTCTTAAGATGAATGGTCTTAAGAAGACGGCAGACTAAAGGATGCTTTCCCGCAGGGACACTCTCAAAGGGAAGATGTCCCACCAAAATGGCTGAACGAAACAGATTGATCGTGCGGTAAGCCTTTCCTTGCGAAAAAAGTTTGGTAAGAAAGTTTACGATCATGGGAGGAGAGGAAGAAAAGGGATCAACATTCTGCCCCATGCACCAATGAACCCAGACTGCCCAGGCTGAAGCATAAGATTTTCTAGTACTTGAGGGAAGCCTCTTGCGAAAGGCCCTCGGATGACCAGGATCCCCTTAAATCTGCCAAACCAGTAGGTTCAGGAGGCCCTGGATCAGGAGAGGATGCGGGTGATCCTGAGCATCCACAAGGAGATTGGGGAGGTTGGGAAGAAGGCGAGGAGGGTCCAGAAGAGGAGCAAACAAAGGTGGGGCTGGCCACCAAGGAGCAATCAACGTCAGGAGACATTGAAACCATTACACTCTCAAGATAGTCCTTGCCAGAAGAGCAAAAGGAGGGAAGGCATAAGCCCCGTGGGGATGCCAAACTTGCAGAAAAATGTCCACTACTTCGCTGTCTGGGTCTGGAAGCCAGCTGTAAAATCTTGGTAGCTGGTGTTTGGTCTGAGATGCAAAAAGGTCCACTGAAAGGGTGCGAAATATGCGACAAATCTCTAGAAAAACTTGACAGTTCAGCATCCAGTTGCTGGAATCCCTCCAATGGTGAGAAAACCAGTCTGCTGTTAAGTTGGAAATGCCCAAAATAAATTGGGCGCGGACAGAAATCCTGCGTTCCAAACAAAACCGATAAAAATAGGATGTTAGATCTGACAAAGCTTTCGAGCGAGTCCCACCCAGCCGATTGATGTAATGGACAGTCGAAAAATTTGCAACAATTGGTAATATTCATTGAAAAACTGCAAATGGCAAAGGAGCCGGCCAATAATTCCAAGCAATTTATGTGAAGGTTGGATTCCTTCATTGTCCAGGGGCCGCCGGTAGAGGATGTCCCACAAGAGGCACCCCATCCTAAAAGGCTTTCATCGGAAGAAAGAACAAATTCTGGGGTAGATCCGAAAATCGCTCTTCCATTCTAGGCCTCCATGTGTTGTAGCCACCAAGAAATCTCAGATCGAACTTAGTTTGTCAGAAATATCTGTTGCTGGTAGGAATGGAACTCCCCAAAACAATGGATCTTTAGCCGCTTCATGGCGCGGTAGTGGAGGGGAGCCAGAAAAATGGCCTGAATAGTAGAGGATAGGAGTCCAATGAATCTTGCCAATTGGCGGATAGAGATGGAGGCGCCCTTAGAGCTGATTGAATCTCTGCTTTGATACGATCTATCTTCTCTTGAGGGAGGAGAAGATGTCCGAGGGTAGCGTCTATGGAGAATTCCAGAAATTCCACAAAGGCTCGACTTCTCTTCATTGATTACAAAACCCAGCGAGGAGAGAGGACATGTCTCAAAGTTGCGAGAGCAACAGGTCCTTGTCTTGAGCAATAAAAAGGATATTGTCCAGGTACACCACTAGACAGGATCCGCGAGCCCGAAGGCAAGCCAAAACCGGTTTGAGAAGCTTCGTAAAGCACCAGGGGGTGGAGCTGAGTCCGAAAGGGAGACAGGTGAACTGCCAAAGTTGATCTGCCCATCTGAACTGAAGATACTTTCGACAGAGAGGGGACACCGGTACAGTTAAATAAGCGTCCTTCAGGTCCAAACGAACCATCCAATCGTTCAGACAGAGGAGGTCACTCAACATATGGATGCCCTCCATTTTGAAGTGGCGGTATACTACAAAAAAGTTGAGGTCCCTCAAGTTGATGACAGGACGAAAACCTCCTGACTTTTTTGAGACCAGGAAGAGATTGCTCAGGAAACCTGTATGGGAGTTCTGGGAAACAAGATCTATAGTTCCTTTTGAGAGGAGAGACAAGACTTTTTCCTTGATAAGGTTCAGTCCTTCAACAGACAGGCGTAAGGGATTGGGAAGGTGGGATTGGAAGGGGGGGCAAATGAATTCTATGACAAACCCCTGAACGGTTTGGAGAACCCAGGGATCTGCCGAAAGAGACAACCAATTTTGGAAAAAATGGGCGAGTCTGCCCGCAAACAATAAATTGGAAGAAGGATGGAGACTCACCTGGGTTGGTGTTAGGAAGGACCAGAGGGATTTGTGTGGCCGATCGTCCCACAGGTATAGCTCTGAACGGGAACATGGCTCTGTTGTAGTATCCCAGTGGGTACTGATGTTGATTGAGGTCCATGAATTGACGTTGGCCGAAATTTTGGTGGCCGGGCAGACGACCTCTGTATCTGCCGGCCCTGGTAAAATCCATCAGTGTTGAAAAACCTTCCTGAGAGAGGCCTGGATTTTGTCAATCTAGGTAAAAGTTGACACATAATGCCTCATAATAGTGAGGAAAGAATCTCCAAATAAGAGGCCTTTGGCTTGAGAGCCAGCTTCTTCAGTTGCTAGAACAGCTAACTTGGGGTCAATGCGTAGTAATGCAGCTTTACTCCTTTCACTGGAGATAGCCGCATTGGCGTTACCCAGTAAATAAATGGTTCTAAAAGCCCAATCTCTGATCATGGAAGGATCTAATGAAGAGCCGGAAGATGAGGCTCATCGACAAGAAGGAGAATTTGAGCCAAAGGGCCAGAAATGTCTAGGAGTTTATCCTGTGCCCCACGAAGGGATCTTTCCAGCCCCTTCCTTGGATCCTTACCTTTCCTTGTCAGAAAGGTTACAAGCTTAGGGTCAAATTCGGGGGTGTTAGATTCTCTCCCTGGTAGAGAAGGTCTATGACATTTGGCTCTGAGGAGCGCTATGTCTTCCTTATCTAAGGGTTGGTGAAGGCGTCTCTGGAGGAAGCTAGACAAATGAGGAGGGAGAGACCACTCAGAAGAACAAGGATGTCTGATGTGTTTGGGATTGAATATGGGATTCCCAGCAGGATCCAAAAGATCATCTGTGTAGACTCTCCCTTTAGAAGGGACTTGAGGATGAGCAATAGGGGGCTCTCCATCAGAGGGACTACCCGAATCCCAATCAAATTCCGAGCAAAAATCCCTCTGATCCAGATCCCTAATATCAAAAATGTCAGTCTGTGTCCAGACATCCCTGATCAATATCCTCAGGGTTAAGGATTCTTTTACCCCTATTAGTTTTGCCTGGGGGAAGGGCCTTCAATTTGCGTGCCGGTTCTTTCCCTTTTTTAGAGGGGGGGGATAAATTGCGAACGCCACCGTCTTTTATGGGATTGAGGGCACTCTTTCTCTGAATGAGAGGAAAGGGAAGAATCCTCAGGGGAATTCTCTCTAACAGGGTTCTTTTCGGGGGGGGGGGGGGCAGAAGTGGAGGGTTGTTCCCTCTGTGCAAAAGCTTATTGAACCGCAAGGTTTGGAGTTTGTCGGTAAAAACTTACGCTCCTTTTTTTTCCAGCGCACCCTTAAGCCAACGCTGGTATTTCAAGTTTTCTGAATGGCTGCGTTAGCCTCAGAAAAGTGAGCGTTGAGCCAAATTTAGCTCCACTTCTACCCTCAATACCAGCTTTGCTTACGGTAGTGGTAAGCTGGAAAAACGTGCTCATGCATGATTTCCCCATAGGATACAATGGGGCTGAGCTGGCTGAAAAAAAACCTAACGCCTGCAAAAAAGCAGCGTTCAGCTCCTAACGCAGCCCCATTGTTTCCTATGGGGAAACACTTTCTAAGTCTACACCTATTATTATTATTATTATCAGGTATTTGTAGAGCGCCAACAGATTCCGCAGCACCTAACACCCTTACACGAACCCCGAGTCTAAACACCCCTAACCTTACATTTATTAACCCCTAATCTGCCACCCCCGCTATCGCTGACACCTACATTATATTATTAACCTCTAATCTGCCGCTCCAGACACTGCCGCCACCTGCATTATAGCTATGAACCCCTAATCTGCTGTCCCTAACATTGCCAACACCTATATTATATTTATTAACCCCTAATCTGCCCCCCCCAACGTCACCGCCACCTACCTACACTTATTAACCCCTAATCTGCCGACCGGTCATCGCCGCCACTATAATAAATGTATTAACCCCTAAACCGCCGCAATCCCACCTCAAAAACACTATAATAAATTTTATTAACCCCTAATCTGCCCTCCCTAACATCGCCGCCACCTACCTACAATTATTAACCCCTAATCTGCCGCCCCCAACGTCGCCGCTACTATAATAAAGTTATTAACCCCTAAACCTAAGTCTAACCCTAACCCTAACACCCCCCTTAGTTAAATATTATTTAAATAAAACGAAATAAATTTACTATAATTAAATAAATTATTCCTATTTAAAAATAAATACTTACCTATAAAATAAGCCATAAGATAGCTACAATATAACTAATAGTTACATTGTAGCTATTTTAGGATTTATATTTATTTTACAGGCAATTTTGTATTTATTTTAACTAGGTACAATAGCTATTAAATAGTTAATAACTATTTAATAGCTACCTAGTTAAAATAATTACAAAATTACCTGTAAAATAAATCCTAACCTAAATTACAAATACACCTAACACTACACTATCAATAAATTAATTAAATAAATTAACTACAATTATCTAAACTAAAATACAATTCAATAAACTAAACTATATTACAAAAAAACCCAAACACTAAATTACAAAAAATAAAAAAATATTACAAGAATTTTAATCTAATTACACCTAATCTAAGCCCCCTAATGAAATAAAAAATCCCCCCAAAATAATAAAATTCCCTACCCTATACTAAATTACAAAAGTAATCAGCTCTTTTACCAGCCCTTAAAAGGGCTTTTTGCAGGGAAAAAACTGGGGGGCCTCAGTTTAGGGGTTCATAGGTAGTTTATGGGTGTTAGTGTACTTTGTAGCACGGTAGTTAAGAGCTTTATGTTTCGGCGTTAGCCCATAAAACTCTTAACTACTGTATTTTTTATGCGGTAGGAGTCTTGGAGGTAGAGGCTGTACAGCTCACTTCTTCCAAGACTCGTAATACCGGCGTTAGGCAAATCCCATTAAAAAGATAGGATACGCAATTGATGTAAGGGGATTTGCGGTAGCCTTGAGTCGCGGAAAAAAAGTGAGCGGTACACCTGTACCTGCCATACTCGTAATACCAGCGGGCGTTAAAAAGCAGCGTTAGGACCCCTTAACGCTGCTTTTTAAGGCTAACGCAGAACTCAAAATCAAGGCGTAAATACTTCATATACAATTTTGTAATTAAAATAAAACAACAGAATCACCTGCTGGCTGGAAGGCAGCAAAGAAAAGAGAAAGCTATTTCCTGTTGCTGTAAGATTATATTATCTGCTCGTTGCTGATTGGTTGTTTTTGTTTCTATGTCACGTGTTCTTTGCTGCTGTTTTGGAAGTCAGTAAAGATTTATGCATAAAATATGAAGCCTCCTGTCTTGCCATAAAATTCTTGTAATGGGAACACTGTCTGTGTGCATTGGAAGGGTTTCTTTGAACTCTAAATACCTGTGGAAGAAAAGGACTCTTACTTCCTGAACATTTAGAAATCAAGAAGTCTAACTGTTTACCAAACATGATGTCTCCTTCAAATGGTAATCCCAGGAGGTTAACTTTAGAACCAGGATCAGCTTCCCAATGATGATACCATGTTAACAGTAACCATAGATTTAGCGTTAAGCTCGAGCAGTCCTGAAGCAGCAAAAAGACAAAGTTAGGTAACCTTCTTAAAGGGACAATATACACCAATTTTCATATAACTGCATGTAATAGACACTACTATAAAGAATAAGATGCACAGATACTGATCTAAAAATTCAGTATAATACTGTTTAAAAACATAGAAAGCTCCCACTTTAGCACTCTTAAAAAGGTTGTTGGAAAGTCCACTGCAAGTGGGAAATAAGACACTCCCCCCTCCCCTTCTTTTGCATAAGTAAAGACCCTTTACACAAACAGGAGCAAGCTGGTGTAGGTATCTGACGGTATTCTAAAACTTTGGGGCTTGGTTAGGAGACTGAAAATCAGAGCAATATTATTTATAAATAAGCAAAATTATAAACAAAAACTTTATGGGCTATATAAATAGATCATCTACAAAACATTTATGCAAAGAAAAAAATGAGTGTATAATGTCCCTTTAAGATCTGAAAGAAAAGGTGTAACGTTTTAAATCTCAAGTAAACTTTGTGTTAAATTATCAGACCAAATATCAGTTCAAACTCACATGTAATCCAGAGGAAGTGGATCTTTATGGGAAAGAGAGATTCCAGGTAGACCAGGGCTCCAAACGAAGCAGTCATAGGCCCGCACCGAGGCTAGATTTGAGTTGAGTGCATGATCAAGACCGCCCTCAAATAAAGCTCCCATGACGTTACCTTCTAATGACCTCATGGTAACATGGCAGCTCCCAAAAGGAACTCTAGGCAGACAAACAAAACTGCTGCATACCAAAACAGTTGTCCAAAGACATCTGAAACATGAGAGGGACCCTTAGTCCTGCCCAGTGCCCACCTTATGGCTGGAAATAACTATGAGGGTGGTGCTTCAGGAGTTACCTTTACACAGGTAACCAGGGGAGTGGGCAGTTCTATCCACACCCCTTGGGAGAGGGTTTCTACCTGGTAATTATTGCCAGGTGGGGCCAAGATATGAAACTTACAAGAAGTAATTTGTGACTTTAATATGTATAGATCAGAGGTGAAAAGCAAGGAGAAGCAACTGCAATGTCTTACCAGATACACCACCCCCTTATATTGTAACAGGCCATTCCCAGCTGCTGCAAACCCACTGGGGAATCTTATGGTGTCCTGCTAGGCCAAGCCGTCCTTAGTTTTAACAATGATTTTTTCTTTTTGAGTGCTCCTTTTTCATATTACTCTCTGTTATTGAGTAGAATCTTTGTACACTTTTACTCATTGCCCCACAGCAACAGGGGCAGTGCATAGGGTTGGCTGGTTTCTTTCTTCAATATACTGGACAATCAGCCAGTGACCAGGCACAGTTGTTAGGTGGGATCAGAAAATGGCCACTGCACAAACTTTTACCTTAGGGTCCACCCTAGACCTGACCATTTATATCGTTTTTGTCTAAAAGTGCTTCTTCTTCTAATTGTGCTCAAGGTCAGGGTTCTCTGTATGGAAGGTTTCAGTGTACATTTGTATAGTGCTGAGTATATTGTTGGCAAATAATCAAACATAATAATAATAATATTTTTTTTTTTAAATAAGCAGTAATTGTATGCCCTTTGCTGCCTGCAACACACAAATCAGTGATTTTATCCCTAATTTGGCTGGAACACACACAAAGCAATGATTTACCTCACTTTCTGCCTATAACATACATATAGCAGTAATTAGTCCTCCAATCGGCTGCCAGTAGCACACACAGAGCTATGTTGTACACTCATCATGGTTACCAGTAAAAATGCAAAGCAGAAATGTTGCCCTTTGTGGCTACCAGAAACAGTAGCACAGTTTTATCCCTATCCCTTCACAACCAGTAAAAACATAGACAGTAAATGATTTACCTTTCTTGCTGCCAGAAACACAGAGTAGTGCCTCAACATTACAGCATCGCTTCTTTCTGGTGTTATATTTTTAATGGATGGAAATATTGGTCTGTCCATTTGAATACTGGACATTTGGCAACCTTAGCAGTTCACATAAGCTATGTTAACCCTTTGATTGCCAGAGAGTAAAGTGAAGGTAAACTTTGATAAATGAAAGCTCGTTTTTTTTAAATACTATTAAAAACAGGGGCACTTTCATTCATCAAAGTTTAGAAGGCAGCCGTTTTGATTAAAAACTTAGCTTTGTTTTTTTCACAGTCGCTCTGACTCCGGGTGGGGGGAAGCTAGAGCAATCTACTAATCCAGCTTTCTCCAATCACGGCATGGCCTCAGGCAATGACTACCCTGGGGGGAAAGCCGTGATTGGAGGAAGCTGGATTAGTCATTGATGACGTGTGAAGAGAGGATCTCCGGGTGGGGGAAGCTGCTCTGGCTGTGCAAACAAGAGAGGTAAGTTTTTAATCAAAACGGATGCATTGTAAACTTGATGAATGAAAGTGCCCCTGTTTTTAATAGTATTTTTAAAAAACGGGCTTTCATTCATCAAAGTTTACCTTCACTTTAAGGTTAGGGTTACAGCTGGTGGGATATCCCCTTAGATGCCTTGAAAACAATGCATTGCATCCAAGGCGATATCCTGCCAGATGTAACCCTAACCTTAAAGGGACAGTATACTATACAATTGTTTTTCCCTTAACGTGTTTCCAATTACTTTTTTTACCAGCTGCAGAGTATAAAATGTTTGAGATTTGCTTTTTAAAGGGACAGTCAAGTCCAAAAAAATCTTTCTTAATTCAGATAGGGCATGTCATTTTAAACAACTTTCCAATTTACTTTTATCACCAATTTTGCTTTGTTTTCTTAGTATTCTTAGTTGAATGCTAAACCAAGGAAGTTAATATGTTAATTTCTTAGACCTGGAAGGCCGCCTCTAATCTAAATGTATTTTGAAAGTTTTTCACCACAAAAGGGCATTAATTCATCTGTTTCCTATAGATAACATTGAGCTCATGCACGTGAATTTACAGTGGAGTGAGCACTGATTAGCTAAAATGCAAGTCTGTCAAAAGAACTGAAATAAGGGGGCAGTCTGCAGAGGTTTAAATACAAGGTAATTACAGAGTTTAAATGTGTATTATTATAACTGTGTTGGTTATGCAAAACTGTGGAATGGGCAATTAAGGGATTAGCTATCTTTTAAAACAACAAAAATTCTAGTGTTGACTGTCCCTTTAAGGTTTATTTGTGTATATGAATAAACAGTTTTTTTTTTTTTTTTAGTCACAGCCTAATAAAATGGGTTGAGCTTGTAGGTATAATCAGATCTCATTACTGTATCACATTGTGTGCGTATACCTGCTTCTTTATCTTATATCTGTCCTAAACCAATCATCAATACTTGGAGAGAACAATGGAAAATTAACATTGTATTACCTTATGTCTTATATACCCCACTGGGAGTGTATTTTCTTCTGCTGGCTGTGTTTACTCAGCTTATCTATTGCTTGGACTTGAGGCCACAAACTTTTAGAATAGGTGGGGATACCACAGGCTAATTCAACCATTCTAAATGCCAATATAAGGGTAAAGGAAATACTTGTGAACAATTTAATACAATCCAGCAGGTAAAGTGGATTATTGTGAAATTGAAATTGTTGCTGTAGTTGCACTCACACAACAAAGTGGCATTGACACCATATTGGGAAGTGACATTTAACAAAGAATGGTAAGTAGTAAATTAACAGTAAAATGAAAAAATAAAATCACATTTTAGCAATATTTATTATTAAATGAATTGAGCTTCCAGAAAAAGGAAACAATCAAGTCTCATTTTACATGGTGACCTATTTTACAAATCTCTGTCCAACATAATCATCATATCTGACAAATGCCAGACATCCATTCTGTTAAATTTTATCCTGTTGTTCTCCTACATAAGCTTTGGAATTCATTTTCACTGTGCCAGTCTTGGAAGACTGAATGATGATTTGGCCCAACACGCCTCTGTTTAGCCTTCAAACCCTTTATTGCCATGGCACTAATTCCTGAAGAGATACCCTGAAACACCATAAAAGAGTTAATGAACACAGATGTCCCACTGTACGTGTGCTTGGCTGAATAATGGACTACATAATGTTTAAATCAGTTGGTGGATATTAGGATATGTTACCTCCATTATGTGATTTTTTTAAAATAAGAATTTCACCCATTCTTCATATGTTACAGTATTACATTGTTGGAAGGATTCAAGAGCACATTGTGTATAGTAATTGGACTTCTGTATTCTTTGGATAAAGGAAATACGAGTAGAAGGTCCAAACATATGGTGTGTGTTGCAAGCTAGAAACAGGACATTTTTACATACACTCAGTGCTGAAGATGAATTAAAAAATAACTGTTTGTTAACTACAGATAATTAAAGGGATATTAAACAGTCTTTTTTCATTGTTGTAATAAAAAAGCACTAAGCAGTGAAATATAGTTAAAGGACCAGGAAACACAGTAGATTTGCATAATCAACAAATGCAAGATAATAAGACAATACAATAGCATTTACAAATGAGTAGTAGATTTTTTTCTAACACATTTCAAAGTTATGTATATTTCCACTCCCCCTCTACCATGTGATAACAATCAGCCAATTATTGCAATATGTATTATTAATCTATTTCAATTGATTCATTTAACTTTTATTTGTGCAGTCCATTACTTCCTGTCACAGCCCTACAAGGAGGCTGTGGTATCTACAGGAAGCGTATCTAGCATGGTGTAATACACTCCCATAGTTGGTTTAGTATCAAGTAAATAGACTAGATAAACAAGGGAATCAGATTTGCTTATGCTAAGAACTGCCAGAATTAAACTTAAAGGGCCACTAAACCCAAAATCTTTCTTTCATGATTCAGATAGAGAATAGAAATTTAAACAACATTGCAATTTGCTTCTATTATTTATTTTGCTTCATTTTTTAGATATCCTTAGTTGAAGAAAAAGCAATGCACATGGTGAGCCAATCACACAAGGCTTCTATGTGCAGCAACCAATCAGCAGCTACTGAGCATATCTAGATATGCTTTTCAGCAAAGAATATCAAAAGAATAAAACAAATTAGATAATAGAAGTAAATTAGAAAGATGTTTAAAATTGCATTCTCTTTCTAGATCATGAAAGAAAAAATGTGGGTTTCATGTCCCTTAAAAGGGCCATTATACACTCATTTTTTCTTTGCATAAATGTTTTGTAGATGATCTATTTATATAGCCCATGAAGTTTTTAAAAAAAAAAATGTTTAGTTTTGCTTATTTTTAAATAACATTGCTCTGATTTTCGGACTCCTAACCAAGCCCCAAAGTTTTATGTGAATACCGTCAGCTACCTACTCCAGCTTGCTCCTGTTTGTGTAAAGGGTCTTTTCATATGCAAAAGAAGGGGGAGGGGGGGAGGGTCTTATTTCCCACTTGCAGTGGGCTTTCCGGCTACCTTTTCAACAGAGCTAAACTGGGTGCTTCTAAGTAATTATTTAAACAGTTTTATACTGGATTTTTATATCAGTATCTGTGCATCGTATTCTTTATAGTAGTGTCTATTACATGCAGTTATATGAAAATGAGTGTATACTGTCCCTTTAAGCTTAAAAAATGTTTCACTCTTATGCTCCTGAAGGCATGGGATAGAGTGAAAAATTCAAAGTGCTAAATTAGCAAGAAAACAAGTGAGTTGTTTGATTTTTTTTCTTTCTTTTTTTTTTTTTTAACAAAATCTGTTTCTTTTTATGTTTACTTTGATTTTAAATATTTGTTTGTACAAAAGGAACAATGTTTATTATCCCTTTAGTTTATACTGCCATTTTGTTTTATTTTCCTTATTTAAACATATGGGGCTGCATTACAGAAGTGGAGCATGGTTGATAGTGCAGGGTTGTCTATTGCGCAAATAAATGCAAAGTATTACGCATCTGGTATAGCAAGTGGATGGTTAAATATTTTAAATAAAGCATCTTAACACAACCGAAACATTTTTAGTGCACTATATACTTTTAATAGTGCATCGAGTGCTATTAGTGCGCTTATTGCATCGCATTAAAAGTGGTGCACTCAAGCGCATTCCAAAATACCACTATAAAATGTAGCCCTTGATGTGTTACTTGCTAGTTTAGATAATTAAAGGGACATGAAACCCAAATTTTTTTTTTATGATGAAGATAGAGAATATGATTTTAAAAAAAGATTCAAATTTACTTCTATTATCAAACTTGCTTCGTTCTCTTATTATTCTTTTCTGAAAAATATCTAACTAGGTAGCAGGTGACAGGAAATAGTCCTGCCATCTAGTGCTGTTGCTAATGTATAGCATTGTTACAAAGCTACTACCATATAGTGCTGCAGACACGTGCACACTTCTGAACTTACCTTCTTGTTTTTCAACAAAGGATAACATATAAACAAAGAAAATTTGATAATAGAAGTACTTTGGAAAATTGTTTAAAACTGTATGTTATATCTAAATCATGAAAGAAAAAAATAGTGTGTTATGTCCCTTTAAGTTAAAGGAAAAACAGGCATGACAAAAAATAATAGTTCATTGTAAAGTTGTTTTATTGTATATTATTATTATTAATAATAATAATAATAAATATTTGACTTTAATGTCACTTTAACAAAATAACATAAAAAAAGACAAGGGCATTGAGAATAGTGTAGCAGAAAGCAGATTTGAGCTCCTGTGAATTCCTCTGGTTAAGAAAATAAATATTCTCACTGGATCTCTAAGAAGTCTGAAGGGAAGAGTAGTTTGTTTGCTTTGCTCCGGGCTCCTCTCCTCTAATGTGTGCAAACAGCATTACAGATTATTTACTTGCTCTTATCACTAGCACCCACCTTGCTCAAGGAATTAAAATGAGTACAAATGGGTGGGAATATGAAATGACTTTAGGCTTTAGTAAGTCATTTAATGCACATTGTGTGGGTATTAGCAAGGCATGTCATCTGCATGAGAACTGAAAGTGCTTAACTCTTGTTAATGTTCCACATTATTAAATGCCCTGTGTAAACTCAGCTTTTAATGGTGATTCTATCACCCAATGTCTGATTCTTAGGAGTGGAGATATAGCGTTGTCTCCCCAAGCCATGATCTCCACAGACAAAAGCCCATATCTGCGCTTTACACGTTCTTGCTCTGTAACATAAATGCCTAATTACTAGGAACGGCATATTATCTAGCATATTCCTTAACCCATTAAGAACAATAACATTTTTTTATTTTGAAAAATTCATTCTGTGTCATTTTGTTAGAAAAACCTAATTATATATATATATATATATATATATATATATATATATATATATATATATATATATATATATATATATATATATATATATATATATATATATATATTCCACACAAAAAGTGCACTCTCAGGTCTTTTGAGAAAACATTCAATTTTAATGAAACGTTTTCAGGGACAACTTCCCCTTCATCAGCATATGATGAATTACTTTATAAATAAATGAGTGCTATTTTTTGGACATTGGTTAATTTCAGTAACTTCTATACAAATTAAAGAAATAAAATCTTAAAATAGCTCTATTTTTTCAGTAATTTTGAAAATACTGTTTTTTTTCCATTATGTCAAACACAAAAAAAAAAGTATATTATGGTTAAAAGACAACAGCATAACGTAACATCGACAGTGGTCAATGTCACAAAAAAGGACACCATTTAGTTTGTGTATTTCATACTTTGCTGACATATGGCATTAGCGCATGCCCTATATAAGAATTATCACGAGCGCATTCATTTGCATGCTGAAAGTAAATATTTTTAAACAATCAAATTTAACGAAGACCTGGCATAAAGGGTTAGGACAAAAATAAAAGTTGTACCAAACACAACATAAATATAATAAACTGTTACACTCATATGAACACTAACAAAAATTAGTCATAAAAATATTCATAAAAATATAAGGGTTCAAAGGCATATGGCTATGCATTTTACTGCAAAGGGCTATAATATATATATATTTATATATATAATATGTGTGTGTGTTTGAATAATAATTACATAATAATATTTAATAGACATGTGCAGGTCAAAAAAATTAGTTTCTGATGAAATTTTCATTTTGTATATTCTAGGAAATTAGTTTCCCCAAATATTCGTTGTCTGCACTATTCGGTTTTCTTCTTGTGTAAAACTAAACAAAATCAAATTTTTGTTAAACATTTACATTCGTTTTCGTTAAACACATTTAAATGTTTCAAAGCTACAGGCGAAAAGTTCACCTGTAGCTAAAAATACTTACCTTAACGTGCTCTGGAGAACGCTCTTGCCTGATCCTCTTCTTGCCAGAGACCCGGCCGCACTAACACCTGATTTAACGCTCTTGAATCCCAGGACCTGCACTAACTAAGATATATTTATTATGTTTTACGGTATATTTACTGTAAGTATTTAACATTCCAATGTTCTTTACATTACAGGAAATTGTTATTTTATTTTAAATACAAATTTGTGTGTGTGTATATATATATATATATATATATATATATACTAGTTGATAAGCCTGCCCATAGGGCAGTCTATGTTTTGAAAATACAACCTCAAGCTACAAAAAATAAAAAATAAAAATACTAAAAATATAAACAAAGCTATCAAAAATAATAAAATTAAACCTAAACTGATACCCCTATAAAAATAAAAAATCCCCCCCAAAATAAAAACACCCCCTAATCTAATACTAAACTACCAATAGCCCTTAAAATTGATTTTTGTAGTGCATTGTCCTAAGTTTAACAGCTCTTTTACATTAAAAATAAACAAAGTCCCCCCTAACAGTAAAACCCCCCACCCACCAAACACCCCCCCCAAAAAAAAACTAACACTAATAAACCTAAACTTCCCTAAAGGGGCATTTGTATGGGCATTGCCCTTAAAAGAGCATTCAGCTCTTTTTCACTTCCCTTAAAAGGGCATTCAGCTGACTTCCGGTGGGCGGCTCTAGAAGATGGCTGCGAGCTTCTGTTGCTCTGAAGAACTCTTCTTCTAATCTAAGCTATATTGCCATTATTCTATGCCATCTGCATCTCCCTTGACAGGAAAGCTGTCTGGGAACCTCAAGCGGATAGAAATATATCACTTTTTTCTTCCACAGAAGTCATTTGACAAAAATTGAACCCACGAGGGACTTTGTATATATTATTTGCAGGACCGTTGCTTTAGGGAAATCGATTCAGGGTGTGACATGGCTGTGCAAATACTTGCAATTCTCCAGCCTTCACTGGATCGCATACTTATGAGCTATGAGAGGCTACATGAAGCGGTACAAGCTGCTGGGAAACCTAACTTTACAAGCAGTAAGCCGGTATACATGCAAACCTACCCTCCAGATCGAAATCTGCAAAATCTGCACTGCACTCATCTGCATGGGTCTATCATAATGAACTACTCACTCGCTCCTGCTTCGGAATTAACCGACCATTTATCAACATACCAAGAGGAAAAGGATTTGCCCCCTCTGCATTCATCTTCTGCTCCGGCGTGCGGCCCTGAAGGAGCTGCTGGGTATTTCACTCCGCTGGAGAATTCCAGTCTTGCCTAAATGTGTAGGACGACTTACCACTGAGACACCACCTACAGTATGTCTATCCCAATACAGACAGTTTCTTCTAAACTTGGTACATAGCCGGCTTATATGATTATGGACTGCCCCACAGACACCCCAATATACATAACTCCTATCTCGAGGAAATCTTCTCCTAGCATCTTAATTGAGAGGGCGGACTATACCAGTGGGATGCGCCTGTCTACACTGGGCATCTGTGAAGGCAGCGCAGCCGAGCAATCTCTTCAATTACCGCAGCTGAGATGGCCATCAGGTCCATACCACGAACCGCTCGCTCTATCCAGGGCAGGAGTGGGCTAACGCCGGTGGATCCCAATCTAACTGTTTCCTATGGCTGCTGAGTAAACACTTCTACTATTTTGATTGGCTACTTTGTAACTTGAACAATAACCACAGTCTGAGTTATCTCTATGATGCACACTGTTGGAAAAACTTAATAAGGCCTCTTACAGTACTCATTTTATTTCGTAGCAATTGATTGAGAGCCAGCTTACCAACCCACTACAGCGTGCTGTTACTGTTTCTTGCCTCACGTTGTTGTTGTGGCCCTGTTGGCCTCTTATGTTGTATCACTTTGTCTTTATTTATTTTCTTTTTATCTATAACATGGCAGCAGATTTTATGCCACACCTTAACCCCACTAATTTTCAGTATTCGGTTTACCTTATACAGGAACCCCTAAACTCCCTCCAATTTTTTATTTATTTTTTATTTTTCATACATTTTGGTCAATATCACTTTCAGATAAGTACTATGGGGCAACACAGCCTTTAGTCTGCTTAGCATGGTACTTTACTAAGTGTAATCCTGTCTATTAAATCATGGGAAGTGTGTTTTACATAACTTGCAAAATATTTTAAGCATATTGACGCATGACCCTGATGAAGTTTAATATCGTTGGTTAAAATAGTTATATAACTCTAGTTTACAATATCGCTAGGTCAGACAGAGAGGGTCTTTATGTGTGCTAATCTTACTGAGTGTTTGCAATGTCCTTGCAGTTTATTGTCTGCAATACTTGCTTTGGCAGTTTATTATAATATCTCCACACCTAATTTATACATATCTTCATAAAAACCTGAACGAGGACCTACATGTTATTTCATTAAAGTGAGACTCCCTTTCATACTCTATCAAATCAAGATGACTACTCTCTATGTAATAGGAGTACAATGTATTGTGGTATAGTGTGATTTTGCTTTGTAATTAAATCTAGCCTTGGCCCTGTTGGCCGATTGTTTAAAATTCTCATAGTCTTGTTAACATGGCTGTTCCAAAGGAATTCTCGGATAGCCCCTGTAATAGTTTAAATCAGCCATTATATAAGCAGTCATTGTAGGATCTATGTCTCGCTTGATTTTTCCGTGCCTATTCTTGCTTTTGACAAGATGCTTGTTCTTGATTCAGCACTTTGACTTCATATACTGACCCTGCATAGTGAAAAGTCTCTGTATTCAAACTATGGCACCACCTGCTCAGCTACTGGGCCTAGAGTTGTTATGGACCCCTCTAATGTCATTTCTAACCATACTACAAAACTCTTAGCTTAGCCTGACTATTATTACCAAATATGTCACCGAGACTGATTAACTCTGTCAAAATTTATTTTGTGGTAGAATACGTCTTATCAAAATGGTGCTCTTCCCCAAGCTACTATATGTTATGCAGATGCTACCAGTGCTGCTGCATAAGGTGGATATGAAATTCTGGAGATCCCTCTTTCTTTCTTTCGAATGGGTAAAGACAAAACATAGAATTCACTTGACTAGAATGATGAGCACAATAGATTCGGGAGGCCTAGCAGTTCCAAACGTGGAATTATACTGTTGGGCGGCGCAGGCGAAATATGTACTTGATTTGATGACAGGGCAATCCCATTTTGCAATACCTGAACTAGAGCAGCAGGTCGTTCAACCCTGGTACCACATTTGACAGTAGATAAAGCTGATAAAATATTGACTGGCATGGAAAAAACTCTGTAATAGACTGCAATGCCTTTTGCATACATTTTTTTCCACATTTTTGGGGATAATAATCCCTATCGTTGCTATGTATCTCTTTATAAGAGATACATAGATGACCTGATATTCATCTGGACTGGTTCTCAGTCTCAAGTTGAAAAATTTTGCCTCTACTTAAACCATAATCAAATTAATCTTAAATTCGCCTACAAATTTAATGAGCGTGCAATCAATTACTTGAATCTGACGATGATAGGGCTTTCTAATGGCAAAGTAAAAACAAATGTATATAGGAAATCTATTTCAGGTAATTCAGTATTGTTTGGCACCAGTTGCCATCTGAAACATGTTCCCCAGGCTATAGCTAAAGGGGAACTGATCAGACTGAAACGGAACTGTTCCAATGACAATGACTTTAGGATTCTTGCTACTGATCTGGAAGCAAGATTGCACCAGAGGAAATATCCCAAGAAAGCTATTCTTAGGGCCAAACAATCTGTGAGTGTTAGGACTAGAGATAGTCTTCTTCAATCACATGGGCCGAACATTAATAACAAAACCACCAATCAATTCAAAGGGGTTACCTTTGTTACTACACATAGCAGTCAATACAAACAGATATGTTCCATTGTTCGCAAACATTTTCAGATACTCAAAGCAGACGACAGGTTAGTAGAAACAGTAGATAATAGACTGAGGTGTTCATATAAAAAAGGGTCCAACCCTGGGGTCCCTATTATCTCCTACTTTGTTGCCCGCGCACATTAATAATGCCAGTTCATGGATTAAACATCAGGGCATGTATAGATGTGGTCATGCCAGGTGCAAACCCTGCGAATATGCTAACATCTGTAATACCTTTTCTAGCCATGTCACAGGTAAAACATACAGTATGAAATCAAATCTCAATTGTACCTTCAAGTATGTCATCTACTTACTAGATTGCTCCCAATGTAAAGTTCAATATGGGGGGCTCACCTCTAGGGATGTCAATACCAGAATTAGAAAACACCTATCATCATTCAAGGTAGCTAGGTCAACCACCCCTGTGGTACAGCACTTTGGAGTTTATCATGGTGGCAATCTTGCCAGCTTTTCATGGTGTGCCATTAAAAAGGTTGTGAAACCCAAAAGGGGGGGCTCTATTGATCGTATTTTGGAGTTGAGGGAAGCATTTTGGA
The DNA here is from genome assembly GCF_027579735.1 of Bombina bombina. Taxonomy (NCBI): domain Eukaryota; kingdom Metazoa; phylum Chordata; class Amphibia; order Anura; family Bombinatoridae; genus Bombina; species Bombina bombina. Next base: position 1,403,902,002 of record NC_069499.1, on the reverse strand, counting down.
TTTTTACATTGGGAACAAGGATTCCTAATGGCCTCAACTCCAAATATGATATTATGAATTTCTGGTAATAGGTAAAAACTTTGTGGGATTTTGTGTGCTTTGTGTTATTAGGATAAACACACTAGTATATTATAAGTTATATACTGTCAGTGCTTATGGTTCTTGTTTTATATAATTTTAGATGCATAAGATGTGTAAGTACTCGCAGAGAACAGATTATACTATATTATCGTCATCTCGCATATTTAACACGCCTAACATGGCTAATGTCCTATATCACTTTAGATGTTGATTGTCTAAGCACACTTATAATACTTCATTATTATTTTACACCCAGCAGCAGTTTATCTTTCAGGTCTATTTCTGTCAGAGATTTCATTTAGTGATCTCAGCCAATGACAATGTTATTTCCCCTATTTAGTATGCTGCCAAGCTGTTTCTTACGGTCTGCATAACAGATGTACTCTAGCTGATTTTGTAAGGCTTTTGACGGGTTAATGTTTATACTGTTCACTTGTTAGGGAGTAGGTGTGCTTTTGTTTTAATTAACCAAAGAGAATTTGTATGTGATTAACTAGATGTGAGCCATTAGTGCCACACCGGCTCTCTTTGTGCATATGTTGCTATTTCTCCTGTTTTAACTTTTGTGGAATAAAGAAGATATTTTTTAAGTCTCCACGGATATCGCTTGTTTATTGTATCCTGTGTCAGTTTAAACGTGGAGTACGGCTTTGGGGAGGTGTGAGCTGCAACTTGTCCAGTCATAGGAGGAACAGGACCGCTGACGCGCTAAAGGGGCGTGATCAAGTGACGCTGTGGTTACGGAGTGCATCCACGAGGACGCTGAGTCATGCCGGTGTAGACGGACGAGCACTCAGAGGTAGAAGCAATTACCCATGCATCGTGATAGCTACAGATGATCCGGTAAGATTGGCTAAGGCAACAGTGAAATAATAATATATGTTATCCGTGTCACTAAGAACCCCTACATACTTTATGTTCACATTGGAAGTCCTCCATTAATTGACTTTTTGGCAGGTTGTGTAGTGTTCTACATTAACACACATAGCTATGAACTGAACTGTGAACCAGGGTATTTTGGTATGTGTGTATTATAGAATGCAATGCCAACATGAACTCATTAAGTACATCCCACTGCAGGGAAACCCTGACTTTTTGCCAGGCATGACTACACAGATATTCAGAGAATGGAAATCTCGGTGACTGGATAGGGTATCTAAAGTACTTGATAGAGATGGGAAAACTATTTGTACTTTTGCCCACCTACAGGAGGTCTATACTCTACTGTGCACACACCACTTTGCCTACCTGCAGGCAAAACATTACATCTCCAAGTTGCTTAGGCGGATAGTTGTCCCTGAGGAAACTAAGGGGGTGGCGCAAATTTGTAATTTATACGCACAAGGGGTAACGTCTATCTCCCCGATTTATAAGATATTACAGACACCAGATGATAAGCACACGACAGCACACATCAGCGCAAAATGGTCTGAGATGTTGGAGACACCGATAACTGGGGAACAGATTCAGAGTAGTATTCAAAAAGTGAGAAAGGCCACACTGTCAATGGATTTCAGAGAGTTGCATTCCAGAATGCTCAAATTAGCGTACATCACTCCAAAACTCTATAGGAAATGGGAAGCCAACTAACTCAGGGAAATGCACACAGGCCCAGGCAGATTTGATGCACATGATTTGGACTTGCCCAAAATTGACCAGGTTTTGGGGTATGATATACCACTGGCTGAAAACCCTGAATATCCCGATTAGCGCACTCACATCACAAATGATCACACTTTTAGATTGCCAAAACCTAAATAGGAATGCAACAATATTCGTACATAATGCTATCCTCTTAGCTAGGAAACTTATTTTCCGAAAGTGGTTGAGTAGCGAGGCTCCAACATTGTCACAGTTAAAAAGCAAAATTCTGGCACAATTACTGTACGAACAAGCAGACACCTTGGGAGATATTTCCAAGTGCACAGCCCGCTTTATGAAAAAATGGGGAGTATACATTCAGACCCTAGGAATGCCACTGCAGATAAAAATACTATATCCTATACGTAACTCGGAGTACATACTGGAGGCTCAGCTTAGAGGTGACTGGAGACTGGATCTCGAGTGAGTAAATGTTTTTTTTAGAGAAATTTATAGGAGAGGAGGTTAGGAGGAGAATCTGACACCCGGGGGAGGAAGAGGCCAGCTAGCCAAAGAAAATGTTTGAAAAATGTGAGGGACATGTACTAAAAATGTTTTGCTTAAATGGATCTTATGTTTTCTATTCTTCTCAATTTGCTGTAATTAATAATGTATATGTTGATGTATAATACTGAATCCCAGCTTTTGGGGATAAAATTTGTGTCATGTCCTTTTCACGGAATAAATAAAAAATTTTTTAAAAAAAGGGCATTCAGCTCTTTTGAAATTTGCCCAAAAAAGCCCTAATCTAAAAATACTAAAAAAAAAAAAAAAAAAACTATCACTAAAGCCACAAATAGGGACTCACAGTTTCAGAAGTCCAGGGGAGAAGGTCTTCTTCCAGGCAGGTCCATAATCTTCATCTACAGCGAAGGCTGAGCGGAGGTCCAGAGAGGCCTTCCGAGATGGGGCGATCCTCGGCGGTGGTCATCTGTGGCAGCATCGGCGGTCCTCGGCGAAATGGAGGCTCCTCTTCATCCAATGTCCATGGCATACTGAATATTGAATGCAAGGTACCGCAATCAATTTGGGGTACCTTGCATTCCTATTGGCTGAATTTTTCAAAACAGCCAATAAGATTTCAGTAGCTCTCATTCTATTGGCTGCTGAATTTTTCAAAACAGCCAATAGGATTAGAGCTACTGAAATTTTATTGGCTGTTCAAATCAGCCAATAAAATGTTAGTAGCGCTCATACTATTGACTGATTTTAAAAATGTCAGCCAATATGAATTCAAGGTTCCCCAATAAATATGGGGTACCTTGAATTCAATCTTAAGTGTGCGGCAGACGATCGCCTGAAGAGGAACCTCCACGCCTTTGCCAAGGACCGCCACCCCCGAGGTGTGCGCCACCCTCACCGAGGAGCACCACTGCTGCTGATGACTGCCGCTGAGGATTGCCGCTTCCGGGAAGACCGCTCCAGACCTCTGCTCCGTGCCATCTTTGCTGTTGCTGAAGATGATGGACCCACCTGGAAGAAGACCTTCTACGCTGGACTTCTGAAGCCATGAGTACCTATTTGGGGCTTTAGTTTTAAGTTTTTTTTAAATACAAAGTCCCCCCAACAGTAAAACCCACCACCCCCCAAAATAAAAAAACCTAATTCTAAAAAAATACCAGCGCTATGAAAATCCCACACAAAAACTTCATTTTTTTGAGTGCGGAATGGATGTTGCGTTACAGTCTAAAATGCTTGCAGTATAGCTATAGCGACGCGACTCGTAATAGTGCATTACTCCCATTACGCTGAAATTGCCATTTTTTCAGAGTTAAAAGCCTTAACGCAAAACTCGTAATCTACCTGTCTGTAAGTAAATAAATGGGGTGCGGTTTAGATTCTGGCCCCATAAATAATAAGTGTAATAGAGAAAAGGATCTATGTCCAAAAGAGATATATCTGAATGACAAATGTGTGTAATAAAGGAACTCAATGATGACAAACTAGCATAAATCTTTTAAAGTGCTATAAAAACATAGCTACTGATGAATCTAAGCTTGTTCATCAAAGGTTATTGGAAGCAAAAAATAACAAAATAACAAAAAAATAACCAACAAGGGCGGGGCAGTTGTTATTATTAACTATTGGCATTACAAAGATAAAATCTATGGGCAGTTGGCTGACCAACAGGTGTATAGAAGTCTAGATGGAAATCCAACTAAGACATTTCAGAAAAACATTGTGTCACTTAAAAAAGCACTCCATGATGGATTTATAACAGATAACATCTATAAATACCTATGTATGGAAAATCCAATATGTCCAATCTTATACACTCTGCCTAAAATTCACAAATCTTGGACAGTCCACCAGGACATCCTATTGTATCAGCCAGAGACTCAATTCTATCACCTATAGCCAAATACATCTATTTTTTTTCTTACAGTCTTCTGTCACAAGGATGTCCTCTTTTCTTAGAGACTCCTCTCAATTGATTGAGGAACTGGTGGAGGGACAATACATACTTGAATCAAACATTCTATTGGTAACAGCAGATGTAAATAGCTGAAACATATGCCTGCCTGATATTACTGTTCCTTTAAGACTGCCTTCCCTTCTACTGACATTCATACTGAGTGGGCAGTATCTGCATTCAACTTACCTGCCAAATTAACTAATCATTCATGCACCTGATTCCCTCAGTCTCCTTTTAAATCTTCTCAGGCCCAATGTGCATTGCATTAGTATTGAAGTTTTGTTCTAGAAACAACAGAGTTCTGTGGCTGTTTCAATTATGGATTTTACCAGCATATACTACAGCCTTTCCTTCAAGCTATGCTTAAAATCATCTAATAGCAAGTATCCATATAATTCCTTTTGTTTTCTGGACTCTGCTACTTAACAATCTCTGAACTATTTCTAAATTACAACAATGCATTGGTTATAATCTCTCAAATTGCTACAACAGCATCATACTCAAAACTTTACAACTTTTCTCTGCTACAAGTTATCATAGTTGAAATATCCTCCTGCAAGCATTTTATTCTATTCAGAACTCTGCATCTATGTGTTCAGTTAAACAGTTTTACTGTGATTTTCCAATATATAAACAATCAGTATTTAAGGCCTTAAACTTGCAATTTGCCTATCACCTGTGCAACTCTGCTTACAGCTCTAAACACTATTAAGTACTGTGAACCTGCAGTGCCTTTGCATCCATGAGTCACAACCTTTTACCAGCTTACTCTGAAGCCTGAACATCTTACATTGCTACATTTATCTCATAAATGCTGCAGCTACTCCTATTAACCATTAGTTTCAATTGAAGTCACAATATATTATATTCATATGGTTTACTCTCTATGATTTCTACAATAACTTCTTGCAACTATGAACCACAGAATATTATCTATCCACGTCCAGGATACTCTTCCCCGGGTCAGGGTTCGGTGTCTCCAATTCCCTACCACTACCCGAGGGTCTATGTCCTGAGCGCATATGCACCGGAACCTGACAGAATACTAATGCATAAAAAGGACTCAGCAGTGGTAGAGGATGTTGTTTTGTATACAATGTTAATGATGATGTATATGGGCAGTTCTTCTCTGATGAGGGGTGGGTCCTTAGCACCTGTTAAATACACAGCTTGTTGTTCACATTTTTACTTCGTCTGATGAAGAGGTGAGATCACGAAACGTCACAGAATTTTTGTGTGCCAATAAAGCACTATTTTCACAAATCCAGTGAATGCATCCGTTTATGTAACTAAATATAAATATATATATATATATATATATATATATACACACACACATATTACATTATAGTATGTTTTAGTATATTTATTTATACTTTATAGCCCTTTCCACTCAAATACTTGAAAATAAAAAAAAATATTTTTATTGAATAATAATATTTAATCATTTGTTTAACTGTGTATTTACTGTACATATTTTGAACATAGGGGAAAATATGCTAAGTATTTTAAAATATATATTACTATATATATCTGTATATATCTATACCTTTATATTTTCATATATATATATATATATATATATATATATATATATATATATATATTTAAAAATAATCATATATATAGAAATATATACTTAAAAATAAATTGACTACTTTCTTCTATGTGAAGAACATTGGAATATGAAATATTCATAGCTACTTTCAGGTATAGTGCACTTGGTTAAACATTAGCGGGTTAGCGTGCAAACGACAAGTGTTTTTTTAACAGCACTGTCCATTTATTTCTATGTGGAGAAGACGTTAGTGCAGTTGCGGTACGGAAGTCCTGAAGTTTGCATGCACCGGGTTTTGATTGCATGCAAAAAATTCTTTCAATTTGTAATCTGCTTGATAATCCGTGCACATAACAAGTTTACTTTCAGCAGTATTAGCGCTCGTGCGAGCGCTAAATAACGCTTCATTTGTAATCTGGCCATGTATCGGCATGCAGCATCTTTTTAAACAGTGTTAAGCTGATGCTGTTTGGCAAGATCAGACAGTCAACTTGTAATCTTTCCAATTTACGTTTCGCAATTGAATCATAGCTTTTTCAAGGAATCTTGTAGGAATATCTTAATACATTTGTATTTGGGATTGTATTGTTTAGTGTAAGGTTCATATCACTATTTTATTTTACATTATTTATTTATGGGAACCACTTATTGTGATATCTGTTATTTTTTTTTATTGAATTTGCATTTAAAACGATACATACAAATCAATGAAAACTCAGTCGACCTGTACATAAACAAGGAAAATGGTCAACAGATATCAAACAGTTCCTCAATACAGATCTTATGAACAATTGTGTTAAACTTTTAGCTAAGAATTTATCTGATATATTCAAGGTGACTTTTATGCCCTCCATCACCTTATTGCATATGTTAGCTATTTAACTAAGGCCTATATTTGAAGAAAGGGTGGTCTAGCAAAGGTATACCTAGTGGGTAGTTGTCAACAGGTGAAAGGTTCTCTAGATTACTGATAATTTGGAGAGTACCAAAGTAACTTACATTTGCTCTTAGATAGAGCGCGCATGGTAAGTGACTAAGAATATATATATGTCTTGGAATGAGTGTAATATTTATCAGAGTAAATACGGTAAATATCTTGGAATGTCAATCTACCCAAATGGAGTTAGTGGACATAGGGAATCAATTGGGGGGGGGGGGGGGGGGCTCAGGTATTGGGAGAGGAGGGAGGAAAAAAAAAAAGGAATATAACAGAAATTTTTTTGTCAATCTCTCTGTAAGTCTATATAGAGAGGTCTAGGAGAGATCTCTCCAGTAGTCAGGCTCAGGCACCTCATCCCCAGTGAGTGAAAGGTCCCTTTTGTCAATTATTGGTATGTAGTCCAATCTAACCATGTCTCCCAATATGCCTCAATCATATTAGTTTCGCAACATATCTTTCCATTTTCGCAAAGTGGTTCACTAAGTCACAGACAACATTTAGGCTTGGGGGTTCCAGTTGCTTCTAGGCTCGAGCATTACACAATTTAGTTGCTGCCAAAATAAAAATGAGAAGCCGTCTAGTGGGCATGGGAATGGAACGTGGGAAAATGTGAAAGAGCACCATTTGAGGAGTCAGGTTTAAGTCTATATTTAGTGATCTGAGGAGCAACTCAACATCAGACCACAAAGTTGCAATCTTCGCACAGGACCACCATATATGTGTGTCCGAACCCAGCTGACCACAATTCCTCCAGCATTGTGGACTATTGGTTTTATACATCTTAGCCAGTCTCATTGGAGTTCTATGCCACTTCAATAATATCTTTACATAAGTTTCTAAGACTGTCACACAGTGAAGAGTTTTTTTTTGTGATTGAGATCGCTGAGTAGAATTCACTGTCCGGAATTATGACATCTAGCTCTCTGTACCAGGCCTTTATCTGCCATGGGAGATCTGTCTCATTATCCTTCAGAAGAGCTGCATAGTGAAAAGACAACGGTCTGTAGGTGACTTTGCCTTGGGCCCATCTCGCTTCCCATCTCGCTTCGCTTGGTTCTCTCTCTCAGAGCTGTTCTTGGAAAGCCCCTCGAGCTGAATAGGCTCAGTACTAAAGCTTTCAAATAAAAACCACAATGGGTTCTCTCCAGGAGGTCCAAACAACTGGGCGGCGGAGGTAAAGACCCCCATCGTATATAGGTCAGATGTCTGGGAGATCCCCTTCCCTTGGCAGAAATCCACATGAATATTTGGAGCGTTCCAAAGTAAACTCAACAAACCATGAATGGGAGATGGGTGCGGAGAAATCTCCGTATGGTGACAAAGTTCATGCCAAATATTAAGGGTCTGTGAAACTATGGGATTATCAGTCTGCTTACATAAATTCAGATGTTTAGGAACCCAGATGGCCTCCCTAAGGGTTAAACCTGAAGGCAAAGCCTGTTCCTCAAATCTATACCAACCCAGTTTTTCAGTTAACAGTCCCCATGCGGAGATATGGGTGAGTCTTGCTGCTTCATTATACAGATAGATATTGGGGAACACAATGCCCCCTCTAGTGTAGGGCCTTTGAAGAGCTCTATAAGCAACCCTCGGGATATTATTCCTCCATACATAGTGTAGGAATATCCTATGAATTTGATGGAGGATTTTATATGGGACATTGATCGGTAGACATCTAAATAAGTACAGTACTTTTGGAAGAAGGGACATTTTAACCGTAGCCACTCTACCTAGCCACGAGACCTCTTGGAAATCCCACTTTGTTGTGAGGGACCTGAGTTCTAGAAGTACTTTATTGAAAATCTTCTGGGTAACTATGTCTATGGTTCCACTTAGAATTACTCCCAGATGGTTTAAATATCTGTCAGACCATTGAAAATCGAAGTCTCTCTTCAGAGCCAGGAACTGTTCTGTTGAGAAATTAAGGGCATATGCTTCAGTTTTAGTAATATTGGATTTGTAGTAACTGAGTCTGCCGAAAAGATCTATTAGACTAAACACTGCCAGGATTGAGGATTCTGGATTAGTCAGGAGTAGCGTAACATCATCGGCAAAAAGGACGATTTTTTCTTCGTGAGTTGGGTACAAGACTCCAGAGATTGAATCTGAGCTTCTAATGGCCTGGGCAAAAGGATCCATCACCAGGGCAAATATTAGGGGGGAGAGGGGGCACCCCTGCCTAGTTCCATTTGTGATGTTGATCTCTGGGGAGCAAAAACCTGGGCCTCTGATCCTAGCGTGTGGCGAGGAGTAGAGAGTTTGGATGGCCAAAATTATTTGAGGAAGAAAGCCAAATGTCTTGAGAACCTCCCAAATGAACTCCCACCGGACCCTGTCAAAGGCCTTCTCAGCGTCTAACAACAGGGCCACTAGTGGGGTTCCAATCTTAGTCACATCCGAGAAGATAGATAGTAATGTCCTTGTGTTATCTGATCCCTGACATCCTTTCATGAATCCAACTTGATCAACCTGAATAAGAGATGGAAGAAGGTTGACCAATCTGTTTGCCAAAAGTTTGGAGTAAAGTTTAGTGTCTACATTAATTAACGAAATTGGGCGGTAATTATTACACAAAGATGGATCTTTGGCTGACTTAAGAATGGTAATTATTGAAGCCTCTAAATTCTCTCTCAATAATTGACCTTCCGATTTGATTTCATTGAAAAGAGGGTGTAAGACTAGTAGCAATTGTGTTGAAATTTTTTTGTAGAAAGTCCCAGGGAAACCATCCGGTCCTGGGGCCTTATTGTTTTTAAGATTCTTGATCGACATTGTAACCTCCCTGTCACGGAATGGTTCCAACAGAGAATCTACCTCCCTCTCCGAGAGCTTAGGGAGGTGTAGAGATTGAAGGAACTGAGAGACCTCCATTACTGTAGCCACATTTGGGTTTTTGTTTTTAGCGATATTATACAAATTGTCATAGTACGCTGCAAATGCATTCCCTATATCCTCAGGAGCATATGCCTTCACACCTTTGTGGATAATATACGGTATTCTAGCTGCCGCCGCTCGGTTTTTAAGATTACTAGCCTGCAGAGAGTCAGCTTTGTTGCTCTTATGGAATAAAAGCTGTTTGAATACAGACATAGCCTTTTGGATTCTACCGAGCTCAGATTCTTTAAGCAGAACTCTGATGAGCGTAATTTCCTTAGAACATTGCTGAGATGGGTTATTTCTGTTCTGACACTCCGCCACTCTTAGTTCACACATTAATTTGCCTAAGGGGGCTTTGGATTGTTGGCACATTATAGCCACCTTTGAAATACAGAGCCCTCTTAAATATGCTTTCACCGCTGCCCATCTAATTTGATGGGAGGTCTGTCCTTCCAGATTCACTGCTAAAAACTATTGGACTTCCCTCTGGAGGGTCTGCACGAACAGGGAATCTCTCCATAGAAATTTGGGGAACTTCCAGGATGGTTTGACCGAGGAGAGGTCTGTACCTTGAATTTTGAAAGAGACCGCGTCATGATCGGACCAAACACAGTAATGAATTTTAGATTCTGCAATCCTATTCATGGTCCAAGAGTCCACAAAATTTTTTTCGAGACTGGAATATGACCTGTGTGAGGCCGAAAAATATGAGAAGTCTCGCGTCTCAGGATGGCAAGCCCTCCATACATCAAATAGAGAATACTGGAAAATCAAGTTCTGAAACTTCGGGGCTACTGAGATAGTATAGGTGTCCAAGGATTTGTGGATTGGAAGTCTCTTATCCATATAAGGATCCCAGACTAAATTAAAGTCACCACCGATAGTTAAGGTTCCCTGCTTCAACCTATCCACTAAGGAAAGGGTTTTCTTCAGGAACGCTATTTGTCTCTGGTTTGGAGCACAGATGTTAACCAACGTGAACAATTGGTTGTTCATCTTGCAGATCAAGATGAGGAAACCGCTCTCAGTATCTCGCTCTTGGTGAACAAGCTGAAAAGACATGTTTTTGCTTATCAGGATGGAAACCCCCCTAGATTTATCCTCATAGGTGGAGTGATAGGCTTCCGGAAACTGAGGAAACCTAAAGGTCGGAGTATGTGAAGTCGCCCAGTGGGTCTCCTGTAGAATACCAAGTCGCTTCCCTTAGACCGGAGAAAGTTTCTTAAGAGACTGCGTTTGCCTGGGGAATTCATGCCCTTAATGTTTAGGGTAAGAAAATTTAATGCTGCCGCTTGGGACATGTTTGTATATATATGAGAAAGAAAAAAAAAAGGGGAGAAAAGGAGGGGAGACTGGAGGGTGCTAGGTCCACTAACTGTTCAGATAGATTAGATAAACACCTTGAAGAAGATCAAGGTTCACTCATTCGCAACAATAGTTTAAAAGTATAAATACTCTCTTTTAAGACTGAAATATAAATCTAGAATCTGTGTTCTAGTGTTTACAGTGTAAACCTATCTTTCATGGGGGGGGTTACAACTTGAGTGTTTCTACACCAAAGTAGTTAATATATCCAGTGATCGGGGTAACAGATAATAGCCGCATATGTGTGACTTAAGCTGTAGTGAAAATTGGGGGGATAGAGGGGGGACCATGCAATCTAAGGAATTTATTGTTTGGAAACTTATAATATGAGCACCGGTTAGGGGAGTTCAACTAAAATGAGCATTCTCATTTTATAGATATAAGGTGCACTATATTTAGTTATAATGTAATCCAAAAAGAAAGACCCGTGTACAATACACATCCTCATAGTTTGACGGTTTACTCCGCCCCCCTGTGATATCTGTTATTTGCGTTTAAGATATTATGTTTTGGGGCATGTAACACAACTAGAAGAAACAAAAGAAGTCTGCCAAAGTGCAGGTAAAACATCTACTTTTATTGAGGTATTGAAAGTAGTAAGGATGATACAACATCCACCAACATCAACAAGGTAGCAGGAAACAGTGTAGCCTGGAAGGGCTTACGCGTTTCGGCTAACAAGCCGTAGTCATAGCCTAACACCCAGGTACAGCTGAAGCCTTTTAAAGGAAACAAATCAAATATTATTGGCTAAAATATTTAAAGGAATACTAACAAGAATCCTGTGTTTTAACAAATAATATGACAGTTGATAACAGTAAATTACTATATATATACACACTATGTTGATGGTAATTTTATGCACAAATTGTTGAGACATTACTACAAAATATATATTTGTATGTATGCATAGATGAAATAAAATAAATAACAATAATAACAGATTTGGAGCAAGAGCTGGAAAAAAATATTTTTAGGCTTAAACATATATAAATATGAACATACATAACGTTGTGAATAAACACAGACGTAATGGTCAAAACCCCAGGCGAAAAGATACATTTGCACAACATTAAGGGCCCAATCCGATATGCAGCGTCGCCCGCAAAAGCTGGCGATGCCAAATTTTGCGCTGGTTTGGTATCCTATATACGGTGTAACCTAGAAGTTACGCTCATATATTTCTGCCTTCGGCCGTAGTTTTTTGGCCCATAGACGGGTATAACAAACCAGCGCAGTTTGGTATCCAATATATAGCGTAAGGACTTATGTGGCGAAAATGGAGAAATCTTCGCCACAAATTGCAGGCGTAGTAAGCCTTACGCTGAGTATTGGAGCCCCGTAGCTCCCTAAACTACCTGCAAAATAAAACCTAACACCTAACGCATGCGCAATGTCTATCTACCTGTCAACCGCAATCCCCCACCGCAATCCGCCGCCACCTACATTAAATGTCTAACCCCCTAATGTGATCCCCCTACACCGCCACCACCTACATTAAAATTATTAACCCCTAATGTAATCCCCCTACACTGCCGCCATCTATATTAAAATTATTACCCCCTAATGTGAGCGCCCTACCCCGCCGCCACCTATTTTAACTATATTACCCCCTAATCTAATCCCCCTACACCGCCGCCACCTATTTTAACTATATTACCCCCTAATCTAATCCCCCTACACCACCGCCACCTATAGTAAAATGATTAACCCCTAATCTAATCCCCCTACACCGCCGCCACCTATATTAAATATATTAACCCCTAATCTGACCCCCCTACACCGCCGCCACCTATATTAACCTTAATTATATTAGGGTTAATATAGTTAATATAGTTATTATATTATATTATAAATATTATTCATATAGTTAATAATTAATATAACAATTATTATTGCAATAAATCTAAATAATATTAATCTTATTAACTAAAATATTCCTATTGAAAACTAAATACTTACCTATAAAATAAACCTTAAGATAGCTACAATATAATTAATAATTACATTGTAGCTATTTTAGGGTTTATATTTATTTTACAGGTAACTTGGTATTTATTTTAACTAGGTACAATAGCTATTAAATAGTTAATAACTATTTAATAGGTACCTAGTTAAAATAATTACCAATTTACCTGTAAAATAAATCCTAACCTAAGTTACAAATACACCTACACTATCAATAAATTAATTAAATAAACTATAATTATCTAAACTAAAATATAATTAAATACACTAAACTAAACTAAATTACAAAACCCCCCCACTAAATTACAAAAAATAAAAAAAGATTACAAGAATTTTAAGCTAATTACACCTAATCTAAGCCCCCTAATAAAATAACAAAGCCCCCAAAATAAAAAAATGTCCCTACCCTAAACTAAATTACAAAAAGTAATCAGCTCTATTACCAGCCCTTAAAAGGGCTAGTGTTAGATAGGGTTAATATAGTTGATATATATAATATAATAACTATATTAATTATTAACTATATTAATAATATATATAATATATATAATATAATAACTATATTAACTATATTAACCCTAATATAATTAGGGTTAATATAGTTAATATAGGTGGCGGCGGTGTAGGGGGGTCAGATTAGGTTAATGTATTTAATATAGGTGGCGGCGGTGTAGGGGGATTAGATTTGGGGTTAATGTATTTAATATAGGTGGCGGCGGTGTAGGGGGGGCAGATTACAGGTAAAAGAGCTGATTACTTTGGGACAATGCCCCGTAAATGGCCCTTTTAAGGGCTGGTAATAGAGCTGGTTACTTTGGGGCAATGCCCCGCAAAAGGCCCTTTTAAGGACTAGTAATAGAGCTGGTTACTTTGGGGCAATGCCCCGCAAAAGGCCCTTTTAAGGGCTGGTAATAGAGCTGGTTACTTTGGGGCAATGCCACGCAAAAGGCCCTTTTCAGGGCTATTTGTAATTTAGTTTAGGGTAGGGACATTTTAGTATTTTAGGGGGTAATACATTTATTATAGGTGGCGGCGGTGTAGGGGGATTAGATTAGGGGTTAATTATTTTAATATAGGTGGCGGCGGTGTAGGGGGATTAGATTAGGGGGTAATATAGTTAAAATAGGTGGCGGCAGTGTAGGGGGATTAGATTGGGGGTAATGTAGTTAAAATAGGTGGTGGCGGGGTAGGGGGCTCACATTAGGGGGTAATAATTTTAATATAGATGGCGGCGGGGTAGGGGTTCACATTAGGGGGTAATAATTTTAATGTAGGTGGCGGCGGTGTAGGGGGATCACATTATGGGGTTAGACATTTAATATAGGTGGCGGCGGTATAGGGGGATTAGATTAGGGGTTAATAATTTTAATATAGGTGGCGGCGGTATAAGGGGGTAAGATTAGGGGGTAGTACATATAATGTATGTGGCGGCGGGGTAGGGGGCTCACATTAGGGGGTAATATAGTTAAAATAGGTGGCGGCGGTGTAGGGGGATCATATTAGGGGGTAATATAGTTAATGTAGCTGGCGGCGGGGTCCGGGAGCGGCGGTTTAGGGGTTAATACATTTATTGTTAGGAGTGAGAAGGGGGATTGCGGATAGAGGGGTATACGTGTCGGGCTAGTTTTGTGAGGCGTGTTAGACAGTTACGGGTGATTTTATAATTTAGTCAGTTTTTGTAGGCGGCGGCAGTTTCTAAAGTGCCGTAAGTCACTGGCGACTCCAAAAATTTGTACTTATTCAGATTTCTGGACATCGCTAGTTTGTCAGATTTACGTCATTTTAGCATCTGACGGCGCTATATATGTGATAGCTCAAGTTGCGAGCTGAAACTACGGGCTGCGCAGGTTTCCACGATTGTGCCGAAACCTGCGCTGTATATCGGATCGCGCCCTGGATGTTGTAAAATGGTTGTTACTGATACTTTTTGTAACTACTGAAAATTTATATTAAAAAGCTATATATGTATGTACGTATATAATATTTAATAGGTTATGCATATAAATAACAAAGTCACAGCAGAGGCTGAGCAATGGCAGGTCACAGCAGGGGCTAAGCAATGTCAGGTCACAGAAGAGCCTAAGCAATGGCAGGCCACAGCAGAGGTTCTAGTTGCTGATTGGGGGATGCATATATATACCGATTGTCATTGGCTCACACATATGTTCAGTCAGCAACCAGAAGTGCATTTCTGCTCATTCAACAAAGCATACCAAGAGAACAAAGAAATTAGGTAATAGGAGTAAATTAGAAAGTTGCCTAAAATTGCATGCTCTATCTGAATCATGAAAGAAAAAAAAAAATCGGTTTCATATCCCTTTAAGCAGGAAAAGGCACAGACTCAATGTCAGGGTAAAGACTGATTAGCCATGCAGGTTTAAAGGGACAGTATACACTCATTTTCATATAACTGCATGTAATAGACACTACTATAAAAAATAAGATGCACAGATACTGATATAAAAATCCAGTATAAAACTGTTTAAAAACTTACTTAGAAGCTCTCAGTTTAGCTCTGTTGAAAAGGTAGCTGGAAAGCCCACTGCAAGTGGCAAATAAGACACTCCCCACCCTCCCCCTTCTTTTGCATATGAAAAGACCCTTTACACAAATAGGAGCAAGCTGGAGAAGGTAGCTGACAGTATTCACATAAAACTTTGGGGCTTGGTTAGGAGTCTGAAAATCAGAGCAATGTTATTTAAAAATAAGCAAAACTATGCATTTATTTAAAAAAAAAACCTTTATGGGCTATATAAATAGATCATCTACAAAACATTTATGCAAAGAAAAAATGAGTGTATAATGTCCCTTTAAATAGTCCGTTGGTAATAAAACATTATCAACAGCTGGCAGGAGGTGGGGCCAGAGAGCCTGAGAGAGAAAGCAGAAAACCAACAGGAAAGTATCCACAATCAAAGCCCTCTGGTGGCTCAGGGAAAAGTCACTGGGATACAACATGGGAGACCAGAGCTCAATACCCAATGGGGCATGACACCATGTCCTAATGCAAATAACTGTTACCTGTCCTCACTGTAATATACTGGACACCCCTATATGATCCTAAATGTGATTAGTGGACACAGTTAACCAAACCTATTACTATAATCAGTTTGTAACCATTTTGTAAAGTTGAGAGTTAAATATCCTCCACTGCCACCTATATGTCCCAGCTGCAAACAGATTATTACAGACAAGACTATTTGCAAAGTTGTGGCAGTGTGGAGAATGCATGCATTAAGGAGTTCCTTATCTCAATTTCTTACCGGTGCATAAGAGCCAACCCAAATTAACCCCCACACCCTGCCTACACTACCCCAAAATGAAAAATTGCTACCACCCCCCAAGATCTTAACATTCAGGGCACTTTCAGCTACCCCTAAATTATATTTTATAAACTTTATTTTAAAGAATAACAGAAAAACAAATACATGAAGCAGATGATGCACACACACAGATAGTGTAGCAAGATAAGTTACCACAATATTATTTAATAACTTTCAGCTAGATTACGAGTTTTGCGTTATGAGTGAAAAAACAGCGTTATGCTTCATAACGCTGCTTTTTCCCTACCGCTGATATTACAAGTCTTGCAGGTATAGGTGTACCGCACACTTTTTTGGCCGTCACGCAACTTCAGTACCGCACCTTTTTCAATGGGACTTCCATAGCGCCGGTATTACGAGTTTTGCCTGGGAGGCCAAAAAGTGAGCACTACACCCTATACCGCCAAGATCCGTACCGCCATCTAAAGTCAGTAGTTATGAGTTTTACGTTACTAAGCTGTAACATAAAACTCATAACTAAAGTGTTAAAAAGTACTCTAACACCCATAAACTACCTATTAACCCTTAAACCGAGGCCCTTCTGCATCGCAAACACATCGCAAACACTATAATAAAAATATTAACCCCTAATCTGCTGCTCCGGACATCACCGCCACTTAAAAAATGTATTAACCCCTATTCCGCCACTCCCCGACACCGTCACCACTATAATAAACCTATTAACCCCTAAACTGCCGCCCTCCTGCATCGCAAACACTATTTAAATAATATTTAAATATTATTAACCCCTAATATGCCGCCCGCCCGCTCACACCGTCGCTATAATAAACCTATTAACGCCTAAACTTAACCCTAACCCTAATACCCCCTAACTTAAATATAATTAAAATAAATCTAAATAAAACTTACTGGCCTAGATTTGGAGTTTGGCGTTAGCCGTGAAAACCCGGCGTTAGAGGCTCCTAACGTTGGTTTTAGGCTAACTCTGGTATTTGGAGTCACTCAAAAAAGGGTCTAACGCTCACTTTTCAGCCGCGACTTTTCCATACCGCAGATCCCCTTACGTAAATTGCGTATCCTATCTTTTCAATGGGATTTTTCTAACTCCGGTATTTAGAGTCGTGTTTGAAGTGAGCGTTAGAAAACTCCAGCCGCAGGAAAAGTCAGTAGTTAAGAGCTTTCTGGGCTAACGCCGGTTTATAAAGCTCTTAACTACTGTACTCTAAAGTACACTAACACCCATAAACTACCTATGTACCCCTAAACCGAGGTCCTCCCACATCGCCGCCACTCGATTAAATCTTTTTAACCCCTAATCTGCCGACCGCCAACTACGTTATACTTATGTACCCCTAATCTGCTGCCCCTAACACCGCCGACCCCTATATTATATTTATTAACCCCTAACCTGCCCCCCACAACGTCGCCGCCAGCTACCTACACTTATTAACCCCTAATCTGCCGACCGCAAAGCGCCGCCACCTACGTTATCCTTATGTACCCCTAATCTGCTGCCCCTAACACCGCCGATCCCTATATTATATTTATTAACCCCTAATCTGCCCCCCTCAACGTCGCATCCACCTGCCTACACTTATTAACCCCTAATCTGCCGAGCGGACCGCACCACTACTATAATAAAGTTATTAACCCCTAATCCACCTCACTAACCCTATAATAAATAGTATTAACCCCAAATCTGCCCTCCCTAACATCGCCGACACCTAACTTCAATTATTAACCCCTAATCTGCCGACTGGAGCTCACCGCTATTCTAATAAATGTATTAACCCCTAAAGCTAAGTCTAACCCTAACACTAACACCCCCCTAAGTTAAATATAATTTTAATCTAACGAAATTAATTAACTCTTATTAAATAAATTAATCCTATTTAAAGCTAAATACTTACCTGTAAAATAAATCCTAATATAGCTACAATATAAATTATAATTACATTGTAGCTATTTTAGGATTAATATTTATTTTACAGGCAACTTTGTAATTATTTTAACCAGGTACAATAGCTATTAAATAGTTAAGAACTATTTAATAGTTACCTAGTTAAAATAATTACAACATTACCTGTAAAATAAATCCTAACCTAAGTTACAATTAAACCTAACACTATACTATCATTAAATTAATTAAATAAAATAACTACAATTACCTACAATTAAACCTAACACTACACTATCAATAAATTAATTAAATACAATATCTACAAATAACTACAATGAAATAAACTAACTAAAGTACAAAAAATAAAAAAATATCTACAAACATAAGAAAAATATTACAACAATTTTAAACTAATTACACCTACTGTAAGCCCCCTAATAAAACAACAAAGCCCCCCAAAATAAAAAATGCCCTACCCTATTCTAAATTACTAAAGTTAAAAGCTCTTTTACCTTACCAGCCCTGAACAGGGCCCTTTGCGGGGCATGCCCCAAGAAGTTCAGCTCTTTTGCCTGTAAAAAAAACATACATTACCCCCCCCCAACATTACAACCCACCACCCACATACCCCTAATCTTACCCAAACCCCCCTTAAATAAACCTAACACTAAGCCCCTGAAGATCTCCCTAGCTATCGGAATTAAGGTAGGAATATTCTGATTGGCTGATGGAATCAGCCAATCAGATTTAGCTCGCATTCTATTGGCTGATCGGAACAGCCAATAGAATGCGAGCTCAATCTGATTGGCTGATTGGATCAGCCAATCGGATTGAACTTGATTCTGATTGGCTGATTCCATCAGCTAATCAGAATATTCCTACCTTAATTCCGATTGGCTGATAGAATCCTATCAGCCAATCGGAATTCGAGGGACGCCATCTTGGATGACGTCATTTAAAGGAACCGTTCCGCGTCGGAGGTCTTCAGGATGCTGCCGCTCCGCTCCAGATGGATGTCGATAGAAGATGCCGCCTGGATGAAGACTTCAATCGGATAGAAGATCTCTTCTGCCCCGCTTGGATGAAGACTTCAATCGGATGGAAGACCTCTTCTGCCCTGCTTGGATGAAGACTTCTACCGGATCATGGACATCTTCAGCCCCCCGCTTGGGCTTGGATCAGGACATCGGAGGAGCTCTTCAGGACGGATCAGTGAACCTGCTATGGTGAAGATAAGGTAGGAAGATCTTCAGGGGCTTAGTGTTAGGTTTATTTAAGGGGGGTTTGGGTTAGATTAGGGGTATGTGGGTGGTGGGTTGTAATGTTGGGAGGGGGGTATTGTATGTTTTTTTACAGGCAAAAGAGCTGAACTTCTTGGGGCATGCCCCGCAAAGGGCCCTGTTCAGGGCTGGTAAGGTAAAAGAGCTTTTAACTTTAGTAATTTAGAATAGGGTAGGGCATTTTTTATTTTGGGGGGCTTTGTTGTTTTATTAGGGGGCTTAGAGTAGGTGTAATTAATTTAAAATTGTTGTAATATTTTTCTTATGTTTGTAGATATTTTTTTATTTTTTGTAACTTAGTTCTTTTTTATTTTTTGTACTTTAGTTAGTTTATTTCATTGTAGTTATTTGTAGATATTGTATTTAATTAAAGGGACAGTATACTGTAAAATAGTTTTTCCCTTAATGTGTTTACAATTGCTTTTTTTACCAACTGCAGAGTAAAAAATTTATGAAAATTAGCTTTTTAAGGCTTATTTGTGTATATTAAAGCTCTGATTTTGTGTTTTGAAGCCACAACCTAATAAAATGGGTTGAGCTTGAAGGTATAATCAGATCTCATTACTGTATCACATTGTGCACATATACCTGCTTCTTTATCTTATATCTGTCCTTAAAACAATCACCAGTACTTTGAGAGAACAATGGAAAATCAACATTGTATTACCTTATCTCTGCTATATCCGACTGGGAGTGTAATTTCTTCTGCTGGCTGTGTTTACAAAGCTTATCTATAGCTGGTACGCGCGGCCACAAACTTTCAGAATAGGTGGGGATACCACATGCTAAATTAACAATTTCAAATGCCAATATAAGGGTAAAGGAGCTACTTGTAAACAATTTAATACACTCCAGCAGGTAAAGTGGATCATTGGGAACAAATTAAAGGGGAGAAAATTTTTGAGTAAACTGTCCCTTTAATGTATTGATAGTGTAGTGTTAGGTTTAATTGTAGGTAATTGTAGGTATTTTATTTAATTAATTTAATGATAGTATAGTGTTAGGTTTAATTGTAACTTAGGTTAGGATTTATTTTACAGGTAATTTTGTAATTATTTTAACTAGGTAACTATTAAATAGTTCTTAACTATTTAATAGCTATTGTACCTGGTTAAAATAATTACAAAGTTGCCTGTAAAATAAATATTAATCCTAAAATAGCTACAATGTAATTATAATTTATATTGTAGCTATATTAGGGTTTATTTTACAGGTAAGTATTTAGCTTTAAATAGGAATAATTTATTTAATAAGAGTTAATTAATTTCGTTAGATTAAAATTATATTTAATTTAGGGGGGTGTTAGTGTTAGGGTTAGACTTAGCTTTAGGGGTTAATACATTTATTAGAATAGCGGTGAGCTCCGGTCGGCAGATTAGGGGTTAATAATTGAAGTTAGGTGTCGGCGATGTTAGGGAGGGCAGATTAGGGGTTAATACTATTTATTATAGGGTTAGTGAGGCAGATTAGGGGTTAATAACTTTATTATAGTAGCGCTCAGGTCCGCTCGGCAGATTAGGGGTTAATAAGTGTAGGCAGGTGGAGGCGACGTTGTGGGGGGCAGATTAGGGGTTAATAAATATAATATAGGGGTCGGCGATGTTAGGGCAGCAGATTAGGGGTACATAAGGATAATGTAAGTAGCGGCGGTTTACGGAGCGGCAGATTAGGGGTTAAAAATAATATGCATGTGTCAGCGATAGCGGGGGCGGCAGAATAGGGGTTAATAAGTGTAAGGTTAGGGGTGTTTAGACTCGGTATTTAGTTAGTGTGAATGAGTAGAGCGCTGGAACTTTAAAAGATCCCAAACACCCTATTAATATAAGATCCTTCGGTCTTATAAGTTAGATTTATCTAGATAGAAAGGGTTATAGGGGCGTTGTTTCCAGCTTAAGGGATCAATTGTTTCTATGTGACCTTTTATATTCCTAATATAGTGATATGATGTATATAATATAGTATTATAGTAGTGTAATCTAAAGTGACAATATTTTTATTAATTGAATTTTTTAAAGGAATTTTTAAAATTAAAGTGAGTAAATTAGTCCTAAAGTCTCTCTCCACAATGTGTACTTAGTGTATTGTGATTTATTTAAACTTGAAAACCGTTCATAGTGCTGTTATACCAGAGTGCATATTACCCCTATATTATGGGTGTAAGTGAAAAAAAGACGGTATATAAAAACAAGATACACCATCCAAAATTAATACCAATTTATTAAAAATTAGAAATTAAAAATATATTTAAAATTAAAACTTCTATATAAGACTGTTTACAAGCTCCTCTAAAATTAATCTATGGGACGTCTCCCAAATTCATAAAACAATCTTTATTAAACCTTGAAATCAGTATGTATATTTTGTGACAATTACTGAGTTTAAACGTTTGATACTAAAATAACAAAGAAGCTAGTTCAGAAACCTGTTAAATAATTACTGTGTCTGAGCTGACCTTTGATCTTTACTCAACACAATTTCAACATTTATCAACCTTTCTATTGGAGTTTAGGATATAATAAAAGCTCACAACCTTATCTCTACTTTTCAGGATTTAAAGAATATATATTGGTCTTGCAAATCATATCCTTAAAATATAAGCAGTTCTGATTTTGTACAGTCCGTATCTCTGTGTGAGACTGCTCTTAGTGCTTTGCACGCAGTCAGAGTCTTTACTTATATCAGTATATGATACTGCAATAAAAAAAGGAACTTTTAGTACACACTATTTTGGGGGTTTACTTGCTTTTCTTGTAATGGTACTCACAAATCCTTCTGATATGGGCCGCTGTGTTTGTCAGATCAGCTTGTAGATTCTGACTGTAGTCCTTCTCGCCTTGCCGCCTCTGCTCGGCATCTGACGTCACACTTCCCTAAAGGAGGACAATTTCCCAAGACTCAAACAGCCCCATTGTTTTCTATGGGGGAATTGTGCACGAGCACGTTTTTGAGGCTGGCCGCTTGCGTAAGCAACTCTGGTATCGAGAGTTGAAGCTGCGTTAAAAATGCTCTACGCTCCTTTTTTGGAGCCTAACGCAGCCTTTATGTGGACTCTCAATACCAGAGTTATTTTTATGGTGCGGCCAGAAAAAAGCCAGCGTTAGCTACGCAGGTCCTTACCGACAAAACTCTAAATCTAGGCCACTATTAATAACTAAATAATTCCTATTTAAAACTAAATACTTACCTATAAAATAAAACCTAAGCTAGCTACAATATAACTAATAGTTACATTGTAGCTATCTTAGGTTTTATTTTTATTTCATAGGTAAGTTTGTATTTATTTTAACTAGGTAGACTAGTTAGTAAACACTAACCCCCGACGAACCACTTACAGTTTTTGTAGACCGGGCGTCCATCCTCTTCCAGGCGGCAGAAGTCTTCATCCAAGCGGGCAGAAGTCCTCATCGAAACCGGCAGAAGTCTTCATCCAAGCGGGCAGAAGTCTTCATCCAAGCTGGCAGAAGTCTTCATCCAGACGGCATCTTCTATCTTCATCCATCCGGCACGTAGAGGGTCCATCTTCAAGACATTCGGCGCAGAGCATCCTCTTCTTCCGACGTCTGTTGAAGAATGAATGTCAGGTTAGGAAACGGCCAGAAGAATACCCACATGCTAGGGCGAACTTAAACAAAACCCTTGCACTCTGAGTTTAATCCAGGATGTGACCCCGCGACAACTTCTATAAAACAAGGTACTCACGATATGGAGCAGTGTTGGTCTGAGCCCTCAGGAAAGAGTAATGGATTTCTTGATATCAGCCGGATAGACTTCAGAATAGGGAACAGTATTCAGGCAGTTCAGGAATAGTCCTCCACAGTACCAGGGTTGCAGGGTAGACAACTTATTCTCAGACAAAATGAGTGTTAAACAATAAACAGTTAATAAGGCAGGAGAAGGTAACTTGAAATCAGGCAATTTGAGGGTTAAGCACAGAGAAGTCAATAATGAAAAGTAGTCAGTGCTTGCAGAGTTTGGCAACAGGTTATCAGGCAGTTTGAGGGTTAATACAGAGTAGACAGTACTTGCAGAGTTTGGCAACAGGTTATCAGGCAGTTTGTGGGTTAACACAGCGTAGTCAGTACTTGCAGAGTTTGGCAACAGGTTATCAGGCTGTTTGTGGGTTAACACAGCGTAGTCAGTACTTGCAGAGTTTGGCAACAGGTTATCAGGCAGTTTGAGGGTTAACACAGAGTAGTCAGTACTTGCAGAGTTTGGCAACAGGTTATCAGGCAGTTTGAGGGTTAACACAGCGTAGTCAGTACTTGCAGAGTTTGGCAATAGGTTATCAGGCAGTTTGTGGGTTAACACAGCGTAGTCAGTACTTGCAGAGTTTGGCAATAGGTTATCAGGCAGTTTGTGGGTTAACACAGCGTAGTCAGTACTTGCAGAGTTTGGCAACAGGTTATCAGGCAGTTTGAGGGTTAACACAGAGTAGTCAGTACTTGCAGAGTTTGGCAACAGGTTATCATGCAGTTCGAGGGTTAACACAGAGTAGTCAGTACTTGCAGAGTTTGGCAACAGGTTATCAGGCAGTTTGAGGGTTAACACAGAGTAGTCAGTACTTGCAGAGTTTGGCAACAGGTTATCAGGCAGTTTGAGGGTTAACACAAAGTAGTCAGTACTTGCAGAGTTTGGCAACAGGTTATCATGCAGTTCGAGGGTTAACACATCGTAGTCAGTACTTGCAGAGTTTGGCAACAGGTTATCAGACAGTTTGAGGGTTAACACAGAGTAGTCAGTACTTGCAGAGTTTGGCAACAGGTTATCAGACAGTTTGAGGGTTAACACAGAGTAGTCAGTACTTGCAGAGTTTGGCAACAGGTTATCAGGCAGTTTGTGGGTTAACACAGCGTAGTCAGTGCTTGCAGAGTTTGGCAACAGGTTATCAGGCAGTTTGTGGGTTAACACAGAGTAGTCAGTACTTGCAGAGTTTGGCAATAGGTTATCAGGCAGTTTGAGGGTTAACACAGCGTAGTCAGTACTTGCAGAGTTTGGCAATAGGTTATCAGGCAGTTCGAGGGTTAACACAGCGTAGTCAGTACTTGCAGAGTTTGGCAACAGGTTATCAGGCAGTTTGAGGGTTAACACAGAGTAGTCAGTACTTGCAGAGTTTGGCAACAGGTTATCAGGCAGTTTGAGGGTTAACACAGAGTAGTCAGTACTTGCAGAGTTTGGCAACAGGTTATCAGGCAGTTTGAGGGTAAAGACAGAGTACTCACAGGAGCCCCGAAAAAACAAACGGGCACCGAAGGAACAGGAAGCCCGGAATAAAAAGCCAAGTCCTGACGTCAGCAGGAGGGGACAGCCCAGCCGAGCAGACGCTCCCAGAAACAAAGCACGCAAGGAAGACCGCCGGAGCTTCCCGGCGGCTGAGCGTGACAATGAAGTTTCCCTTTAAATGACATCATCCAAGATGGCGTCCCTTACATTCCGATTGGCTGATAGAATTCTATCAGCCAATAGGAATTAAGGAGAAAAATGATTGGATCAGGCAATAGGATGAAAGCTCAATCCTATTGGCTAATTGCAACAGCCAATAGGATTTTTTCCCCTTTAATTCCTATTGGCTGATAGATTTCTTTGGGGCAATACCCCGCAAAAGGCCCTTTTAAGGGCCATTGGCAGTTTAGTGTAGGCTAGGTTTTTTTTTATTTTGGGGGGGCTTTTTTATTTTGATAGGGCTATTAGATTAGGAGTAATTCGTTTTTATTTTTGATAATTTATTTTTTATTTTGTGTAATTTAGTGTTTATTATTTTTTGTAATTTAGATAATTGTATTTTGTTAATGTAATTTATTTAATTTTATTGTAATGTTATTTTTTAGTGTAAGGCAGGTTAGGTTTTATTTTAAAGGTAAATTTGTATTTATCTTAACTAGGTAGCTAGTAAATAGTTAATAACTATTTACTAACTAGTCTACCTAGTTAATATAAATACAAACTTAGCTGTGAAATAAAAATAAAACCTAAGATAGCTACAATATAACTATTAGTTATATTGTAGCTAGCTTATGTTTTATTTTACAGGTAAGTATTTAGTTTTAAATAGAAATTATTTAGTTATTAATAGTAAGTTTTATTTAAATTTATTTTAATTATATTTAAGTTAGGGGGTGTTAGGGTTACGTTAGGGTTAGGGTTATGTTAGGGGTTAATATACTTATTAGTGTTAGTGATGTGGGAGGCCAGAGGTTTAGGGGTTAATAACTTTAGTATAGTGGCGGCGGCGACATTGGGGACGGCAGATTAGGGGTTAATAAGTGTAGGTAGGTGGCGGCGACGTTGGGGGCGGCAGATTAGGGGTTAATAAATGTATGTAGGTGGCGGCGACATTGGGGGCGGCAGATTAGGGGTTAATAAGTGTAATGTAGGTGTCGGCGATGTCGGGGGCGGCAGATTAGGGGTGTTTAGACTCTGGGTTTATGTTAGGGTGTTAGGTTTAAACATACATTTTTTTTCTCCATAGACATCAATGGGCTGCATTACGGAGCTTTACGCTCCGCGATTGCAGGTGTTAGGCTTTTTTTTAGCCGGCTCTCCCCATTGATGTCTATGGGGAAATCGTGCATGAGCAAGTCAAAACAACGCTTGTATTTGGGTGCGTTATGGAGCTCAATGCAACCATATCGCCTGCAGAAGCCGGGTTTTTGCAAACCTGTAATAGCAGCGCTATTAAAGGTGAGCGGTGGAAATAACTTGCAAATTATTAGCGAGCCAGCCATAATGCAAAACTCGTAATCTGGCTGTTTGTACAGGTATTACAAACAATACAAAAAATTCCATCATATAGTGTTATCCAAAACGATTATTCAATGAGCTATTTAACAACTCTCTCCATGAAAAATGTTTTTAACTAGCTAACTTACAGCTAGATTACGAGTTTTGAGCGCTATAGGGAAATGAAAGAATGCAACAAAAGTTGCGTTATTTAACCACCTATAGCGCAGCCATTACAAGTTTTTCAAAACCCAGCTTGTGCGTGCGATATGGGGTTTTTAAGCTCCATACTGCACACAAAACAAGCACTGTTTTGACGTGCTCGTGCACGCTTTCCCCATAGATATCAATGGGGAGAGCTGGTCAGAAAAAAGTCTAACACCTGCGATCGCGGAAAGAAAAGCTCCGTAACGCAGCCCCATTGATGTCTATGGGGAAAGAAAACTAACGTGTAAACCTAACACCCTAACATAAACCCTACATCTAAACACCCCTAATCTGCTGCCCCACTACATCACCGATGCCTGCCTACAGTTATTAACCCCTAATCTGCCGCTCCTAATATCGCCGCCACCTAAATAAAGGTATTAACCCTAATCTGCCGCTCCCGATATCGCCGCCACTATACTAAAGTTATGAACCCCTATTCCGCTGCACCCCAACATCGCCCCCATTATATTAAAGTAATTAACCCCATATTCCGCCGCTCCCTGACATCGCTGCAACTAAATAAAGTTATTAACCCCTAAACCTCTGGCCTCCCACATCACTACCACTAAATAAAACTGTTAACCCCTAAACCGACAGTCCCCCACATCGCAACAACCTAAGAAGATGGTGGGGAACCCGTTGCTGCACTTTGGGATGCAAGATATGCATTTGTGGTCTAAGTTGGGTGTGGAAGGGGCAACATTCCCCTCCATAGGTTAATGCCGTCGCCCTTCCCACTCCATACCATGCCCAAAGCGGCGGGGCAGGGAATGCTGGAAATACCAGGACAAGCAATGTGACAGAGGTACTAACTGTTCCTTTTGTCACCTCTGCAAGTACTGGGCCCCATCCTGGGATTGAATGTAATAAAAAGAGGGAGCCAGGAGAAGAGAAGCTGGCCTCCAGAGGGGGTGTTGGAGTCAAGAGCTCCAACTCCACTTAGGGCAGCAGCAATGGTACCTTGGCTGGCGCATTACCTTGATCAAGAAGCAGCGGAGCTGCTTAGATTGGGGTTGACAGTGGGTTTCCGGATACCAGTAAGATATCCGGTAGTGGGGTCCTACATTCATCGTAACCTGAAGTTAGCATACGAATTCCCACAAGTGATTAGGGACAAGCTTGCCAAGGAATTGGACACGGGGAGGGTAGCTGGTCTGTTTCAGGACCTCCAGTTCCCAGATTTGGCCATCTCACTTTTGGACATAGTACCAAAAAAAGAGTTTGGAAAGTTTAGGCTGATCAATCATTTGTCATATCCAAAGGGGGCGTCGTTCAATGATGCTATCGACCGTGAACTGAGCTTGGTCCATTACCAATCATTTAATGAGGCATTGGAAATGGTGAGGGAGAAGGGAAGGGGGGCATTGATGGCAAAACTGGATATAGAATTCACTTTCCAGCTTCTACCCCTTTATCTGTCTTCCTTTCGTTTGAAGGGTATGAAGTTCGAAGGGGCTTACTACGTGGATAGATGTTTACCTATGGGGTGCTCATTATCATGTGCATTGTTCGAGTGTTTCAGCTCATTCCTACACTGGGCTGTTAAAAAAAGCATCCAGAGGTAGGGCCGTGGCCCACTATCTGGATAATTTCCTACTGATGGGTAGGGCAGGTTCAACTGAGTGTCATAGGTTAATGAGTGTTATGCAAGACTTAATGTCTGATTTTGGTGTGCCGCTAGTGGACGAGAAAACCCATGGCCCATAAACGTGTCTCACGTTTTTGCGCATTGAGATTGACACAGTGGTGGCGGTTTACAGGCTACCTCAAGATTGTTTAGGGGCTAATAGGTTTATTTAGTGTCAACGGAGGATTAGGGGCTAATAACTTTTATTAGTGTCCGTGATGTCAGGGGGGAGGCAGATTAGGGTTAATAACTTTTATTAGTGTCGGCGATGTCAGGGGCAGCAGATTAGGGGTTAATAACTTTATTTAGTGTTGGCGATGTCTGGGGCGGCGGATTAGGGGTGTTTAGACTAGGGTTTTATGTTAGGGTGTTAGGTTTAAACATAACTTTCTTTTCCCCATAGACATCAATGGGGTTGCGTTATCGCGATCTCCATTCTGCGATCACAGGTGTTAGATTTTTTTCTAACACTCTCCCCCATTGATGTCTATGGGGGAAAGCGTGCACGAGCATGTAAACTCAGCCCTTGGCTTTTGTGCTGTATAGAGCTTAACGCACCATAACGCACAGCACAAGGAAGTTTTTCAGTAACTTGTAATGGCAGCGCTATGGAAAGTGCAGGACAGCTCATTTTATTGCGTTCCTTATGCACCTGGTATAGCGCAAAACTCATAATCTAGGTGATTGGTAGCCATCGAAATGTGGTGAAACAAACTAGAGAACAGGTTTGTAGTTTTTTGGATGGATAATATGAGTGTAGTGTACGCCATTAATCATTTATTCGCCTTCTCTCCAACAGTAGTAACTTAACTAAGACATCTGGTGTTACGATATCTGCAGCTCAACATTTGTTTCACTGCTAGGTATGTGACGGGGGTGCAGAACGTGATAGCGGATGCACTCACTAGATTTAAGTGGGATCAATTTAGAAAGGCAGCACCAAAGGCCGCGAGAATAGGATTAATGTGCCCCTCATGTCAGGATAGGTAAAGTCCAGAGTTAGACCCAAATGCTAGAATGAGGTTAATAACACCCTAGCACAGTGAGTATATACCAGGACCTGACCCTGCGACAGCTGTAGTATAATATATACTCACAGTAATAGACTGGAAGATGACACAGCAGGGTCAGGAGAAGAAACTTCGTGTAGAAAGGGTTAATCAATAGAGTAATCAGGCAAGCAATGTCCAGCAACATGTAATCAGGCAGGTAATGGTTAACCAATAGAATAGTCAGGCAAGCAATATCCAGTAACGTGTAATCAGGCAGATAGGGGTTAACCAATAGAGTAGTCAGGTAAGCAGTGTCCAGCAACGTGTTATCAGGCAGGTAGGGGTTAACCAATAGAGTAGTCAAGTAAGCAGTGTCCAGCAACGTGTTATCAGGCAGGTAGAGGTTAACCAATAGAGTAGTCAGGTAAGCAGTGTCCAGTAACGTGTTATCAGGCAGGTAGGGGTTAACCAATAGAGTAGTCAGGTAAGCAGTGTCCAGCAACGTGTTATCAGGCAGGTAGGGGTTAACCAATAGAGTAGTCAGGTAAGCAATGTCCAGCAACGTGTTATCAGGCAGGTAGGGGTTAACCAATAGAGTAGTCAGGTAAGCAGTGTCCAGCAACGTGTTATCAGGCAGGTAGGGGTTAACCAATAGAGTAGTCAGGTAAGCAGTGTCCAGCAACGTGTTATCAGGCAGGTAGGGGTTAACCAATAGAGTAGTCAGGTAAGCAGTGTCCAGCAACGTGTTATCAGGCAGGTAGGGGTTAACCAATAGAGTAGTCGGGTAAGCAGTGTCCAGCAATGATATCCGGTAGGTAGGGGATAAGGGTTCAGAATAAACAGGCACAGATTCAGGAATAAATTTGTACTCACAAAAGCCCACGAGTAAAACAAACAGGCACCGATGAGAGGAGACGCCGGAATAAGAAGGCCTCCTGACGTCATCGGAAGGGCCGACAGGAACAGGGTTGCTAGGCAACCAATGAAAGCGCTACCGCGCTGTAGAAAGAAGCGATCAGCAGCTGAGCGATCGCGACCCCTCATTTATTTGGCAGCTGGCACAGGCTGGGAAGCCATCCTTCCCTTGAGGCATTGTTGGCTCTCAAGACATGGAACAAGTATTAGGCTCATTGGAAGGGATGGGAGAGATTCTGTCACCAAAAGGGCTTTGAGGTGCATCGAGCCTCTCAGGTACATGTGCTTGAGTGGTTGGCATGCTTGAGACAGGAAGGGGTGTCTAGGCTGGCGGTGGCGAGCAGGCTTTTTTAACAAGGCACTAGGGCTTCCCGAATTCTCAAGTTCATTCTTGGTGAGGCAGGTCCTAAAAGGGTGGGGTAGTCTGGACCCGCACCCTAGGGACCAGAGGGAGCCCATCACTCCTCTATGTCTAAGACAACTGGTAATGAAACTGGGACCCGTATGCTCATCAGCATACGAGGTCCTTCTTTTCCAGACAACATTTTCACTAGCTTTTGTGGGGGCTCTGAGGCTAGGGGAATTGGTGTCGTCAACCAGAACTGAGGGTTGGGAGGAATCAAAGTAGATCACTTGTGGCCCTCTGAGGAGGGTCTCCTCTTGTTAGTCCCATGGTAAGAAAACGATCACGAGGAAAAAGGAGCATGGTTGTCTCTGCAGAGGCACGAATTCTCAGAATGCTGTCCGGTAAGGAATGTAGAAAGTTAGGCCGATTGGAGGACAGCAATTCCTTATTCACGAGGATGGCAGCTCTTTGTCTTTATTTCAATTCTGTAAGGTTTTGTCAAGAGCTGCAGAAGGTTTAGGGCTAGACCCAACTAGTATCGCGCCACATTAATAGGGGCTGCGACAAGCATGTCTGCGAGTGGTGGCATCTTCGGCTATGATTAAGCACCTAGGGCGCTGGAAATCGGGATGTTACAGAACCTAAATACGGCCTCTTTCAAAGTAAAAAAATAAAAATTTAAATTAAACCAGGGTGACACAGTGGGGAGGTCGTTATTTTCCCAAGCGTGTGTGGGCTGGAAAATGGGGGTTTATGACGTAGCTATATGCCATTTAACTCAAATATTATTCACTGTTTTGTAGACAGGAAGTCCCCTCCGGTTCAGGTGTGGATAATTGGCCACTCTTTTGTCCACTGGGCAGCCATCAGGGCTCTGCGTACCCCAGTCGGTCAGCAACTCGGATTTTCACCTTCCAGGGCTAACTTTCGGTGGCTAGGCCGCAGGGGTTTGAAATGGGAGGAATTACCAGCCCTTCTACAGGACGCACACAGGAGGTGGGGGCAGCCTCACATTATTGTGTTGCATATAGGGGGGAAAGACATGGGGTCGGTTCCAGCACTGGACCTCATCAGTAGGATGGTTGCTGATATAAAGTGGTTGCATGCTTGGCTCCAGGGTGTGAGAATAGCCTGGTCCAACGTGGTTTCACATCTGTGTTGGAGGCACATAGAAACCCAGGGGGCTGCCTATAATGTTAAGAGAAAAGTTAACAGGGAGGTAGGGAGAGCGGTCACGGCCCTGGGTCGCTTTGTCATCAGGCATGAGACTATCATGGCTGACAAAATGGAACTTTATCGCCCTGATGGTGTACACCTAATGGACGTTGGGTTGGATTTATTCCTTACAGACTTTAGGAAAGCACTTTCATTAGGAATATAAAAAAAATATTAAAAAAAATTGTATTTTAGTATTGTAAGAAATGTGAAAATGGTTGACAAATGACTGTTATGTTAAAAAGTTAAAAAAAAAAGTTATTTATTATATAGTTTTATGAAAAGGTGCCTAGTAGGTTACAGGGTGGCGGCAAGATTAATTTAAGTCTTTTCCTCTTGTGGCGGTTAGGCAAGGCCCTGGAAGCGGACATTGAGAGAGAAGAGTGACGGCCTAAAAAAGAGAGAGGAGTGACGCCCACTAGGTGTTCCTCTCTCTAGGACTGCGGGCTAAAAATCTCTAAACTTTACAGCTCCCTCACTTTACCATTGGGCGTGAGCAGTCGGGTGCCACGCTGCAACAACCGAAGGGGGCCTTGTCCAAGCTGTAGGTAGGGGTTAAGTTAGGGATTAAATGCCACCACCAGTTGTGAAAGAACTTGCTACAAGTTCAGTTATATATGGTTTAAAAAGTTGCCTAATATTGACAAATATTAGCCATAGTTAAATTGAGTTTATATTAATAAATGTGACCGTGACCGGTCTTTCTCCCAAACATGGTGTTGTGTTTATTTGTTAAGGTCATCACATCAGAGTACGTATGGACGTAATAGGAGGTTTATCTCTTATGTTAAATATGTACAGTAAATATACAGTAAAACACATAAATACATATGTACATATATATGATGATGTGGTGAACACCCCAAAATGTCACTGCAAATAAAACTCAAGTTTGAATATATTTCAAGACCAGTGAGTGCTTTGTTCCACATCTAATATATATATATATATATATATATATATATATATATATATATATATATATATATATATACATATACATACACACACACATATTTAGACATCTATTTATGCATATACATGTAAAAACCCTTATACCATATATCTTACAACTTTTTTATTAATTTTATTTGTACTTTTACGTGTATTTGTTATGTTTAGAGCAACTTTTGTTTCTTCCCCTATCCTTTACGCAAGTTCTCAATCCATTTACTTTCATGTACACGATATTTACGCACACAAAAATCCAGATGTCGCTATTGCGCAACAGTTAGCACTCCACTCGTAATCTAACCCTATATAAATAGGCACCAGGGTCTGTGTATTACTTATAGCAGTAATGTTTTATTTTACAAGCAAATAATGCCATAGTGAATAGACAAGTATAGTATAGTCATTCTATGACTGAACTGTACTACACCCCCTATGGCTGCAATGTCCCTGGCTGTGAGTGTCACACATAATTATGCCTGATATATGAGAGAATGCTAGCAATACAAATCAACATAAATATAGAAACTGTACTGTGCACATATCCTGTCTTCAATGAAAGGTACCAATTATTCTCTCCACGTTGTTGATGTTTTTCTGTAAGAAGGATCAAATATTTTCAATGTGTTACAGATTGTCAGATGCTGCTCATACAGCATAAATTTGCAATATTTTTACTGTAACAAAATCTTTAGGGTGTCACAACCATCTATGAAATGAATCAAGGATGACATATGACTTTCAGAATTATGTCTGAGGTGCTAGATGCAAAAAAGTTGACAACCACAGATATAGCCACATAAGAACAGACATCATGGCCTGTGTGAGGGAAGAAATTTAATAAAAATTAGATTTCAATGTAAATTTTTAGGTATAATATTCAGGCAGGTTCTATGTAACATATTCTGTAAACAAGCCCCTGAATAAAACAATTTTTGTCTGATATTTTACTTGAATAATTTAAATATTAAAAATATGCATCAAACATAAAAATTGTCAAAACATAAAAATGCACATCAAACATAAAAAATTATACCAGTATCTAAAATCACTACTGCAGTAAAAATTATTGTATACAATTTGCAAATGTGGGCTAAATTACAAATGAGGCGCAAACAATTTTTCGGAAAGTTTTAATTGCAATTTACGCTACAATTCTTACCGTGATTTCAGAGCTGTGGTTAACTGTTTTCTGAAACTAAAAGGTGTCACAAAACATATCTTATTAGAGCTCAAATATATGAGATCTCGGGTGTTAGAGAAAAAAAAAGCCACTACAGGGTTTTAACATTGAGATACATACAGATACATTGCTAAATATGTCTATATATGTGTACATATGTATTTATATGTGTATATATGTACTGTAGTTAGACATATATCCACATATAAACACATAAATATATAAGTAGACATATATAGAAGTGCATTAGATGAAAACTTTTAAAAACATATTTATGTAATATTCATATTTAATAAAGTGTTTGACTATGTATTTACTGTGAATATTTCACATGCCAATGTTCTGCACATAGGGGAATATGTTCTATGTATTTATAAATAGATATTCCTATATATATTCCTATAACAAGCAGGGCAAGGCGAGCAAGGCGGCCACCTAGTGCCACACGTTCATGCATTTTTTTTATATATACATTTTTTTTTATATAATTTTTTTTTTGTGCGCTGCCACTTTTTAATTTTTTTTTTGTTTGCGCCATACTGCTCGTCGTGAGCCAATCGTGATCGGTCATAACTCCACATCATCAGGGCCGTTTTAAGGGGCGGGTCGAACCAGGCAACTGCCTGGGGCGCCAGATACCCTTGTATTTTTCTCTGTGTGGGCCATCATACATGCTGCAATCTGCATGTCTGCAGAAAGAACTGAGTGCTTAGGGCGCTTTTAAATCAACCCATGGCACCTGTTTTTTTGTCACTAACGTTCCCCCCCCCAATTGCCCTTGCTGAGTGCCATTTCCCATTACCAGCCGCATCTGAATTTTCTCTGGTGCGGTTCCGCCGGCTTGATATACAGTCAAGTAAATGCCAGATGCAAGGCAACTATAATCCTGCACGGGAACAGAGGAGTGCAGCCCTGTGAGCAGAGTCTGCCAAAGTAGAATTATATGCAGTCAGACTGTGAAAGAGCCAAGAAAACACCCATTCCCTCTTTGCTCCCTTCCTCCCTCTATGCCCGGTGTCAGACTGATGTGTGTGGTGAAGGGGTGACCCAGCAACGAACTGAGGTATGTGAATCAACTTAGCATCAGCAGGTACTGCCCCCTCCTTCTCTCCCCTTGCAGACATCAAATAAGCAAGTGATTTACTGTAGGTTTCTGAAGCAAAAGCTCCAGCACAGTGGAGCAGAAGGTAGGAGGGCTGGCTACTGTCTCCTGCATTAGTGTTAGAGTGTAAGGCATGGGACTGTGCTTGTCACAGAGGATGAAGACGTTTTGTTTTATACAGTTTGTATGAAGCGCAAGTACAACTAAACTAGGAATATAAAAAGTAGTTTATATATACACAATTATTAACATAGCTTGTGTGTGTCTGTATGTTATATAGAAAAAGCATAAAGCTAAAATTAAATTCTTTTGAACATAACATTGATGAAACTTATTTATATGACAAATAAGCTAAAGACATATGCTCATACCTGATTCACAAGTTATTTTTCTACCTTTTTAGCTATTTGTATTTATTTCACAAACTTAGCTTACTTACTCAGATGCGTATAATGTGTTTAGTTTTTCTCAATTGATTTACTTACAGCTCAAATTGTATTTACAGCTTGTGCAATATATTTTTTGACAGACACCTACTATAAATATATTTAAAAATAACTTACATTTTCTTACACTTACTAAAACATATTTAGAGCAGTTGCCACTAGGCTGAAGAGGAGGCAAATATGTTTTAAACCCTACTGTGCTTGTGTAGGTAATACAACAGACTTTCATTTTTTTTCCTGGGGCTTCTGTGCACCACTGACACCCTAAAAAATGTGCATAGGGGTCCTGAAGCTCCTCAAAATATCTCCAAATACTTAAGAAAAAAATGAAAAAAAAACAAATATTGCAGAAAGTAAAAAAACTTCTGCCTCTAGCCTGGAGGAAGTGGGAACTTTGGGAAGCCTTGGAGAATAGGAGGGAAGACAGGTGCAGAATTCTAAGGCTAAAATTGTATACAGGTGGCCCTCGTTTTACAACGGTTCAATTGACACCGTTTCAGAATAACAACCTTTTTTTCCAGTCATGTGACTGCTATTGAAAAGCATTGAGAAGCAGTGCATTTATTAAAATAGCCAGTAGGTGGAGCTGTCCGCTTGTGTTGCAGCAAAGCCAAGCAAGCTGAAATTATTCAGTTTAACCAGACCTGAGCTATCGAGCAGATTTCAAAGGAACAAGATCTTCCTGTCTATAAATCAGTCCAGATTGGAATGCATAGAAAAAACTGTTTGCAGAACAATGCAAGTGAAGTCTGTGTTGTGTGATTATTTTATTAGGTTTATAATGTTGTTTAGCAAATGTTTTTTGTTCATTTAACTTAGTTAATTATAATTTTAATGATATATTCTGTGTTGTGTGATTATTTTATTAGGTTTATAATGCTGTTTAGCATTTAAAGTCTTCATTTCAAGGTTTTAAAAATAATGTATTAGTTGTTCCTTATGACAATTTTGAGAGGGGCCTGGAACCTATCTCCCTCACTTCCCATTGACTTACATTATAAACTGGGTTTCAATTTACAACGGTTTCGATTTACAACCATTCCTTCTGGAACCTAACCCCGGCGTAAACTGAGGGCTACCTGTAATGTGTTTTGGTTCAGACTATTATCCTTTGATGAGATAAATGAATAATGTTGTGTATATATGTATCAGTGTATACATATATATACTGTATATATATATATATATATATATATATATATATATATATATATATATATATATATATAACTGTGAGTGTGTATATATAATATAATATATAATATATATATATATATATATATATATATATATATATATATATATATACTATGTATTTCTTATTTGAAGTTTGTGAATAATGGCTACAGACTAGTTAGGTTCAGCAATAGTTTTCATTAAAAAAATATATTTGCATTTGCTGATATTAATATGGCTCATTTGGTTAAGGTTTTGGAAATCACTGCAATACAAAAAGTGTTTTAGTACATTTTTACATATTTTACTACACAAAAGAGGACATTTTGCATTACATGTAATTTAAATGTTCAATTATATAGGGATGCAGGAAAATCTTAAGCTGACGATTTATACTGAGACTATATATATATATATATATATATATATATATATACATATATGATAAGCAGAGTAACAGACAAGCACTCAGCATATTGGATATTATCTGCACGCACACTAGAACTAAGACTAAGGAGTGAGAGTGCACTTCATGGTAAATTGATATATATCATTTGGGGGCGCATTTTGTAACAAACCTGTAATATGGGGTGTTTAGCAACCAAACCAATCTCATGGTATGGGGTGTTTAGCAACCACACCAAGCCCCTGATATGAGGTGCTTAGCAACCATGGTATGATTTAGTGGTGAAACTTATTAGTGCCCCCCCCAGTTTTGACTGTGATATCTTATGTGCCCCCCCTATATATTGTTCCTAGAGTCGCCACTGCGCGTGGGAGTCACTTTTGTGCGTGCAAATGTGCAGTGAACTGCAGGACGGTCACGGGAGGCTGAAGGTATGAGTGCTGAACTAACCATTTTTGTGAGTGATCATCTGTTGGTTATTTATATGGATTGGTTCAACGTTTTAGGTAATCACACATTTTTCTTGGCTTAGCCTTTGCATTACAGGCATTCACTATTCAAGGCAAATTCCTCCTATACCCTAGAAATGCATAAATTTAAAAGTGAAAACAAAATATTAACTAAGTATGTGTGTGTATGTATGTGTGTGTGTGTATATGTGTATGTATATGTGTGAGTGTATATGTGTGTATTCATTTTATTGCTGTGGGCATCATTTATTGCAGGGGGGGCTCAGGGCATCATTTTATTTCTGGGAGCATCATTTTATTGCAAGGGTGCCGGGGGCATCATTTCATTGCAGCAGGCTGGGGGCATCATTTTATTGCAGGGGTGCTGCTGGGGGGCATCATTTTATTGCAGGGGTGCTGGGGGCATCAGTTTATTACAGCAGAGCTGAGGCATAATTTTTTGCTGGGGGAATCATTTATTACAGAGGGGAGCTGGGAGCATAATTTTATTGCAGTGGGGGCTGGGGCATCATTTATGGCTGGAGGCATAACTATATTGCAGGAGGGCTTGGGGCATCTTTTTATTGCAGCAATTTGCAGGGAGGCTGGCTGGTGACATTTTATTGCTGGGGGCTGGCCTGGGGGCTTCATTTTATTGCTATGGGCATCATTTATTGCAGTGGGGATGGTGGCATTATTAATTGCAGGGGGGCTCAGCATCATTTTATTGCAGGGGGCTGGGGGCATCATTGTATTGCTGGAAGAATCATTTTATTGCAGGGGTGCTGGGGGCATAATTTTATTGCAGGGGTGCTGGAGCATCATTTTATTAACAAATGAAGAAGCAACCGTGATATAAATCACTGGGCTTCTATAGGAGGCGCTAAAGGTATGATGGATTCAATACATAAACACAATATGATATATATAAAAATCCCTGTATGTACAAGTGAAAATGATACACAGTAAAATAAATAGACTAGACAAGCCAGATATGTTAAGTCCAGCAGGTATCCTCAGACGTCCCAGAACTTGATAGGCCGCTCTCTGTCGTCACCCAAGGTGATGATATATTTCTATGATGTTAAGACAAAAACAAAAACAGAGGCGCCACATGTGTAGGTCAAAAAAGATAAATAAATCCAGATAGCAGCAGAATAAGGGTACTCACAAAAATAGCGGCACTCTATTGTGCCAACAAGAGCAGGCTGGTATTCTACAGCAAACCAGCTGGCTGTATGGAAGATCCCCACTGGATGCGTGCAGTGTTGGAATTTTCTGCCTGCAGGGCTTCTGAATAACACCCAATGGCAATCTTTCCCTTCAACTGGAACTGCAGGTGGAATGGAGAGATGGGCTAGAATGCCCTAAGGTTACCGTTAAGGAGACAAACACACCAACTCCAGACTGATGTAAAAGTTAAAATTAGTATTTTATTATACAGAATAAAAATACCAAAGGTATAACAATTTACAGCTGGGTTGTGTGGATATCAATCTCCTGACAAGAGTATAGTAGCTACGCGTTTCTCGGGAGAACCCCGTTTCCTCAGGCTTGTATACTCTCTATGTGTAAAGTTGCCCTTTAAATAGGGCTCAGTAACCTCATGAACAAATGTCCCTCCCCTTCCTTCCTAAACAATATCCAATAAGATCCTTCTTTCCTAGTCCACCCAGTTGCTGCTGCAATTACAAATAAGTTTATGGCAATCTATGTCTATTGATAAATATAATAAGAAAGATGCCATAATTATCATATTGTAAGTGATTTGTGTTTAAAGTGCATACTCCGATCTGAGTTAGATAGTGTCGATCGTGACTAATGTGTATTGCCGTGTGTTGCCGTGAGAGTAAACAAACCTAACATGTGCTTTGTAATTGACCAATGGTGTATCTCCATTTGAGGGGATTGTACTTGAGTCATCAGTCATTCAAAGTAATGTACGATGCTCCTAACTAAGGGATAACCGGAAGTGACATATAGTCACATAATCCCAGTTGCCCGCAGCTACGAACGTCAACAAATAGTGACGTTTGATCACCTGACCGCTGGAGCCCATGTGTATTCTGCTCTACGTGATCATTCAGAAAAAGGAAACTCTATAATCACCGCCCATAGGTGTTAATCACCAATAGGGTATGAGTGGAAGTGTCAGTATGTGAAATACTATCTACTTATATAAAAGTGCAATGTGCCTTGAAATAATATATCGCAACAAACTAGCCTTAATGATGACATTTCTGTGATACAATACAACGTTTGTCACATTAGTCACGATCGACACTATCTAACTCAGATCGGAGTATGCACTTTAAACACAAATCACTTACAATATGATAATTATGGTATCTTTCTTATTATATTTATCAATAGACATAGATTGCCATAAACTTATTTGTAATTACAGCAGCAACTGGGTGGACTAGGAAAGGAAGGATCATATTGGATATTGTTTAGGAAGGAAGGGGAGGGACATTTGTTCATAAGGTTACTGAGCCCTATTTAAAGGGCAACTTTACACATAGAGTGTATACAAGCCTGAGGAAACGGGGTTCTCCCGAGAAACGCGTAGCTACTATACTCTTGTCAGGAGATTGATATCCACACAACCCAGCTGTAAATTGTTATACCTTTGGTATTTTTATTCTGTATAATAAAATACTAATTTTAACTTTTACATCAGTCTGGAGTTGGTGTGTTTGTCTCCTTAACGGTAACCTTAGGGCATTCTAGCCCATCTCTCCATTCCACCTGCAGTTCCAGTTGAAGGGAAAGATTGCCATTGGGTATTATTCAGAAGCCCTGCAGGCAGAAAATTCCAACACTGCACGCATCCGGTGGGGATCTTCCATACAGCCAGCTGGTTTGCTGTAGAATACCAGCCTGCTCCTGTTGGCACAATAGAGTGCCGCTAATTTTGTGAGTACCCTTATTCTGCTGCTATCTGGATTTATTTATCTTTTTGACCTACACATGTGGCGCCTCTGTTTTTGTTTTTGTCTTAACATCATAGAAATACCTTGGGTGACGACAGAGAGCGGCCTATCAAGTTCTGGGACGTCTGAGGATACCTGCTGGACTTAACATATCTGGCTTGTCTAGTCTATTTATTTTACTGTGTATCATTTTCACTTGTACATACAGGGATTTTTATATATATCATATTGTGTTTATGTATTGAATCCATCATACCTTTAGCGCCTCCTATAGAAGCCCAGTGATTTATATCACGGTTGCTTCTTCATTTGTTCTAGTACACCTGT
This sequence comes from Bombina bombina, assembly GCF_027579735.1. Lineage (NCBI taxonomy): Eukaryota > Metazoa > Chordata > Amphibia > Anura > Bombinatoridae > Bombina > Bombina bombina. The sequence continues at coordinate 1,403,861,694 of NC_069499.1, read as the reverse complement.
TTTTGGTTTGATAGGAGAGCTGCTGACCCTCAGTTGCTACCACCATGTTATCCTCCTCTGAAAGAGCGTTGAGGAGACAAAGCACCACGCAGGGTGATAGCAACTTAGGTATTATTGTAGATCCTGCTACCAATGCAAGTATAGAGAGTCTCTTCACAAAATTGGAAGATTTACTCAAAAATGAAAACAGGCATTGGTGGGATCTAGATTGTCTTAAAAAATACAAAGAAAAGAAACAGATCCCCCGGGGTCTACGTATTTTTAAGAATTTTTCTTTTAAAAATAACCCTGAACTTTTAACTAAGTGGTATAACATTTTAGATGAATGTTCTTTTAATTTAATTGATTTGCTTATATCCCATAGACAACAACTGGTTGATGAGGTTGGTTTAGAAATAGATACTATCCAGAAAGAACTGGAAGGGTTCAAAGAACATCCGGAATATCACAAACTCAATACCCAAACTATAAAATCGGTTGATGAGTACCAGACAGGAATTATTAATAATAAAAATAACAAACTAAAGAGAGACGAGGAAGATTACAGTAAAGGAGATGTTTACACTTTAAATAGAACTAAACCCAATAAAGTAAATGATTGGACTGTAGTTCAACATCACCAAAATAAAAATAAGAATAATTACAATCACAAGCCATATCCTTATACTGATAGGAATAATATGCACAATACCAATCGTTCTAATTTCTACCATCATGTTCCACAACATTCATATGAGAATCAGAATAGGGGTTTTAGTGGAAATTCCCAAATAGGAGGTCACCAATTTAAACCGACATATTCAGATAGAGATTATAGAGGAACATCACAACATCAGGAACACCATAACCCCAATTACATTCCTATTCACAATAGATTCCAGGCTCTTAACCCTGGACAGGATAGTGTTTTTGATCATCCTGGAGGGGAAAGACCCTCCACATCCACATCCAGGGCTATTAATACTCCATCTACATCCACTGGGGCTTTTTTAGAGAACCCCAACTTAGCACCTTTATGGAGGAGACTGAACCCCTCCACAAATCAAAAGAAAAGACCATACCCATACGGGGAAGGAGAGGGAGAGGGAAAACCAACCAAAAAGAAAAACTCCAAAAATTAAGAAAGGGCATATTTAATCTCTCATCCCATACACTCACCAATGATGAAGTGAGAGTCTTGGGAAGAGGTCTTTCATATTGCCCTCCGAACCCTCATAATATTTTTGAGCTTTTTGTTGATCTCAACAAGTATACTCGCAAACTGTCTCTGCAGTGATATTTTGCAATCAAAGCCCTGAGAAAGCAAAATACAGAAGGCTCACTTATATTACTTAATTCAGATCAAACAAAAGATCCTTCTACTGTCCTTTTTTATGACTCCAATTTACTAATGGAGGAACTTTTTGAGGGAATAGTACATACCTCTCTGGCACCTCCTTCCTCTTTCAATCCTCCCAAGGAGGAAGTTTCTTATGTTGACCTTTACTAACAATTGGTTTTGGAAGACCTTGAATCTATGCCGAAAAGAATTATAGGAAAAAAGAAGACTTGGCCTAATGAAGCCAGGGCCCTTAGAAGTCTGATGGATGATCAAAATTTGGTCATCCATGAGGCTGACAAGGGAGGCGGTATAGTTCTTCAAAACTATTCTGATTATGTCAAAGAAGCTTGTCGCATTTTGGATGACACTGATTATTATATAAAACTACCATACGATCCCACTAAAGAGTATATGATAACTCTAAATGCCTTAATGGAATTAGGTACCACTTCTAAGATTCTCACGAAAAAAGAAAAAAGATATCTTACCCCGGACCACCCCAGCATACCATACTATTACCATCTCCCCAAACTGCACAAAAACGAAAAAGTGCCTCCAGGTAGGCCTATTATAGTAGGCATGAATAGTATTACCGACAAATTGTCGGAATACATTGATATCTACCTCCAGAGGTATGTTATTAATTTACCATCTTATATTAAGGACACCAAAGACCTGCTCAATAAACTTTCTCTTATTAAATTGAAAAAAAGCAAGAACTATCTTTGGCTGTCCTGTGATGTTGGATCACTCTATTCAAATATATCACATGACCTGGGGGCATTCACCACAAAGATATATTTGGATAGAGATCTATATATGCCCACTGTTCAAAAGGATTATATAATTTCACTTATTAATTTCATTTTGAAACACAATTATTTTCAGTTTTTGGACACTTTTTATTTACAGATCAAGGGAACGGCCATGGGCACCAGATTTGCCCCTAGTTTTGCAAACCTATTCATGGGTTATTATGAAGATCTTTATATATATAATTCGCAATGGAGGGGCAATCTGGTGTTCTATGGCTGTTATATAGATGATCTCATTTTTATCTTTGATGGTACGGAGTCAGAAGCTCTGGGTTTTGTTTCACACCTGAATAAAAATGATATGGGTATAGGGCTCACCCACAATTTACAAAAGAACAGTATAGAGTTTTTGGATGTAGTTCTACCTCTACTTTTTTTTAAAAAGTAGATTGTAACAATTTCTTACATTTCTCTAGCAACCACCTGACAAAGTGGAAAACTAATATTCCATTTAGTCAGTTCTGCAGACTACGTAGGAACTGTAGTTCAATAGAGCAATATAATCAGCAATCAATCATTCTTAAGCGTAGGTTTTTAGAAAAGGGATATCCTTCTGAACTCATTACTAGGGGCTATGAGAGAGCTAGGGATCTCAATAGAGATCAGTTATTATCATCTGTATCATCTAAAGAGAGTGACAAGGAGGGATTCCTAAATAAACAACCTCTATTTGTGACCCAATATAACTCTAATCACAAAATTATTAATAAGATACTTAAAAAACACTGGCCAATTCTCCTGAAAGATCCCGTCTTGAAAAAAACTCTCCCATCTCAACCTAAACTAGTCTTTAAAAGAGCACCAACCTATAAACAGAAACTGGCCCCTAGTAAAGTGGTGATGTCCAAAAGGAAATCTGTTAATACTGCTAGATCGGGAGACAGGTCCCACAATAATTATATCTTCAACAAGATAGGAGCCTTCAGATGTGGAAAAAAACTATGCTATATATGTAAACATATAACACACGGATGTAGTAACATAGTATCTCATAATACAGGGGAGAGGGTCCCCATCAAAAGCCGACTATCATGTGACTTCATCTACGTAATCTATGTACTGTCCTGCAAATGTGGGATGCAGTACATAGGTAGTACCTGTAGGAAGAGCAGAACCCGTTGGAGTGAACACCTGAGAAATATAAAATCAAAATCTCCAAAACATAGTGTTTCAAGACATATGTGTGACAAATATATCCCGGGGAAATGTTCCTTCAAAATTACACCATTAGAAGGGATCCCACAAAGTAATTTGTATAATAGGTTCTCAAAACTGAGACAAAGGGAGACCTATTGGATATACAAATTCAATAGTTTATTCCCTACAGGTCTCAACGAGGTTATAGATTCTGCAGCTTTTTTGTAACTATAAATTAAGGAAATAGGGTTATAGGGTTATATGTGATTAATTTGATGTTCAAAGCATTATGTTTATATAATTATTTTTATAGAATCATTTTTATTGTTTTTTGGATTAATTTTATGCTCAAAGTATTATGTTTATATAATCATTTTTATCGAATTATGTTTATTTGTTCTCTGGACTTTCCCCACTCACTTGTTGCTGTTGGTATTATGATATATTATTTACACTGTAGATCTATTCTCTTATTAGATTAATTTCACATCACATATTGGAACACTTATAATATATCAATTCTTTTTATTTTAAATTATATTTGCACACTAGATATTACATTATACTCTAAACATATATATAAAATATATATATTTTTAGCTTCATTAGTTGTTCACATACACCCTCACTCCATACTATACCAAGTTCATTTTCACTGCAGGATTGTATACAATTATATGCATTTATATATTTATTTGTATATATTGTTGTGGGTACACACATATATATGTGGGTACATATTCACAATTGTATTAGTTCCATATTTATGGGATTAGTTTTGTTTATAATCCTGGAGCGACTCATGTATATTTTTTTATTTTTAAGGCATTAAATGTTCTTACACTTGTTCACGTTGTATTGTATCACAGCAATGTCATCATTAAGGCTAGTTTGTTGCGATATATTATTTCAAGGCACATTGCACTTTTATATAAGTAGATAGTATTTCACATACTGACACTTCCACTCATACCCTATTGGTGATTAACACCCATGGGCGGTGATTATAGAGTTTCCTTTTTCTGAATGATCGCGTAGAGCAGAATACACATGGGCTCCAGCGGTCAGGTGATCAAACGTCACTATTTGTTGACGTTCGTAGCTGCGGGCAACTGGGATTATGTGACTATATGTCACTTCCGGTTATCCCTTAGTTAGGAGCATCGTACATTACTTTGAATGACTGATGACTCAAGTACAATCCCCTCAAATGGAGATACACCATTGGTCAATTACAAAGCACGTTAGGTTTGTTTACTCTCACGGCAACACACGGCAATACACATTAGTCACGATCGACACTATCTAACTCAGATCGGAGTATGCACTTTAAACACAAATCACTTACAATATGATAATTATGGTATCTTTCTTATTATATTTATCAATAGACATAGATTGCCATAAACTTATTTGTAATTACAGCAGCAACTGGGTGGACTAGGAAAGGAAGGGTCTTATTGGATATTGTTTAGGAAGGAAGGGGAGGGACATTTGTTCATGAGGTTACTGAGCCCTATTTAAAGGGCAACTTTACACATAGAGAGTATACAAGCCTGAGGAAACGGGGTTCTCCCGAGAAACGCGTAGCTACTATACTCTTGTCAGGAGATTGATATCCACACAACCCAGCTGTAAATTGTTATACCTTTGGTATTTTTATTCTGTATAATAAAATACTAATTTTAACTTTTACATCAGTCTGGAGTTGGTGTGTTTGTCTCCTTAACAGTAACCTTAGGGCATTCTAGCCCATCTCTCCATTCCACCTGCAGTTCCAGTTGAAGGGAAAGATTGCCATTGGGTATTATTCAGAAGCCCTGCAGGCAGAAAATTCCAACACTGCATGCATCCGGTGGGGATTTTCCATACAGCCAGCTGGTTTGCTGTAGAATACCAGCCTGCTCCTGTTGGCACAATAGAGTGCCGCTAATTTTGTGAGTACCCTTATTCTGCTGCTATCTGGATTTATTTATCTTTTTTGACCTACACATGTGGCGCCTCTGTTTTTGTCTTAACATCATAGAAGCATCATTTTATTGCAGCGAGGCTGGGGCATCATTTCATTGCAGAGGGGGGCTGGGAGCATAATTTTATTGCAGGGGTGCTGGGGGCATCATTTTATTGCAGCAGGCCTGGGGTATCATTTATTGCTGGGGGCATAATTTATTACAGAGGGGGGCTGTGAGCATAATTTTATTGCTGGGAGCATCATTTTATTGCAGGGGTGCTGGGGGCATCATTTTATTGCAGTGGGGCTGGGGTATCATTTATGATTTTACCACTGACTCCTATTGGTGTGGTGCATGTTACGTGAGGTGTCACTAATAAAAGCTCAATAACAAAGCTTGGCATACCATCATGTGTCACAATTCCTCAATATATGGATTTAAAATTGTATAAAGTAAATACCACACAACTGTAATTTGCAGCTAACCAGCTTGCCTTAGTTACAGTAAGTACCTGTCTGCAACTAAGTTTAAAGGGACAGTCTACACCAGAATTTTTATTGTTTTAAAAGATAGATAATCCCTTTATTACTCATTTCCAAGTTTTGCATAATCAACACAGTTATAATAATATACTTTTAACCTCTGTGATTATCTTGTATCTAAGCCTCTGCAAACTGCCCCTTTTTTCAGTTCTTGCAGTCTAGCCAATCAGTGCCTGCTCCCAGATAACTTCTCGTGCACAAGCACAGTGTTATCTATATGAAATACGTGAACTAACACCCTCTAGTGGTGAAAAACTGTTAAAATGCAATCTGGAAGAGGTGGGCTTCAAGGTCTAATAAATTAGCATATGAACCTCCTAGGTTAAGCTTTCAACTAAGAATAGCAAGAGAACAAAGCAAAATTGGTGATAAAAGTAAATTGGAAAATTGTTTAAAATTACATGCTCTATCTGAATCATGAAAGTTTATTTTGGCCTAGACTGTCCCTTTAAGCAATTGACACCATTTCAGTTGCTTCCCATTTGTATACATTTTTGCTTTGGGGTTTCATGGTATTAGTATATGTAAGATTATGTGAATATTGGACATCAATGTATAATGTCTACATCAAAGAATGTAACTGCAAAGTTAAACTTTACTTTCATTGTAACTTGGTGTAACTAAGGTACTTTTTGTTTAAATGTAATGCCAGATTTGTTTTCAGTTGCATATAACATGCACGCTTATGAGAAGGCAGGCCAATGTACACTACCTAACTGCTTTCTATAATGGATGGGGCTATGAATCAAACCTTATTACAACAGGTAGCTGCCATTCCTTGGTATTCTAAATAAAGAATTAACAGCTTAAAAAAAAATAAAAAAAAATGTTTACAAGTATTTCTCTTACCCTTGTGTACTGTGCACTGTGTGTGTGGGGTATGTGGGTGTGGGGTGTGTGTGTGTGTGTGGGGGGTTGTGTGTGGAATATGTGTGGGGTGGGGTGTGTGTGGGGTGTGTATGTGTGTGTGTGGGTTGGGCTGTGCCTGTGTCTGTGTGTGTTTGTTTGGTACAGTGCATTGCCCCATTTCTTTAAGTATTTATTGTTCTGGGTAGAGGCAACTGCACTGTCATTCTGCCTAAGGACCTGCACTTGCTAGGGCCGGCCCTGGCATCTCTGTAATGTTTTTGTTATCATAAGAAAACACATAAAAATAAGGACTAGTTCAACTCAACTGTCCCTACTTGTCAGCATAATGTCAGGGTTTTTTCCCTGCTTTGTTTGCCATGTGCTGCTGGCAGCCATTTTACTCACCTCTGTTGCTGACTCTGGTGCATACTGTGTGATGCTGCTCATTAGCTGCACTTCCTTTTATGGCCAGACTGGTGTACATCATCAGTGTAAGACAGGATGCAGTCTCAGAATTGTGATGTCATCACTTATTATTTAAAGGGCCTCTGTTCAGTATGCTTTGCCCTTGCGTTGTCTCAGACCTGTTTGTGAGAGCGATTGTGTATTACCTGGCTGTCTGACGTCCCTCCTGGTTCCTGATCCCTGGCTTGTTCCTGACTCTGCTGTTCTCCATGTTCAGGAAAAGGGAAAAACAAGGAGGAACTCTGATAGTGTAATAACGTTTTATTATCCACAGTAAGAACACACACAACTCTCGTAGTGAATATGCTTAGAAGAAGTGACCTCAACACATGAGGTATGTAACGGCTCAAAATTAACTGTGCTTTCATACAGGAAAATAACGTTAGGCTTCAAAATGGCATCTACCAGGACCGGGTAGCCCACTGCAAGCTGCCTTACGCGTTTCAAAGTCTGTTTGTATTCCAATACTTCTTCGTAAGAGCCTTATGGGCCATAAGCCTCTGACGAAGAAGTATTGGAATACAAACAGACTTCGAAACGCATAAGGCAGCTTGCAGTGGGCTACCCGGTCCTGGTAGATGCCGCTACCTGTGTATTTTAGTTGTGAGAGTGTTTTGTCTCCTAGCTTTTGGCACAATTAATAAAACAGACTTAAATTTAAGGGACCGTAATGGAAACAATAAATAACACAGAACCTTTGCCTACAAGGACTTTCTTTTCACTAAGGAATGAGCATGAGAGGGATTCTTTTAATCAATTTGCATACAAAGAGAGAAGCGCTCTACCAGGAACGAACAACAGCTCAGTGGCTTGTTCTATGGCGATTTACCACCCGGAAGCAGCCTCTTTTAGACCAGTGTGCTTTTCACAGAAGAAGACTTTCCTGAAGTATATCAGTCTGATCCTGCCAAGTAAGGTCAGTCCAGCCCCGAAATACCAGGCAATTCTCCTCTGAACAAGGAACATGACAACCCCAGACGATCGTTTCGGCCTCCTATGGGCCTCGTCAGTGAGGTGCAGCCACATTCCTCTAAACACACTGGGCAAGGAGTCCACGTCTGGTTTCTCCCATCACCCATAGGGAGACTTCCCCAGGGTCATAATAATTTGCATACAAAGAGAGAAGCGCTCTACCAGGGACGAACAACAGCTCAGTGGCTTGTTCTATGGCGATTTACCACCCGGAAGCAGCCTCTTTTAGACCAGTGTGCTTTTCACAGAAGAAGACTTTCCTGAAGTATATCAGTCTGATCCTGCCAAGTAAGGTCAGTCCAGCCCCAAAATACCAGGCAATTCTCCTCTGAACAAGGAACATGACAACCCCAGATGATCGTTTCGGCCTCCTATGGGCCTCGTCAGTGAGGTGCAGCCACATTCCTCTAAGCACACTGGGCAAGGAGTCCACGTCTGGTTTCCCCCATCACCCATAGGGAGACTTCCCCAGGGTCATAATAATTTGCATACAAAGAGAGAAGCGCTCTACCAGGAACGAACAACAGCTCAGTGGCTTGTTCTATGGCGATTTACCACCCGGAAGCAGCCTCTTTTAGACCAGTGTGCTTTTCACAGAAGAAAACTTTCCTGAAGTATATCAGTCTGATCCTGCCAAGTAAGGTCAGTCCAGCCCCGAAATACCAGGCAATTCTCCTCTGAACAAGGAACATGACAACCCCAGACGATCGTTTCGGCCTCCTATGGGCCTCGTCAGTGAGGTGCAGCCACATTCCTCTAAGCACACTGGGCAAGGAGTCCACGTCTGGTTTCCCCCATCACCCATAGGGAGACTTCCCCAGGGTCATAATAATTAGCATACAAAGAGAGAAGCGCTCTACCAGGAACGAACAACAGCTCAGTGGCTTGTTCTATGGCGATTTACCACCCGGAAGCAGCCTCTTTTAGACCAGTGTGCTTTTCACAGAAGAAAACTTTCCTGAAGTATATCAGTCTGATCCTGCCAAGTAAGGTCAGTCCAGCCCCGAAATACCAGGCAATTCTCCTCTGAACAAGGAACATGACAACCCCAGACGATCGTTTCGGCCTCCTATGGGCCTTGTCAGTGAGGTGCAGCCACATTCCTCTAAGCACACTGGGCAAGGAGTCCACGTCTGGTTTCCCCCATCACCCATAGGGAGACTTCCCCAGGGTCATAATAATTTGCATACAAAGAGAGAAGCGCTCTACCAGGAACGAACAACAGCTCAGTGGCTTGTTCTATGGCGATTTACCACCCGGAAGCAGCCTCTTTTAGACCAGTGTGCTTTTCACAGAAGAAAACTTTCCTGAAGTATATCAGTCTGATCCTGCCAAGTAAGGTCAGTCCAGCCCCGAAATACCAGGCAATTCTCCTCTGAACAAGGAACATGACAACCCCAGACGATCGTTTCGGCCTCCTATGGGCCTCGTCAGTGAGGTGCAGCCACATTCCTCTAAACACACTGGGCAAGGAGTCCACGTCTGGTTTCCCCCATCACCCATAGGGAGACTTCCCCAGGGTCATAATAATTTGCATACAAAGAGAGAAGCGCTCTACCAGGAACGAACAACAGCTCAGTGGCTTGTTCTATGGCGATTTACCACCCGGAAGCAGCCTCTTTTAGACCAGTGTGCTTTTCACAGAAGAAAACTTTCCTGAAGTATATCAGTCTGATCCTGCCAAGTAAGGTCAGTCCAGCCCCGAAATACCAGGCAATTCTCCTCTGAACAAGGAACATGAACACCCCAGACGATCGTTTCGGCCTCCTATGGGCCTCGTCAGTGAGGTGCAGCCACATTCCTCTAAGCACACTGGGCAAGGAGTTCACGTCTGGTTTCCCCATCACCCATAGGGAGACTTCCCCAGGGTCTTTTAATCAAGATGCCGACTCTGTGTTCACATTAGACCGTTCCAAGTATACTCTGTCAGCTTTGTTTGATGAAATGGAGGACTTAATTCTGAGAGAAAATAAAATGGAACATGTGGTCATTAGAATCCTATTTAAAGATTCAACTTATACCTAGGGGTCTGAGATTGTATAAATACCCTACTTTTTCTACTGATGATGTGGCCTTTATTAGCCTTTGAAACAATACTTTGACAGAGTGTTCTTTTAACCTTATGAATCTTATCATTGATGACAAAATGGGAACGTTAAAAGATGTATCAGCAAAAATTGTTTTGCTGCAGGATGAGTTAAATAAGAGATATGGTCAAAGTGATTATGCTAAATTTGATGCACTGTTAAAAGATGCTGTGTTAGAGGCTAAGGCTGTATTATTAGAGCGCAAGCACAATAAATATATCCGGGACCAATTAGATTATTCCAATAACACTGTATACATCTGGAATAGAAAAGAGAGGGCTCAGAGAAGGAGAGATTACAATCAGAGGAGACACTCCGAGAACAGGGGTAGAGGTAATAGGGGAAGGTGTAGAGGCAGAGGAAGAGGCAGACAGAACAGACACATCCAGTTTACTGACAGCGACACTGAGTCACCAGGTGATAGCTCAGGAGAGGAAGGGTTTTATAATCCTCCTATGGCATCTGCCCCTCCCCCCACATTATCTTTACCATACCAACAGCAAACACACATGCCTACTGGGTCCACCCATGCAGATTTACCTAAAACAACATATCCCCAAGAACAGTTAAGGACTACAAGACCAAAGGAAAGTATAGCACCCCCTGTTTCAATTTTGAAGAAACCAGTGCATACATCTAGATACAATGCACAGGTAGTTGCACCACCACCAGTGGGGGTAACTCCCAGTATGAGAGAACAAATAGAGTTGAATCAGGTTTTTCCCATGCCCCCCCTCAGGATCAGAAGGGGGGGGAAAGGTATGACAGGTCTCTACAAGGGAGGGTATACACTAAGAAACAAACGAGGTACCAATAAGCAGTGCAATAAATGTGTTATCCCATGATTTGAGTAACACTGAAATAAAAGTATTGAACATGGGCTTAGGTTTTGTACCTACAAATTCTTTTAACCTTTTCAATACCTTACTAGATGTAAATAGGTTTATCAGAAAGGTAACTCTTAAGAAACATTTCTCCAATAAATTGGATGAAACTGGCGATTATGCAAAAGGAAATTTATCCATGCATAGGACCAACTATACAGAATTGGAAGGTCTTAATTTTCAAGATCTATGTGGTCTATCAACACTGGAATCTTTAACCAGTAATGATGACAATATTGCCAGTACTGAGATGAATTGCTTTCCTAAATTAAAATGTAAGTCAGCTTTTTACCCCATACACAGCAGGGGTCCGGTTATTGAAAAGTTTCAGAAAAGAGTAGAAACAGATCTGACAAATTTATACTACAAAATGACCAAACCTAAGCACAATTTGTCTATATTGGAGAGAAAAGCTTTGGAGGTTTTAAATAAAAGAGGGGATTTGGTCATAAGGGCAGCAGACAAAGGTGGTTCAGTAGTGGTTATGGTCCGGGCTGCCTTTGTGCATGAGGCCCACAGACAACTCCACGATCCACAAAATTACAAGATCCTTATGAGTGATCCTACTAAAATTTTCAAAAGAAAATTGAAGGATTTGGTTGATGATGGGGAGCATGCGATTACTTGTTGGTAGAGAATCCAGTTATTCCGGTTTTCAACCATCTTCCCAAGATCCACAAGTCCATCACAAATATGACAGGGAGACCCATAGTAAGTGGAATAGGGTCCCTGTCTGAACACCTATCGGAGTGGTTAGACCTTATACTACAGCAGATGGTGATGGACTTGTGGAGTCATGTCAAGGACTACACACACATTTTGAATCTTGTTTCCAATATTATTTGGAACAAAGAATATAAGTGGCTTACGATCGATGTAAAGTCACTTTACTCATCCATACCTCATGAAAAGGGCATCCAGGCGATTGCCTTCTATATGAGGAAATATTATGGGGACAATTTGTAATTTTGTGACTTTGTACTGCGGGTTACTGAGTTTTTGTTGCAGCACAATTACTTTGAGTTCGAGGGGGTTTTCTACCTCCAGATTTGCGGCACTGTGATGGAGGCTAAATTTGCCCCCTCGTATGCCAACCTATTCATGGGTTGGTGGGAGCAAGTATTGTGCTGTACAAAAGATTCATAGATGACCTATTGGTCATCTGGCGAGGTGATCAGGATGATACTTTTTTTAGATTACCTCAATTCTAATGACTTAAATTTAAGCTTTACACATGAATGGAACACGGAACGGATCAATTATTTAGACATGACCTTGATAGGGAGTCATGGTAAGACAGTTGTAACCAGTGTATACCGAAAACCGGTTTCAGGAAATACGCTATTACATGCTAAAAGCAATCATCCTAAAAGCGTGTTTAAAGGGGTGGCCAAGGGCCAGTTTATCCGGTTAAAAAGAAATTGTTCAGACCAATCCACATATAAACAACAGGCCTCAGACTTGTCCAAGCATTTAAAGGAACGAGTTTATGAAACAAGGGTCATCAAGGAGGCGATCAACAAAGTAGAGAGATTGGATGGAGAGGATCTGTTGAAGGGAAACAGGGGGACAGTGTCCCAGATACAGACGAAGGGTCAAGACAATATTATTTTTATTACAGACTACTCTGAACAATATCACAAAATTTGTAGAATAGTAAGGAAGTGATGCTCTAGCTAATCTCACAGTAGCACAATGCAAATTTGCATATAAGAGAGGAAAAACAATCGGAAACTTAATCGTCCCTACCAAATTACCACAGAGGGCAACTAGAGAGTCTTCCTTGCTCACTACCCATGGCATGTTCCGCTGCCACAACAGAACATGTGTGGCATGTGCAAAAGTTGATACAGGAGACAGTTTCTGAACTGTAGATCTACTTTTGTGATCTACCTCATAATATGCAGAATTTGTGAAAAACAGTATGTGGGCCTCACGACACGTGAGATTAGGTCCAGGATTAGGGAACACCTTTCCAATATTAAAAGTGGAACAGATAGTACCCCACTTGTGCAACATTTTGCACAGGTACATAATAAGAGTTCAGAGTCATTAAGATGAACATGCATTGAAAAGGTTACTCTCCCAGAAAGGGGAGGAGATCGTGAGGCACTCCTGGGCAAAAGAGAGGCATTCTGGATATTTAAGCTAAAAACCAGATACCCAGGAGGGCTTAATTCAGACTATGATCTGATTAATTTCTGGCAGTGAGGGGATCTTAACTTCCTAGCAGATTAAGGAATCCTTGGTACTCTTAGTATCTTTGGTATAAATAAATCACAACAAAAATATCATTTATTTGAACAGCCCATTTCCACTTTATTAATTTCAGCATAACATTTATATACATATATAATAGTTTATATTAGACTTCTCCACTGGTGGTATTACAAAGGATTTCAATACTATTAGATATGTGACAAGTCAATACAATTTTATATATGTGTGAAGAGAAGGGCTTTAGTTGTTAAGTTAAGTTTAACCTTGTAGGCTATATTTGTACAGCAAGGGTTAATCTAAGGGGATAAGTGTGAATAATTAATCAATTATCTCTCATCCTATCAGAGGCAGCAAGTTTGGTTTTAAATAGTGGGTTTTAGAGTTTGAAGCCAGCAGCTATGACTACGGCAACAGCCGAAACGCGTTAGCTAGTGCTTCAATTGCTGACTTCAGAATGTACTAAACTTATAGTCTGTGTTACAGGCTATGTTTTAACCAGATTGTTAATAAAACATTGGATTTTAAAGTTGTATTGGCTCCCGGCTGGTGATCCTGTTTATTTCTGTTCCGTTTGCTACTGACCAGCTGCAGTGTAGCACAGCCGGTTGAAGCCATTACACCCTGCTCCGTGGTATACAGGAGCTGTCAGCAGCAACGCGGAGTGTCCGTGAGACATCTAAACACCCGACCCTGGAGTGAGCGGTGGAACGGACCTATCAGCAGAGGAAGGCCGGACCTAGTGAGGACTTCCGGTTCAGTACCCAAAGACCGCTGGAGTTTACCACAACAGCTTGGCGGTGTTCTTTGCAAGGCGGTGTAAGAGGTTTGGAAGGACCGGTAGGGGCGATCCGAGCTGTAGCATCTACAGGAGCAATAAGTCTGAGTGAGCCCAGCGAGGCCGGCACCTCATCCCGTTTAAACCAACAGACTAACCGAGGGTAAGCATTTTATGCTCAAGATCCCAGTCACTGTTTGTTATTGTACAAGGAACACTGACTCTCCTTAGATCCAGGACACGCTTAACATACTCAGGGAGGTATGTCTATGTGCTTTTTTCACTTATAATCCAGACGATAATCTTTTATAACAGGATTTTAAAAATCCACAAACTGTAAATTGTGAAATAATGTAGCCGCTTAACTCTCATTGAATGTTCACAGTCTCACTGTGCAGAGCAGGGTTTGTCTTTTTCAAATAACGGTATTAAAAAAAAAAATCCTTCATTTTTTAATAGTTAAAAACTATATTAAATATGTCTACTGTGAGTAATAAATAAAATGTCCAATATTTAAATATGTTCATTTCTGCAACCAGATTGCGACACTTGAATCTTTAAAAGGAAAGTAGTTTTTATAAAATATGAAGTATTTTGATGAAAAAAACAAAACTGTGCAAGCGATCTCAATTACCAACAATTACCAACAAACAATGAGGATTGCCAAACAATAATATCTCTTTACACAACAATATGATAAAACCAATCCCATGGTGTAAGAACAACCAATAGTTCATTATTCAATTCATAAACAGATTTGAGCAAACGGGAAGCAATATTTAAATAAACAAAAAATTAGAAGGCAATAATAACAGTGCAAATATAGCTCAAATAGTTAAACATAGAAACATACATTATTAATCTTCACAAGTTAAAATTGTCCACAGTGTAATGAGGCAGCATCAACCCTGATAATATATCTGGTTTTGTTCTACAGCTGGAGCTTTATCAAAGATGTCTTCTACTTGAGATTTTTGTATTTTTAGGCACTTATTTGAATATTACTCAGACCTGTTTCTGATAAATTATACATAGATTATTTGCACTTTGTGGAGACAGCTAGAATGTAAGATAATTTAAAGGGACAGTCAGGACAAAATTAAACTTTCATGATTCAGATAGGGCACACAATCTGAAACAACTTTCCAGTTTGCTTTGTTGTCTTTTTATTCTTTGTTAAAAGCTAAACCTAGGTATGCTCAAACTGATTTCTAAGCCATTGAAGGCCGCCTCTTATCTAAGTGCATTTTAACCGTTTTTCACAGTTAGACAGCGCTAGTTCACGTGTGCCATATAGATAACATTGTGCTCATTCCCGTGGAGTTATTTATGAGTTAGCACTGGTTGGCTAAATTGCAAGTCTGTCAAAATAACTGAGATAAGGGGGCAGTCTGCAGAGGCTTAGATATAAAGTAGTCACAGAGCTAAACATATATTTATATAACAGTGTTGGTAATTTAAAACTGGGGAATGGGTAATTAAAGGATTATCTATCTTTTTTTAAACAAGTAGACTGTCGTTTAACCTTTTAACACCTTTAAAGCCGTTATGACGGAATAGAACGTCATAACAAACGGCTGTCCTGAAGCCTTCTGTGCTTCAAGGACTTGATCGCGGTCTGGAGGGCGTTCCTAGGGTTGTAGGGACGCCCCCCAGATGCGATCCAATAATTGAAATCTCGCGATCGTATGCACGATCGCGTAGTTTCAATTTGTCTACATCGGAACAGTTGTTCCGATGTAGGCACTTTAACCCTGTCATGAAAGGGTTAAGTAATATGTAAGGCCGTCGTGGGTCAAAGGACCATTATATTCCTTGATTTACATTTCGCCATGGCAGGTTGGAACGTAGTCTAGCACTGTGCATACTGTGAGTAGATCCTGCCACAGGATTACATTAAACATAAATATTTTTTTTATTTAAAATGACATAAGAACATTTCATTATTGAACTATTTATTGCATATAACCATGTGATTGATCCCAATCCTTTAGGAAAACAAACAAACATATCTAATGATTTTCAACAGAAAAACACCTTTAAAGTCTATGGAGATTTGTGTAGATAAATAATTTACAGCCAGATTACAAGTGGAGCGCTAAATATCGGTTTCATGAAAGCGATATTTGCGCCCCACTGTGTAATACCAGTGCATGCCAATGCTAAAGCTCACGTTCACAATACTGGGAAACATTACGCTCAATAGGCTTCAAACAGTGCGCTTCCATAGGCTCCAATGGGAGCCTCGCCCTGATGCCGTCAGAGACGGCACAGAACCTAAGAGCAATTGATGGCAGTAAATGTAAATATATACATATATTTATGTGTTAATATGGGTTAATATGGGTATATACACATATTAACATACATTTATATGTACATAAGCATATACACATATACATATATATATTTACATTGCAGTCTATGGGAACACACAGTTCCCATAGACCGCAATGTAAAGACACTTTCAGTTTTCAGTGTCGTTTTTTTTTCTAACATCCAACGCTCACAAACTTTATCCCCAAAATACAGCCTAGTGCAGTTATTTTATTAAAAAATAAAGATGCTGCTATATTTATTTTTTAATAATATCCCCTAGACTGTATTTTGGGGGCATTTGGGGCACATTTATAAAATTAACCAGAGATCTGATCTCTGGTTATTTTTATAAGCGCTAATAACCAGCCACTTGTAATGGCTGATTAATTATTACGTGCCTGTGATAATTTAGCGCTACACTTGTAATCTATCCCTTAATATGTTTTGTGATCGACCCCTAGTTGTTTAACCTCATGCAAAGTCAGCTCCAGAGCAGCAAAGCACTACTGGGAGCTAGCTGAGCACACCTGGTGAGCCATTGACAGGGGCATATCTGTGTAGACACCAGTCACTTGCTAGTTCCCAGTAACGCATTGCTTCTCTTCATGCTATCTAGGGAGTGAAGTAAATTTAATGACAGAAATAAATGAAAAAGTCTTTTAAAATCATTTCTGAATCATTGAAGTTTAATTTTGACTTTTATGTCCCTTTATTATTATGTTTAATCAAATTCTGAATACAGATTAAAGACGTAGTAAAGCATTTTAAAAGACTTTAGATATTTAATAGATACCAGCATCCCTTTAGGTCTCTCTTAAATAGATTGTAGGGCAATGCACCAATGTAATAGCTTTTGCTTTGGTCTATTTTCAGAATCTACACAAGTGCGGCTTAATTAATAACCTCAAAGCATTCATCCCCTGGACGTTTGTTTTTTGCTTGTCTAATTAATCAGCTAATCAGGTTATTAATGTTTTGTGTGTAGTAAATCATTAGTCAGAGCCCTGCGGAAAAAAAAAAATAATGACTGAGGGATTGTTGTGAGTGGCATACCCCAACCTCTTTGGCAGTGATGGCGTTAATGGAATCTGAGCTTGCTCTTTCATTCCTGCCCTGGGTTTATGCTTCTACCCTGTGGTTCCTTTCTGATTCACTAGAGTTACATTGCTCAATCTCAAGTCCTGCTCTCATCCTTTATGAATTAAACAGCCCAACAGCTCCTGGGGCGATGGTTTAAAACTATCTTCTTTTGCTTCACTAGAGCAGAAAGGCTTTTCTTTTACGAAAAGGCATTATTTTAGTTAGGAATTACATCTTGCCCAGATTTATAAGGGAGAAAGGAAAACCCCTGGAGCCCACAAACCCTTCCAGAAGTCACAGGACTCCTATCCGCTGGAAGAGCAGATGCCGTGTCTGCTCAGATTACTGTGTAGTTTTTGGAAGATAGTCAAATGTTTAAAACCAGCACGCAAAAGGCTGGGAACAGTCTTGCGCAAGGGGAGGTGTTTTCGGTATATGTTCAGTTGGGGTTTCAATTCTCTTTACAGTGTGTCATTGTGCATGATAGAAACCTGAGATTTCTACTTTTGAAATTGTGCATTTAAAAGTGCATTTTTTAAACAACCATGTGTGTCCAACATTTCCTTTTAAATGCATATGAATGAGTGGTATTTAAAGATGTTGAAGATATTTTTACCTCAACAAAATAAAAAGCTGTTTAAATGGAAATTAAACCTGACATAATTGAGTACTTCTTTTTAATCTTCACTGGACAACTCCCCCCAGAAAAAAAAAATAATTAACTAATAAAATAATATAAAGACAGTTATGTATTTTAGATAAAACAATGGGAAAAATGATTACAATATATTTTAGGAGTGACAAATGATTTTTATTTTTCACTCAAATGTTATTAAAGGTACACTTTAAGCCCTTAACGACCACAATGTACCCTGTACTTTGCTGGTCGTTAATGGTTTTTCAGGCCACAATAGTGCAGGTCTTGCTGCAAGCGGCAGGACCACACTAGTATGACCTCCTTCCCTCCTGTAGGCATCCTGGAAAAGCACTATCAAAAATCAATCCCCATTGAAAGACCAGCCCTGTGCAACACTGGTCATTAAGGGGTTAAACTTTCAGGATTCTAATACAGTATGCAATTTAAAAAACAAAAACCTTTCCAATTTACGTTCATTTTGAAATTGTACACAGTCTTTTTAAATACACATTTTCTGAGGCACCAGTTCCTACCGAGTTTCAAGATTTCCCACTGTATACAGATACCATTTTATGATTTGCTGATGACTGTCACATGATTCAGGGAACAAGAAAATAGCATAACTTTTTGTCATAGTAAGTGCTATTGCATTGTCCTTATATTATGTACTTGTTTTGTTATGCAATTCTATCATATTTAAAGATTCTTTCATCAAAACTAATATAAACAACCTTCAGATAAGAATGTCTTTAGCAAGATAAGTATTAAATATGGATACCAACATACAGAACCTAAAATATTTAACCTATGTCCACTAAAATAGTCAGGAAAATGTTTGTTTGTGTATAGTATATATCAGAGGCGTAACTAGAAACCACAGAGCCCTGGTGCAAGAATCTAAGAAGGTCCCCCCACAAAAAAAAGTGAATTTGATACATATCTTTTTTTTTTTTTACATTTAACACAGAAAAAAATGTGAATCAGATTACATGTCTGCAAAAGGAGGTACCCCGTGCCCATGGTCTGTGAGATGGTCTGACCCCCTATTACTGTACATAGTGACACTGTTTAACCCCCCAGTACTGTATATAGTGAATCAGTGACACAGTCTGTAATCTGCCAGTGAGATGGCTGGCCTGACCCTACCCACCCCAGTACTTTATAAAGTGACCACAGTAGTATACACACACACACACACATACATAAATACACACACAGTCACATACGTACACATACACACATAAACACCAATGGGTAAAACAGAAACACTAACTCCTGTAGTCAGAGACACTAGTGAGGCATCATGTCACACTCACATGATATCAGTGCAGGCAGCAGGTCAACATTTTTTTTTTAAGCTGGGCCCCCACCCTTGGGGGCCCAGTCGAAATTTGGACCCCTCTGAACCACCTGTAGTTTCGCCCCGGGTATATATTTTATATACATTCATGTTATCCTATATTATTCTGGAACAAAAATGTGCTGTTGCTCACAGGTTTTAAATCCTTGTTGGGTGCATCTTGCTCTAGGTTAGCTAGGCCTATGCCTAGGGCAGAATGATTGAGGGGGCTGCATATTTTAAGTGATATTTTGATGGCATGCTCTTCAAATAAATTATTTATTTTTGCTATTACAAATCAAACACCTCTGGTTCTCTAGTGGGGGTGTATGACCCTTCCATGTGCCACTTATTTCCAGTTAACCCCCCCCCCCCAAAAAAAACTAAAGATATAAGGTAAATATGAGCTAAACATGTTACAAAAGGGGGTTGGGGGCAGGAGATTTCCCTGTGCTTAGAGCAGCACAAAAACTAAATACTGCTTCAATTAGATTAGGAGTTTTGTTTCCCCACACATTTATTAGCAATGAGCTTAATTACTATTTAAGGCCATATGACATAAAAGGGGTTTATCACAGGTGTTTGCGTGTGTTGTTTTTATCGCTCGTATTACAAATTGAAAGTAAATGGGAATGATAACCGCATCCTCAGAGCTCTGGTTAACTTTCAAAAATATATTACAAAGTACAGTTATACTCATAATGACACCAGCTAATAAAAATTATTTCTAAAAAACAATATTGCACAAAAAAATTATTAGGGCTCAAAGATATAAGGTCTCAGGTGTTAGAAAAAAGACAAGCAAAGGGCTTTAATATAGAGATACATACATATACATGTCTAAATATGTATATGTTTGTATGTATATATATATATATATATATATATATATATACAGTATATATATATATATATATATATATATATATATATATATATATACAGGTAGCCCTCAGTTTACGCGGGGGTTAGGTTCCAGATGGAATGGTTGTAAATCAAAACCGTTGTAAATTGAAACCCAGTTTATAATGTAAGTCAATGGGAAGTGAGGTAGATAGGTTCCAGGCCCCTCTCAAAATTGTCATAAGTAACACCCAATACATTATTTTAAAAGCTTTGAAATGAAGACTTTAAATGCTAGACAGCATTATAAACCTAATAAAATAATCACACAACACAGAATATATAATTAAACTAAGTTAAATGAACAAAAACATTTGCTAAACAGCATTATAAACCTAATAAAATAATCACACAAAACAGACTTCACTTGCATTTTTCTGCAAACAGTTCTTTCTATGTATTCCAATCTGGACTGAGTTATAGGCAGGACGATCTTGTTCCTTTGAAATCTGCTCAATAGCTCAGGTCTGGTTAAACTGATAAATTTCAGCTTGCTTGGCTTTGCTGCAACACAAGCGGACAGCTCTACCTACTGGCTATTTTAATAAATGCACTGCTTCTCAATGCTTTTCAATAGCAGTCACATGACTGGAAAAAAAGGTTGTTATTCTGAAACGGTGTAAATTGAACCGTTGTAAAATGAGGGCCACCTGTATATATATATATATATATATATATATATATATATATATATATATATATATATATATATATACACATACGTGTATTTATATGTGTATTTGTGTATTTATAGACATTTATACACATACAGTTGGTATTGAAAAGAATCACCCCCCTTGAAAATGTTGTTGCTTTGCAGCCTGAAATAAAGACAGACACAGTTTTTGTTTATCCAGTTGTAATTACTCAGTGCAACTTATAACATCCAAGTACCCAAGGCAGAACATACAGTGATCTGAGATGTCATCGCAGAAAATGCAGCATGTCTGTAGAAAGAACAGGAGACAAGCAGGAACTGTTAGAGCTTGAACTTTGTAGTGCTGCTACACATTAGACAGTTCTCCTCAAACAGAGCTGTGCTCTGGCTGCACTGTGTAAGTTTTCCTTAGCACAGTGCATCCAGAGCAAAGTGCTGTTTGAAGTGAGCAGTCAAATATGCAGTAGCGCTGCAAAGCAGCAGCGCATTGCTTGTTAACTTTCTGTCAGAGAATTCTTTTTCAAACCTGAACCCTAGCCTTTTACCAGTATGCAAAGCTGTTTATTCTGAATGTAAGACGTTAGTATGAGCAATGCATCTTTTTTATTACTACATTTCTATGTTAGACCAAGAGAAAAAGAAACAGATTTATTCAAGAGACATTTTAAATTTTTCTTTTTTTGAATGCAGCTAATTTGCAATGCAATTTTCAACTACTGCACTATATTATAAAACTTTAAAAATTGCTTTATTCTTTAGTTAACCAAAGCATTGCCATTGAACTGGTGCCTTAGTGTAACTGATTAATTTAAAATTGAATTTTATTTAAAAATTACCTGCAGTGCAGACATTTTTTTCACTAAAAAAATCTCATCGCAGAAAAGGAAGAAAAGTTCTGCCTCTGGGGAAAAATATAACAACAGCATGTCAGGCAAAAATAAAGACAATTCAAAAACAGAATCACTGAGTTGCAAAAAGGATCACTCCCTTGTAAAATTACTTGTAAACTCAATCAGGTGTAGCTAATCACCTTCTCAACGGCACACACAAAGCCATTTGGCCTTCAACTGTGATCAGCTGTGGGCATATTGATTAGCTCAGCATGAAAATAACTTTTCTGGAGCATCTCAGTCCCTGGTAGTGCAACTGAAGCAAGCCATGAACTATGGGTGGCAAGGCACTGTCAAAAGATCTCCGGGATAATGTTTTGGACAGGCACAAGTCAGGAGATGGATACAAGAAAATATCAAGGGTTCTATCAATGCCTTGAAGACCAGTGTAGTCAATTATTAAGAAGTGGAAGGTATTAGGTGCAACATAGACCATCTCTGGATCAGGACATCGCTCCAAACTAGATGAAAGAGCCTGGAGAAAACTGGTCAGAGAGGCTACCAAGAGGCCCACAGCAACTCCGAAGCAGTTGCAGGAATTTATTTCAAAGAGTGGTCATTGTGTGCATGTGACAACAATATCACAAATTCTCCACACATGTAGCTTGTATGGGAGGGTCGCAAGAAAAAAGCCACTCCTCAAGAAAGATCACATGCAGCCGTGACTGAGCTTTCCCATAAAACACCTAGAAGATTCTGAGGCCACTTGGAAAAAGGTGTTATGGTCAGATGAGACTAAAATGTAATTATTTGCCTCAACACCAAATGATATGTCTGGAGGAAATCCAATACAGCTCCCCATCCAAATAACACCATACCTACAGTAAAGCATGGAGGTGGCAATATCCTGTTATGTGGGTGTTTTTCTGCAGCAGGCACTGGAGCACTTGTCAGGATAGAAGGAATAATGGATGGGGCAAAATACCGTCAAATTCTTGAGGAACATCTGCAGCCCTCTGCCAGGAAGTGGTAAATGTGAAGAAGGTTTACCTTTTTAGCTAATATTTACAACAAGCGTAGTGAGGTCACTGGCCCTGCTTGGGTGCTGCAATGCTCCTGCCGAGCATTTCCCTTCAGGGGATTGCATCATCCGCAAGGGATTTCTAGGTCAGCAGGCCCGTGGGGAGATGCGTTACAATTTGTGACTTGCAACATAATGCCCCTCCCATTAGCTCGACTACACCATCACGGAAACCTCGGGAGCCCGCCACAAGAGATACATACTATACCCCTCATAACTGAATCTCTTGCTGCCACTGGAACCAACTAGGGAATAACTAAAGCACATGGCGCCTAATCGCCCTCGATGGATTAGCTAAAAACAGTTCTAAGCCCTCATCGGTTAAATGGACCCCGTCAGGTCTATATAGGCGCTTACAGTCCCCCAAAATATTATCGTGCCTGATCACAAAACCACCTTCCTCCACGATCAGCTTCCCCACATCCCGATTCAGCTTTTTCCTGATACGGTATGGTGAACAGTGCACCCTCACGTGATGCCACTGCAAGCGAGCAACGACATTCGACCATGCCACCTGCACTCCTGGGAAACGTGCTCTCATCCACCGAACATCCGACTAAATAATAGACGTCAACGCAAGCACAGGCACACTACCGATGTAATTTCCCCCTAGATGCAGCACAATCAAAGAAGGCCTCCCCCAACAGAGAAAAGCTTCTTCGAGACAACCGGCAAGTCTCTCCAGAGCATTCCCCTCCTCCCCAGCCATCTAATTGAAACTGCATCTGAATCCCCAGCTGCTGGCCACCCGGATGCTTCAAAGCATGGATTGCCGTCCAATGGACATACGAATGATGACTATCCCCGCTCTACACGGAGGGGTCCTTAAACCTAAAATAAAATAAACCATGACTAACTGAACTCTGACACGCTTATCCTACTTTAACTAGCTGTCCCCCCAAAGAGGCCTAATGTACAACTTGTACCTTTTTTAGCTCCACCCACCCAATCTCTGAATATCTTGCGCCGACACTCCAGCTGCTGCCGCGCTGGTGGCCGAACCAATGCGAAACGAGTGGGGGGCTATTACTTCGGGATCGAGGCCTACTTTTTAGCCGCCCACTCCAACACTCTTCTAAACTAGAATTTAAAAATAAAATAAAACAGTTAAAAATTCAAAATACAAAATTCGGCATGAGTGCAGATTAAAACAAATATGTCTTAATGGCAATTTATAAAATGAGCCTAGATCATCTAAAAGACAGAGATCTTAAAAGCAATATTGGCTTAGTCAGTCTAAATTATCCCCTTGGTGGCTCTGACCGCGTTGAGAGGGAAGTTCCAGTTACGGATATCCCCTCGGTGGATCTAACCACGTCCATAGGGATAAAGTAAAGCAGTGGGGCTGAGAGGTTACCTTAAGTATTCCGGATGTTCTGGTTGCTTCGTGAACCTCTATGCCCCTATATCATCTGCGGCCACATCCAATCTCTGTCTTTTAGACGATCTAGGCTCATTTTATAAATTGCCATTAAGCCATATTTGTTTTTATCTGCACTCATGCTGAATTTTGTATTTTTAATTTTTAACTGTTCCATTTTATTTTTAAATATATTGATACTCTTGCTATATTGTTCAATAATATTTTGTATCCAATTGCCACATTTACTTAATATTGGGAGATGTCCCTATGTATTGTTTATCCACTAGTGTCTTCTTATTATCATATGTACTATTTATTTATTTTATTTTAATCACTTATTAAGTTTTGGATGATACAATCTCTTTACATATAGATATATTTATTACACTTTCTTACTAGAACTTCAGTCCATGCTCTTAACGCTGCTTTACACATTTTCTTTTTTGCAACACTTTAGTTTTTCCTGAGGGGTTAAACTGTGCTAGCAGCAGGGCTAGCCACTCTTTCTAGGTGCTCCTATCTCCCCTTTTTTTTTCTAAACTGGAATTTAGATAGGTTGGTACCATCCACATGAATAAAAAATTGCTCAGAATTCCCTGGCCTTCTCGCAGGGTACTCCAAAACGAGCCCAACGGGGCAACACTCTGGGTTAGCCTGCTGTTGCATTGACAACCACACCCCTTTTTGTCTTGATCAGTTTTAGATCTTGGAATGAACAGCAGCAATGCCTGCAGATCAAACCTGACATGTCGTACCTGGAATCTGCCACCTGTTGACACCCTGGATTGAGCAACTAATTCACCGATCCGGAGAGCCCCGAAAAACGCAACTGAGTACGCAGCCCTAAACAAACTAACCTCATAATCGTCTGCGTAAACCTCATATAGCACTGCCAATAGAGCTGCTAACCTCTGTACTGTAAATGGCTCGCACTTATCGACTAGCCGAGCCTCAATTCTACCCCAACCCTTCATCACTTGCCTAACCAGGAAAGTACCTGTACCATCTGGAAGGCCCCACCATTTGCTGAAAAAGGCCAAAGCTGCCAGCTTCACCTGCATCGCAACTTTTTTGCATCCACATTATTTCAGATGCACCATCCATTCAGTAACAATGCTGGAGAACCAGCCACTAGAGGAACACCCTTATCCTTCAAGAAGGCTTTTTCACTCAGCCCAGTTTTTAACATAGGCCCGCTAAGTCGCAGGTGCCAATGACGCTTTCAAGGACAAGGAGCACCAACCTCGTCTGCCCCCCGGAACCAGCCTCCTAAACATATCCCACTGACCTCCCGACAGTGCATCTGCCACCACATTATTCATCCCCGGCACATGCCATGACCCGAAGTCAATATTATGTCGCAAACACCTCAGCATTAAACCCCATAGCTACCTCACAATAGGTAAAGAGGCTGAAAGATTGTTTATAGCAAACACGACGCTCATATTGTCGCACCAAAAGATCACATTCCTATTGGCCAATTGCTGCCCCCACAATTCAATGGCGACTACAATGGGAAACAACTCCAGGGGAGTGATATTCCTGATCAAGCCCTGCTCCGCCCATGCCTGAGGCCACAGTTCCGCGCTCCATGCACCATCAAAGTATGCCCCATAGCCATAGGCCCCTGCCGCATCCGTGACAACTTCCAGACCATCAAATCCTCCTTCATGTCCAACGAAATCCTACACTGCCTGCACCCCTTGCGCATTCTGCCTACCAACAAGAAGTCATCCAAATAGTGTGCAATTAGAACCCCCCGCCACCGATGAGACTGCCCAGAACTAAAATGTACTGAACGTCTCAAAGAAAGCACAGGAGACCGAGCACCCCATTGGTAGACAACGATCCACAAAGTAAGCTCCTTCAAACCAGCACCAGCAGGATGCCGGGTGAATCAGCAGCAAGCCAGTGCCTGGTCAAAAGACTGGTAATGAACGGAACTAACTTCCGGTTCAATAGCATCATTCACCGATTTACCCTTCGGGTACGATAAATGTTGAATCAGCCAGAATTTACCCGCCTCTTTTTTTTGGCACAACCCCCAGCAGGGAGACCACTAGTCCCTTTAGGGGAGGTTCTCTAAATGGGCCCGCCATGTGCCCCAATTTTAGCTCCTTGTCCAACTTTTCCCTTACTACATTGGGGTACTCATAAGCCGACTTCAAGTTCCGCTTCTGTTGAGCCCCTACTACCTCCCCCGACACTGGGATGCGAAAGACTTCACGTAAGCCAGACAGGAGTAGTTCTGCCACTGTCAGGTATCACGCTTCCACTGTACCTTTAAGAACCACAGCAGGCTCACTCCTCTCCCTATTTAAGGCTCCTCCTAACCATATCTCATTGCTTAGTATTGCAGTTATCCTTTTGAGATCTCCTGTGAGCCTTTGCCTTTTGTGAACGCTGTTCACAACTTACAGTTTTCAGGAACCCCAAGTGTTATCCTTTCTCATATACTACGTACTATATTCCATCTTAGGATATTATATCCTGTGAACCGCTTCTGAAGTTGTAGGGACTCACCTAACTCCTCTGCCGGATTCCAGTTCCAGCAAGCAACTCCGCTCTCCCTGCCTGTCACTCTGCAGCGCTCACTACCGGAACGTGGTGACGTCATCCGCCAGCTGCGCTTCACCGCCACAAGCAGCAGGTCAGATTCCCTGCTCGCTCCTCAACAAACGGCCAGTCTAATCTGCGCTCCTGCTTGGTAAGCATAGAACTTTTCAGTACCTCTGAGCTACCGCAGTATCTTGAATTTCAGCCTCACTTGTGCCTAACAATTCTAAAACGTACTATTGTATCTGCTATTTATGCTCTGACTCTTTCACCTCCCCATATTTTGCTCACACTGTGGCAGCCATATTTAAACTTGTCATGTATCTGCCTGATGGTTATAAGGTATTTTTACACATGACTCAATTTTTACCTCAGGTTTTTTTGTAACTACCCCTGCTGCTAATTTTTCTTACCACAGTGTTAACCCTGACACATGTGGCAGCTATAGGGAATAAGTACAAAACTACACCTGTAGATTAAACATTGCATACTGTGATTATTGAGTATTACATTGTTGCGCAGATTCACCATGTGTATCCTATACTATTCACTAATGCAATACAACCTATCCTCTACTGTGATTTCCTAGCAGTTGTGGTCCTTAAGTATTACAACATAAATTCATATCTCAGCTCTTTGATTTCAGTGCCCCGTGACATAATACTAAGCCACTCACTATGGACCCAGCTGGGATGAACACACATATTCAGAACCTGACCCAGAGGGTTGATCTGCTTACAGAGGCTTTGAATACCCTGAAAGTGGAAAATGACACTATGAAAGCATACATCTGGGATGTTGTGGATAAAAGGGTCCCCATACTTGAGCCCCAGGTTAGTACACCAGAGAAATTTAATAGTGACAGGTCTCAATATAGGGATTTTAAGAATGCCTGTTTGCTTAAGTTTTCTTTGAAACCCGATACCTATCCAAATGATAGAGCAAGAGTACTAACAGTTATCTCCTACTTAAGGGGTGAGCCTCGCACCTGGGCTAACTCCTATTTTGAAAGTAACGATGAGATACTGAATTCTTTGGAAAATTTCTTCACTGCCATGGGAAACCTCTACGAAGACCCAAATAAACAGCTCACCGCGGAAAACGCTATGAGAAGCCTCAAACAAAAGAAAAGAATAGTCAAAGACTATATTACTGAGTTTAAAAAATGGGCTAAAGACTCACAGTGGAACAACCTGTCACTGAGGAACCAGTTTAGGTTGGGCCTATCAGATGGCATAAAAGACGAGCTCTCTCGTTCTGAGTTACCCCAAACCCTTGAAGAATTGATGACACTCAGCATCACGATCGACAGGCGCCTCAGAGAGAGACAACAGGAGCGCTCCTACCATGATAACTTTCCTAAAAAACAAACCACACCCCCAGTGAGCAAGTCTGCACCCGAACCTATGGATATAGGTTTCTTTAAAGGCCCACTTTCCTCCGAGGAGAAGATCAGGAGAAGGGCTAACAACTTATGTTTATATTGTGCCTGCGACACCCACTCTGTTAGAGATTGCCCTTCCCTGCAGAAACAGAACAAGGGTAAGACTACCATTCAACCTTTTTGTTGTACCACTCAGCAGTTACCTGTTCCATACTTACACTTGTCTCTTCTCTTGCAGTGGGACTCTCAACGGGTCAACGCTACCGCGATCATTGATTCGGGAGCAACAGCTTCATATATCGATAGTGTATTCACTCAAAAAAATAAAATACCTGTAGTAAAAAAGAAGTCTCCTGTTTTATTAAGGGGAATTGATGGTACTCCTATTCCTACTGGTCCCGTGGAATTTCAGACTATTCCTTTACTTATCTCCTCTACGGACCATCATAGGGAATATCTTACCTTCGATATCATTCCCTCTCCTATTTCACCTATAGTTTTAGGCATAAACTGGCTCCGTTCTCATAACCCCCAAATAGATTGGAACACTCTTACACTCAACTTCAAATCAAACTTCTGTCTCTCTACTTGTTTTCCAGCTACTGTTTTACATACATCTGAACTTCCTCAGGATCTTCAGATTCCTGTCGTGTACCAGGACTTTGCAGATGTTTTCAGTAAGGCAGAATCTGAAAACTTACCACCCCATAGAAAGTATGATTGCCCTATAGAGATCATACCAGGTTCTGAAATTCCTACAGGGCATATCTATCCTCTATCCAATCCAGAACTCTCACATTTAAAAAGTTATCTAGACGAAAACCTTAAGAAGGGTTTTATTCGCCCCTCTACCTCTCCAGCTAGTGCAGGAATTTTCTTCGTGAAAAATAAGGATGGTACACTTAGACCCATTATCGATTATCGTCAACTAAACAAGATTACAATTAAAAATCGTTACCCCTTACCCCTTATTCCCGAGTTGATAGAGAGGTTAGAGGGTGCAAAATTTTTTACCAAACTGGATTTAAGGGGTGCCTATAACCTCATCCATATAAGAGCTGGGGATGAGTGGCTGACGGCATTTCGAACCCGTTACGGGTTGTTCGAATATGTCGTCATGCCTTTTGGGCTCTGTAATGCGCCCGCGACTTTTCAGCACCTCATTAACGACATTTTCAGAGATATTTTAGATGTTTTCATTGTTATATACCTTGATGACATTTTAATATACTCCAAGACTTATGAAGAACACATCTCACATGTCAGACAAGTACTTTCTAGACTTACAGGTAATCACTTATATGCCAAGGCAGAAAAATGCCTTTTTAATACACAGTGCATATCTTTCCTCAGTTATGAGATTACCCCCAAAGGTATCTGCATGGAGGGCTAAAAGGTTGAAGCAGTCTTGAATTGGCCCATACCCAAAACCGTACGTCAGGTCCAATCCTTTATGGGATTTGCAAATTTTTACCGCAAGTTTATAAAAAACTTCTCCAAGTTATCTCTACCTCTCACTTCCCTCACTAAAGCAAATACACCATTTAAGTGGTCCGGTCAAGCTCAATATGCCTTTGATTTACTTAAACAAATGTTCACTTCTGCTCCTATATTCCGTTTCCCTGATCCTAATTTGCAGTTTATACTGGAGGTAGACGCTTCCAACCATGCTATTGGTGCAGTTCTCTCTCAAAGAGAGAATTTGACAAAACCTCTTCATCCTGTAGCCTACTACTCCAGGACTCTAAACTCTGCAGAACAAAACTACCCTATAGGTGATAAAGAACTTTTAGCCACAAAACTGTCATTGGAACATTGGCAACACCTTCTTGAAGGGACTCCATTACCAACACTCATTTACACCGATCATAGAAACCTCCAGTATTTGAAATCCACTAGAACACTCTCAGCCAGACAGGTTCGCTAGAATCTTTTTTTTTCGTGGTTCAACTTTCTCATTACTTATCGACCAGCAGCAAAGAACCAAAAGGCCGATGCCCTTTCGAGAATTGGAGGCCATTCTTCTTCCCCACCAATGCTTCGCTCAGTGATGCCAGAAGACAAGTTCATATCTTTTACAACTGATGTGTCACCCATTCTTAGAAGGAAACAAACTATGGATTCTACAAAACCATCAGAACTCCTACAAAAGAACTCTCAAGGTCTGTATTCTCATAACACAAAATTATACGTCCCTCCTACTCTGAGACCTTCATTTCTCCGATCTATACATGACTCCTTCTTAGCTGGCCATCCTGGTCTACATAAAACCCAGGAATTGGCTAATAGGTGCCACTGGTGGCCAACTATCTCTGCCGATGTCAGGAACCATGTCAGCTCCTGTGCAACCTGTACTATATCCAAGAGGGATAAACATCCCCCTTATGGTCTGCTACTACCTTTACCAACACCAAAGAAGCCTTGGTCTGAGATCGCCTTGGATTTTATTGTGGACTTACCCCTATCATCTAAGAATAATACTATCTTAGTAGTCGTCGACCTCTTCACGAAGATGTGTCATTTCATTGCTTTCTCCAAACTTCCTAGTGCATTGGAGACCGTTCACTTACTCATCAAACACGTCATTAAACTTCATGGTTTACCCATATCTATACTTAGTGACAGAGGAACCCAATTTTCTAGTAAACTTTGGTACCAATTCTGCAAGACCTTCTCAGTTGAAAGAAAACTGACAACTGCTTATCATCCCCAATGTAACGGACAGACCGAGAGATGTAATCAATGGCTAGAACAATTCCTAAGATTGTACTGCTCCACCAATCAAAACTCCTGGTCTGATTTCCTGCCATATGCAGAGTTTTGTTATAACAATACCATCCATTCCACTACAGGAATCTCTCCATTCTTTGCAAATACCGGGTTCCACCCAAACTTCCACTTATTTCAACCCTCTAACACATCATCACCCAGTATTTCTGAGTTGTCTGACAGCATATTGGCTAACTTCAAATCTATCGAATCAGCTATAAACAACGCAAAAGAATTATACGGTATTATGACCGCCGTAGACGTCCTCCTCCTCACTATAGAGAAGGTGACCTAGTTTGGCTCTCCACCAAACATTTTCGTCTCAATACTCCTTCAAAACAGATGTCTCCTCTTTACATAGGACCTTACCCTGTATCACGTACCATAAACGCTAACGCCGTACGTCTCAAACTGCCTGCTACCCTCAAAATTCATCCCACCTTCCACGTCTCCCTCATCAAACCCTACCGGGAGGTTAGAGACCCCATCACTTCTGATGTGCAACCACCAGTTTCCATTGACCCTACTGTGGAGTATGAGGTACGGGCTATATTGGATTCACGTATTCGCAGAGGTCAGTTGGAGTACCTCATTCAATGGAAAGGTTACTCTCACGATGAGGATTCCTGGGAACCTGCTTGCAACATTTCGGCTCCACGTTTGCTCTCTTTATTCCATCTGCGACATCCAGATCGTCCGAAGCTTTGAGCCCCGGAGTGGCTCTTTGGAAGGGGGATCCTGTCAGGTATCACGCTTCCACTGTACCTTTAAGAACCACAGCAGGCTCACTCCTCTCCCTATTTAAGGCTCCTCCTAACCATATCTCATTGCTTAGTATTGCAGTTATCCTTTTGAGATCTCCTGTGAGCCGTTCACAACTTACAGTTTTCAGGAACCCCAAGTGTTATCCTTTCTCATATACTACGTGTACCTACTATATTCCATCTTAGGATATTATATCCTGTGAACCGCTTCTGAAGTTGTACGGACTCACCTAACTCCTCTGCCGGATTCCAGTTCCAGCAAGCAACTCCGCTCTCCCTGCCTGTCACTCTGCAGCGCTCACTACCGGAACGCGGTGACGTCATCCGTCAGCTGCGCTTCACCGCCACAAGCAGCAGGTCAGATTCCCTGCTCGCTCCTCAGCAAACGGCCAGTCTAATCTGCGCTCCAGCTTGGTAAGCATAGAACTTTTCAGTACCTCTGAGCTACCACAGTATCTTGAATTTCAGCCTCACTTGTGCCTAACAATTCTAAAACGTACTATTGTATCTGCTATTTATGCTCTGACTCTTTCACCTCCCCATATTTTGCTCACACTGTGGCAGCCATATTTAAACTTGTCATGTATCTGCCTGATGGTTATAAGGTATTTTTACACATGACTCAATTTTTACCTAAGGTTTGTTTGTAACTACCCCTGCTGCTAATTTTTCTTACCACAGTGTTAACCCTGACACATGTGGCAGCTATAGGGAATAAGTACAAAACTACACCTGTAGATTAAACATTGCATACTGTGATTATTGAGTATTACATTGTTGCGCAGATTCACCATGTGTATCCTATACTATTCACTAATGCAATACAACCTATCCTCTACTGTGATTTCCTAGCAGTTGTGGTCCTTAAGTATTACAACATAAATTCATATCTCAGCTCTTTGATTTCAGTGCCCCGTGACAGCCACCCTCCTTTCTGGGTATGCCCTGAGCCACGGCTCAAGGGTGTCCAGCCTCAGAGGCGTTGGAACCCTTTGCGCCAATTGCTCCTCTACCTGCACCCCTGCCTTCTCCTTCCTTTCTCTTGAGCACTCTGACCCTGGGTGAGCTGCCCTGCAGTGTAAGCAGGAATGACGAAAGGAGCAGTTCATCCCCAGTTCACACCTACCATCATTATATTTCCAGCACTCCCGGCCCTTTCTCTTCACACCTCCCAGCTGCCTGTTCAACCCCACCCTCCCTCCTGGTAGGGGCGAGGAAGATTGCTCCGCTCCCAGGCGCTGCCATAAATGGACGTCCGTCATGCCAAAAGTCAACAATAAGTTCCCTACCATCTTTCTCCTGTAACCGCATCATAAGACCACCACACACCTTCCTTATACGTCTTATGCACAAACTCTATCATCTCCATATATTTCAGCACATCTATATGCAGCTCCAACTTTGCCTCAATATGGCATGATGCCAGTACCCTAAAGCATGTCCACCACATTGAACATTGCAGGAATATGCATCCCCCTACGATGCCACCTTCCTGTCTGCTACAGCCAAGCTAACCCCCCAAGCCCCAGTGCTAACCTCGACTCCTGCCTCTCCTGCCCTGCCACTAATTTACACAGGTACTTTAACACCCGTTTCTGAGGTTTTGAAACTGGCCCCAAGGAGTCGTCACTCTCTGAGCCAGTATCACTGGATGACCTGACCCCCCCTACCCGCTAACTCCAACTGCATAATTGCCTCACCTGTTCCCGTCGCCGAAAGAGGAGCCACCTGCCTCTCTGGTCCTCTATGCTGAATCCCTGGTGCTGAACCCCCTGACGGACCCGGAACCTCTTCCCGCCTCGACACTGCAGCGATGACCATGCTATTATTATTATTATTTATTTGTATAGCGCCGCCAAATTCCGTAGCGCTGGGTACAGTGATAGGGGTATACAATGACAAAGATTTGTGATAAAATACAAAACATAACAAACAAAACAAATCTTGTACAGGAGGAAGATGGCCCTGCTCTGGAGAGCTCACAGTCTATAGGTTTAGGGTGCAGAGACATAAGGTTGGGGTAGCTTGTTACATCGGTTGTATTTGCAGCAGTGAGTCAGGCAGTTCATGTATTAGTTTGGTTCGGATGCAGGATGGAGGAGAGATAGTACGCCTCTCTGAATAGGTGGGTTTTCAAGGATCGTCTGAAGCTATACAAGGTTGGAGACTAATGGAGCGGGGTAGAGAGTTCCAGAGGACAGGAACAGCACATGCAAAGTCTTGGAGGCGGGAGTGGGACGTAGAGATAACAGGAGTGTAGAGACTTAGGTCAGAGGTTGATCGAAGAGGACGGGATGGGGAATATTTCACGATGAGAGAGGAAATATAGTTGGGAGTTAACCTGTTGAGTGCTTTGTAGGTTAGGGCTAATACTTTAAATTGTATTCTGGAGTGTATGGGGAGCCATGTAGAGACTGGCAGAGCGGAGCAGCTGATGTAGATCGTCGACTTAGGTGAATGAGTATAGCAGAAGCATTCATAATAGATTGGAGGGAGGCGAGGCAATGTTTTGGAAGGCCATTTAGGAGTAGATTGCAATAATCAATGCGTGACAAAATGAGGGAATGAATAAGTATTTTTGTAGTTTTTTTGAGTAAGGAAGGGACGAATTCTTGAAATGTTGCGTAGGTGTGAATGGCAGGATTTGGTAAGCGCTTGTATATGTGTGTTGAATGTGAGTTCTGAGTATAGTGTGACCCCAAGGCAGCGGACCTGGGGTGAGGTTTTGAGAATAGAG
This sequence comes from Bombina bombina, assembly GCF_027579735.1. Taxonomy (NCBI): domain Eukaryota; kingdom Metazoa; phylum Chordata; class Amphibia; order Anura; family Bombinatoridae; genus Bombina; species Bombina bombina. Next base: position 1,403,827,255 of record NC_069499.1, on the reverse strand, counting down.
TCTCCAACCATCAGAATAATGTCAGGTGTTGGATGTCTCAAAGAGGGGGGGATAAGAAGCAGCTCAGTTTTGGACAGATTGAGTTGGAGGTAGTGTGAAGACATCCAAGAGAAAATTGCAGAGAGGCAGTCAGAAATCTGGTTGAGTAAAGAGGGAGAGATATCAGGAGAGGAAAGATAGATTTGGGTATCATCAGCATATAGGTGGTACTGGAATCCAAAGGAGGCTATAAGTTTTCCAAGGCAGGATGTATAAAGAGAGAAAAGCAAGGGGCCCAAGACAGAGCTTTGCGGTACTCCAACTGAGAGAGGCATAGGATCACAAGATATGTTGTTAAAAGTAACTGAAAAGGAGCAGTTTAAAAGATATGATGCAAACCAGGAGAGGGCTGTGTCTCGGATGCCAAATGAATGTAGTATTTTTAGGAGGAGAGGATGGTCAACTGTTTCAAAAGCTGCGGACAGGTTAAGAAGAATTAGTAAGGAGTAATGGCCTTTTGCTTTAGCTGATAACAGGTCATTTGTTACTTTAGCAAGAGCGGTTTCTGTTGAGTGTTTAGGGCGGAAACCAGATTGTAGTGGATCAAGTAAGGAGCTAGTTGCCATCCACCTGTAAAGAAAGAGAAGAGCCGGGAGTACCAAGGATCACCGGATGGGCGCCACGCCCACCTTGCCCCCAAGATTTCCCTGCCTGCTGCCCTCTACCTTGCCCCAGTGCTGGCACCTGCCACTGCCCCACCCCACTCACTGCTGAAGGGGACCACCCCACTGCTCACCCCCGTGCCCAATGTGTATGGTGCCATCATATATCTCATCCCCTCATATGGCCTGTGCCCACACCGCACTCCACTCCTCGGTGCAGCCTGTTGAGGGTGTCCTGACCCCAGAGGCAAAACTCTTGCCCCCTGGGCCAACATGGAAGCCAACCTAAAATTTTCCCCATCACAGCCTGTTCTCCTCTCCCCAGAGGCTCATGCCCCCACTAAACTGATCCTCAATATGTTGCCCCCTGGTGCCTAACTGCTCCAAGGTTCCGTTGGCCCCCACCCCACACTCTCTCTCGCACCATGCACCCTGCTCCTCGGAAACACACCAGCATTCCCCCTTTGCCAGGTCTCCATTATGCCCAAGGAACTGGAGGAGCTGCTTCTACTGCGGCCTGCCTAACTCCTATCGCCACATGCCTTCCTCCGGAGCTGCCCACCCAGGATCCCCGGAATCCCGACCACCTGCACCATCACCGTTGCCGCTCTGCTCGACTGACCTGTTGCTTCTGTGCCCTTGACCAGAAATGACGTCACTGCCGCGACTACCAGAAGTGACGTCATGACCGTGCCATACTGCCCGGAAGTCGCCACCGGAGGAGGATGCCCTGCTCGCCGCTCCTGGAGAAGGCCCGACGTCTGACAAGGAATGACCTGCAGCTGGGACGCTGCCTGCAGGACCTGGGTGACCATCGCCGGACTACCCGCCGACCCCTGCAGCGCCCGAACTGGATACCGCTGCAAGAGCCTGGCCCAAGGTCACAACCGTCATTATCGTTGCCTCAGGAATGGGTAAGTAATCCGACTGGTACGGGCCAGCTAGGCCTCCCAGACCACCGGGACCACCAATGAAGGAAGTCGAACTGGGTAGGCCGCCATCCAAGTTACTCCGATACAGGGAAGGAGGGGGGAAGGCCACTAGGCCACCAGGTAAAAGATACCCCTCACCACCACAGACCCCGGATCCCCGGTGGAGGACAAACTAGCGCCCGCAGGTCCCAAATTAGGCCTGCCAGCCTGCACCGGCCCACCCTCGCCATCCCCACCAACCAAGGCCCCTGGGAGGCCGACCGAGCCATCCAGGGCCACATCCTCATTCTCCTCATCCCCTGAACCCGCCACTACCACCCCAGAATAAAAAAGGTCCCTATCCTGGGTTAGGGGGAAGATTGAAGGGGTGGATGCTAGGCCCAAAGGCGAAATCACTTTCTGAGAAGGAGTGAGGCCTTCCTCCCCAGAACAAGATCTAACTTTTCTCCCTCTAACAGATACTCGCCATGTCACCAGTGAAGACTCCCGCAGTCGCTTTGGAGGAATGGATTGATGTCTTGGACGAACCATCATGCACAGACAGAAAATAACCTCTCACAAGCAGTCAGAGACAAGAAAAAAGAGGGAGTGATCCAGCTTTCCTGAAAGAATACCAAGAGAGCAAAGCAAATTTGAGGATTAAAGTATATTGGAAAATTGTTTAAAATTGTATGCCTTATCTGAATCATGAAAGTTTAATTTTGACTAGACTGTCCCTTTAACCCCTTAATGACCGAGGACGTGCAGGGTACGTCCTCAAAAAAAAGGCAGTTAACGCCTGAGGACGTACCCTGCACGTCCTCGGTGTGGAAAGCAGCTGGAAGCGATCCTGCTCGCTTCCAGCTGCTTTCCGGTTATTGCAGTGATGCCTCGATATGGAGGCATCCTGCAATAACCTTACATGGCCATCCGATGCAGAGAGAGCCACTCTGTGGCCCTCTCTGCACCGGACATCGATGGCCGGTATCGTTGGTGGGTGGGAGCCGACTTGGGAGGCGGGTGGGCGGCCATCGGTGTATCCTGTGACATCAAGGGGGGCGGGATCAGAGGCGGGACCGCGCGCACGTGCACGGAGGTTGGCGGGCGGGCGCGTGCACGGGGCGGGAGCTGGTGGGAACCGCTACACTACGGAAAATATTGTTAGGAAAAAATGCCCAAATCTTGTTTGTGCAAAAGCACAAAAAGAGATCGTGGAGGGGTGGGAGGTTTGTTTTGTGTGGGGGGAAGCTACACTACAGAAAATTTTAATAAAAATTTAAAAAAAAACATGTTTTCTTCTAAACTGGGTACTGGCAGACAGCTGCCAGTACCCAAGATGGTGCAGATTAAGTTAGAGTGGGAGGGTTATAGAGCTGTTTGGGGGGGGGGATCAGTGAGGTTGGGGGCTAAGGGGGGGATAGTACACAGCAGCATATGTAAATATGCTTTTTAAAAACACAAAAAAACAACAAATATAGCTTTTATTTTAGTACTGGCAGACTTTCTGCCAGTACTTAAGATGGCGGGGACAATTGTGGGGTGGGGGAGGGAAGAGAGCTGTTTGGGAGGGATCAGGGGGTCTGATGTTTCAGGTGGGAGGCTGAGCTCTACACTAAATGTGATATTAACCCTGCAAGCTCCCTACAAGCTACCTAATTAACCCCTTCACTGCTAGCCATAATACACGTGTGATGCGCAGCGGCATTTAGCAGCCTTCTAAATACCAAAAAGCAACGCCAAAGCCATATATGTCTGCTATTTCTGAGCAAAGGGGATCCCAGAGAAGCATTTACAACCATTTGTGCCATAATTGCACAAGCTGTTTGTAAATGATTTCAGTGAGAAACCTAAAATTGTGAAAAATTTAACGTTTTTTTTAATTTGATCGCATTTGGCGGTGAAATGGTGGCATGAAATATACCAAAATGGGCCTAGATCAATACTTGGGGTTGTCTACTACACTGCACTAAAGCTAAAATTACCCCAAAAAGCTCCCTACATGATCCATAATTAACCCCTTCACTGCTGGGCATAATACATGTGTGGTGCGCAGTGGCATTTAGTGGCATTCTAATTACCAAAAAGCAACACCAAAGCCATATAAGTCTGCTATTTCTGAACAAAGGGGATCCCAGAGAAGAATTTACAACCATTTGTGCCATAATTGCACAAGCTGTTTGTAAATAATTTCAGTGAGAATCCTAAAGTTTGTGAAAAAATTTGTGAAAAAGTGAACAATTTTTTTTATTTGATCGCATTTGGCGGTGAAATGGTGGCATGAAATATACCAAAATGGACCTAGATCAATACTTTGGGTTGTCTACTAAAAAAAAATATATACATGTTAATGGATATTCAGAGATTCCTGAAACATATCAGTGTTCTAATGTAACTAGCGCTAATTTTGAAAAAAAAAATGGTTTGGAAATAGCAAAGTGCTATTTGTATTTATGGCCCTATAACTTGCAAAAAAAGCACATGTAAACATTGGGTATTTCTAAACTCAGGACAAAATTTAGAAACTATTTAGCATAGGTGTTTTTTGGTGGTTGTAGATGTGTAACAGATTTTGGGGGTCAAAGTTAGAAAAAGTGTATTTTTTTTCAATTTTTCCTCATATTTTATAATTTTTTTATAGTAAATTATAAGATATGATGAAAATAATGGTATCTTTAGAAAGTCCATTTAATGACGAGAAAAACTGTATATAATATGTGTGGGTACAGTAAATGAGTAAGAGGGAAATTACAGCTAAACACAAACACCGCAAAAATGTAAAAATAGCCTTGGTCCCAAACGGACAGAAAATGGAAAAGTGATGTGGTCATTAAGGGGTTAAACATCTATTTTGTTTGAAGAAGCAAAAGATATGCCTCTGTCTTTAAGCTGCCTCTGGTGCTTTCCTTTACCCAACAAAATAATGCTCAAATTATTTCAAGTCATTCTGGCACAAGGATTCCTAAAACAAAACTTTGCATAGCAGCTTGTTTTTGTGTGTGTTTTTTTGTATAAATTTCAAGCTATTCTAATCAATCAGCTAGATTCAAAAACACTTTTCAGAAGGCAGAGAGCACTCTGTTAAAATGAAGAGATCATGTTTGAAATTTGTTAGTGGGTGTTTCTAACATAACACATACACATATAATTGCTCATACATGAAATGTTGCACATAAAAAGAGACCATGTTGCTAAACATTTGAAACACAGTTAACGTAAACAGACTTTTCGCATGTCTGATCAATTTTTGGGAGTAATAGGAGATCTGATTGTGCCCCTATTGTGGATTTTATTGCTATTATGTATTCCATTTCCACTTTGATGACATATTGCATATTATAACATTTTGTTTTATTATACTAATTTATGCCCTTTATTTTTATTTATCTTGTATATTGCCCAATATGGGTGTATGCAGCAGATGTGTATACTTTATATTTTCTATTTTTTTAAAAAAATTTTATATCAATCCTCTTCTGCCATTGGCGTTTTAGGTTTACCCTTATACAGTAATTCTGTGTTGCATCTTCTACTATCTTCGAGGTTCTTATGTATAACAAGTAGCGTCACTTCTGACATCTCTAAATCAATGTAATATGAATATCAAATGAGATTGTTTTTCTGAATGTCCTATTTTTTATGTTATATCACTTGTTGGGACTTTGATATGCATTTTGTCATTTGTCAGCTACACAGTATTGAGCTTTCAATATGGAACAAGGTTGTTGTATACATTTTTGGTTAGTTTGTATCATTCATCCATACCGTGTATCAGACTAATGACAAACACATGCTTTGTTCTATTGTTCACTGTGCCGTTCACAGGCTAATAGCTTGTTCGGTGTGTCTTGTTTTATCCTATAGGGTTGTACTACCCTCTTTTTAAATGATGTGTTCAGCATAGCATCTCAGGCTATGAATACGGCATCCAGTCGAAACGCATAAGCCATTAGTGCTACACTCACTTGCTCCCTTTGTGTTCCTCCATGGACATTTTTAACCTTTTGGAATAAAGTATTAACTTTTACCAAGCATATACTCTTCTCCTTTTGTTCAGTTAGTATATTGTAACTTTAACTTAAAGTTAGGGGGTGTAAGGTTTAAGATTTAATATTTCAATTTAACGTGTGGCAATGTGGGGGGCCGGTGGTTTAGGGGTTAATAGGTTTAGTTTAGTATCTGCGATGTGGGGATCAGCGGTTTAGGGGTTAATAGGTTTATTTAGGTGTTAGCGATGCGGGGGCGGCGGTTTAGTGGTTAATAACTTTATTTAGTGTCGGCGAGATAAGGGGGTGGCGGATTAGGGTTTTTAGACTAGGTTTTTATTTTAGGGTATTAGGTTTTTACGTAACCTTCTTGTCCCCATAGACAACAGTTATTTGTTGATTCTTGCCCTATATTTTTAAAGATGAGTCAATAAAAGCATTTTCTTAGCTTTTTTCTGTTGCCCTCCTTGTGCTGCTTCCCGTTTTATTTTGTTCACGCGCAGCCTGCTCAGTGGCATCTAGCATGCACCTCTCGGGGCTGTGTGTTGCACTTCCGGTGGCGTCCAGCTCTGTGTGTTATCATGCATATAGCCCCTTGTATGCTTTTATTTTGTTCATATGTAATTGTATATGATGTTTTAATACATTTTTAATCCGCATATTATATATGGGCACTAAATGATATCAAATAGTCAAATAATTACGACTCTTTTCCTCTTGATCCCCAGGGAGCAATTACACAAAGAAAAATATTATATACCAAGGACATCTTTTGGGACTTTTATAAGTTTGTTTCATATATCCTTAAAGGGACACTCAAGTCAAGATGAAACTTTCATGATTCCTATAGAGCAGCAATTTTAAACAATTTTCCTATTTACTTCCATTAACAAAATGTGCGCAGTCTTTTTATATTTACACTTTTTGAGTCACCTGCTCCTACTGAGCATGTGCAAGAATTCATAGAATATACGTATGTGCATTTGTGATTGGCTGATGGCTGTCACATGATGCTGTGGGAGTGGAAATAGACAAAACTTTGACATTTGTCAGAAAAAAATCTACTACTCATTTGAAATCCAAACTAAGTGCTATTGTATTGTACTGTTATCCTGCATTTTATGATAATGCAAATCTACTGAATTTACTGGTCCTTTAAATCACATTTATTTATCAGATACAGCAGGCAATTTTATACGTCTTTCCACTTTACTTTTGTCATAACATTTGCTTTATTCTTTTAGTATCCTTTGTTGAAGAGTAAAACTAGATATACTCAAAAGACCTCAGAAGCAACAGTTTGTAACTATGTATAATATTGTACCAAACACTTTGGCCGAAGATTGTGAAATGTACATGTACTCTCCTGTGCTCGTATTGTCTAACTAGGTGTACTCTTCAACAAAGGATACCGAGATAATAAAGCAAATTTGATAATAAAAGTAAATTGGAAAAATGTTTAAAATATCTTGCTTTACTTGAACTTTAATGTTCCTTTAAAGAGCCCTTTTACTGTAGGAAGTTTTAAGATCCCTATGATGGCAGGTATCTAGAATTGAGCAAAATATATGCAACATTTACAAGTTTAGCCTAGAATTTTGAGCAGAGTAGGGGGTCTGATCTTTGTAGGCTTCAACTGCACTTCAGGGGTGTCAAGAGACTGTCTTTAGTAAGTCTGTTCAATTATTAATCAAGGAGTGAATACTCAGCCATGTTACTGCTGAAAAGGTCAGCTGGAAAGGGAGAGAAAATATAGTAGAAAGCACTTTTATATCTCCCACAAGTAGTCAATCCTTCCTTCAGCTCCTGGGATCCTCCTAAAGTGTTCAAACTGTCCACTCACTGAAAATTCCTCTTAACTTAATGGCTTTTCCAAATGCTAGAAAGCCCAGACTGCTGAAAAGTAATAATTTGAAAAAATATGTCATATGTGTAAGAAATATTCAAACTTTTAGCAGGGTCCTGTCCTGATATTATGGTGAATTCAAAGCTTAGCATGAGATTAATATGCACATTTATTTTTTAGACTGATATTAGTTACATAAAGAAATTAGTCTTTACTAAAGGGGCATTGCACACTAGATTTTTCTTTGCATAAATGTTTTGTAGATTATCCATTTATATAGCCCATCTGGTAGTGTTTTTATAAAAATGCATAGTTTTGCTGATTTTCAGACTCCTAACCAGGCCCCAAAGTTTTCTGAGAATACTGATGTATACCTACTCCAGCTTGCTCCTGTTTGTTTAAAGGGTCTTTTCATATACAGAGGAAAGGGGGGGGAGTGTCTGCTATATCTCAATTAAAGGGACAGTCTAGGCCAAAATAAACTTTCATGATTCAGATAGAGCATGTAATTTTAAACAATTTTCCAATTTACTTTTATCACCAATTTTGCTTTGTTCTCTTGGTATTCTTAGTTGAAAGCTTAACCTAGGAGGTTCATATGCTAATTTCTTAGACCTTGAAGGCCACCTCTTTTCAGAATGCATTTTAACAGTTTTTCACCACTAGAGGGTGTTAGTTCATGTGTTTCATATAGATAACACTGTGCTTGTGCACGTGAAGTTATCTGGGAGCAGGCACTGATTGGCTAAACTGCAAGTCTGTCAAAAGAACTGAAATAAAGGGGCAGTTTGCAGAGGCTTAGATACAAGATAATCACAGAGGTTAAAAGTATATTAATATAACTGTGTTGGTTATGCAAAACTGGGGAATGGGTAATAAAGGGATTATCTATCTTTTAAAACAATAAAAATTCTGGTGTAGACTGTCCCTTTAAAGTTCCACCTAACCTATTCAACAGAGCTAAACTGGGAGCTTCTAAGTAAGTTTTTGAAAGGTTTTATACTGGATATTTAGATCAGTATCTGTGCATATTATTCTTTATAATAGAGTCTATTACATGCAGTTATATAAAAATTGGTGTATACTGTCACTTTAACTATTTATTAATTAATTAATTTAATTAGTCTTTATAAAGTAATGGCTGCCATTATGTTGTAACCTCGGTTTTCCTAGGTGTTAAAGCATTTTATCTACTTTGAAACCAGTTACAGGCAGTTCTAAATGAACTACTGGAATAACAGACTCACTGTGTACTCAGGCAAGCATAGCATTCAAAGCTGCTACAAGAACACCCTTTCAAATGGGCTGGGTTGTTAGAAAACAAAAATAGCACTGAAAAGTGCCTTTACATTGCGGTCTATATACACACATTAACACATAAACATATATGTAATCATATACATATATATTTAACATTTGCTGCTTATCCCTGCGTGATTTACCCCCTTCACTGCTCTAGTTCTCATGCTGTATCTGACGGCATGAGAACGAGGCTCACATTGGAGTCTAGAGAAGCGAGCTTTCGTGAGCGCGATGCTCCCATGCCATGTGAACGCGACCTAGGAGGAGCATCTACAGCTTCATAATTGGAGCCCCATGTGTCAAGCACCTATATAATGCATTAAGAAATGTACTGTATGTGTATAGCAGCTATATAATTAAACGCATTATAAACAGTAATCTAATACCCCCAAAACCTGTTGCAAATACAGTGCATAAAGCAAACCAGTATAAATAGTGCTAGGCCATCTACAATAGTTAAAACTTCATAATAAATGCAACTATTTCTCCATCGAACACAACCCCCAAACATATAAGGCTAAATTACAAGTGAAACGCTAATTTATTGAGCACTCATAAACGGGCAAATTTGCCTGCTTATGGTCGCGCGATAAATAACCAGCCATTACAAGTGAACCGCGAACCAATTGCCATGCCCCAATCGCACTCAAAATAAAGTGTGTAGTACATTTTGTAAAATAATAATTTAAAAAATTGCACGAAGCAGTTTATAGGGGTTAAATTTAGCGGTGTGGGGTGTAAGAAAAAAAAGGCAGTGTCTTTACATTGCGGTCTATGGGGACTGTGTGTTCCCTGTAAATATATAGGTATATGATTATATACATATATATTTACAGTATCTCACAAAAGTGAGTACACCCTTCACATTTTTGTAAATATTTTATTATATCTTTTCATGTGACAACACTGAAGAAATTAAACTTTGCTACAATGTAAAGTAGTGAATATACAGCCTGTATAACAGTGTAAATTTGCTGTCACCTCAAAATTTCTCAACACACAGCCATTAATGTCTAAACCGTTGGCAATAAAAGTGAGTACACCCCTAAGTGTAAATGTCCAAATTGGGCCCAAAGTGTCAATATTTTGTGTGGCCAACATTAATTTGCAGCACTGCCTTAACCCTCTTGGGCATGGAGTTTACCAGAGCTTCACAGGTTGCCACTGGAGTCCTCTTCCACTCCTCCATGACGACATTACAGTGCGCTTCCCCACCTTCCGTTTAAGGATGCTCCACAGATGCTTAATAGGGTTTAGGTCTAGAGACATGCTTGGCCAGTCCATCACCATTACCCTCAGCTTCTTTAGCAAGGCAGTGGTCATCTTGGATGTGTGTTTGGGGTGGTTATCATGTTTGAATACTGCCCTATGGCCCAGTCTCCGAAGGGAGGGGATCATGCTCTGCTTCAGTATGTCACAGTACATGTTGGCATTCATGGTTCCCTCAATGAACTGTAGCTCCCCAGTGCCGACAGCACCCATGCCACTCCCACCACCATGTTTGATTGTAGGAAAGACACACTTGTCTTTGTACTCCTCACCTGGATGCCGCCACACACGCTCTCATCGGCTCCAGTAATCCATGTCCTTAGTCTGCTTGTCTACAGCAAACTGTTAGCGGGCTTTCTTGTGCATTATCTTTAGAAGAGGCTTCCTTCTGGGACAACAGCCATGCAGACCAATTTGATGCAGTGTGCAGCGTATCATCTGAGTGCTGACAGGCTGAGCTGACCCCCCACCCCTCCAACCTCTGCAGCAATGCTGGCATCACTCATACATCTATTTCCCAAAGACAACCTCTGGATATGACGCTGAGCACATGCCCTCAACCTCTTTGGTTGACCATGGCGAGGCCTGTTCTGAGTGGAACCTGTCCTGTGAAACCGCTGTATGGTCTTGCCCACCATGCTGCAGCTCAGTTTCAGGGTTTTGGCAATCTTCTTATAGCCTAGGCCACCTTTATGTAGAGCATCAATTCTTTTTTTCATATCCTCAGAGAGTTCTTTGCCATGAGGTGCCATGTTGAACTTCCAGTGACCAGTATGAGAGAGTGTGAGAACGATAACACAAAATTTAACACACCTGCTCCCCATTCACACCTGAGACCTTGTAACACTAATGAGTCGCATGACACCGGGGAGGGAAAATGGCTAATTGGGCCCAATATGGACATTTAAACTTAGGGGTGTACTCACTTTTGTTGCCAATGGTTTAGACATTAATGGCTGTGTGTTGATTTATTTTGAGGGGACAGCATATTTACACTGTTATACAGGCTGTACACCCACTACTTTACATTGTAGCAAAGTGTCATTTCTTCAGTGTTGTCACATGAAAAGATATAATAAAATATTTACAAAAATGTGAGGGTGTACTCACTTTTGCGGGATACTGTATGTGCTAATATGTGTATTTACACATATAAACACATAAATATATATGTATATAAGCATATACATATATATTTAAATCTGTTGCGCGACTTACCTCCTTCGCTGCGCTAGGTTCTCATGCTGTGTCTCACAGCATGAGAATGAGGCTCTTATTGGAACCTATGGCAGTGTGCTCTTGTGAGCACAAAGCTTTTGTGCAATATTTTACCCTCCACTTGTAAAATGTCCCATAGCATTATAATTGAATATGAAATGGGAAATGAGTCTTACTTTATCACAAGTTCATTCTTCCATCTAAAGAGCCCTTGTTTTCCGTTGTGTTTCTATTCTGTTGCAAGAATGTTATGTTTATACAAGGAAAACATGGGTTGAAATTATATTTTTAGTTAGATAATTTATTCTCTTTGTCTTATAACTATAAAGCCCATAACATGGCTCAAAAACTGTATGTCACTTGCAGAAATAACAGACAGTTTAATAAACTGAGAATAGAGTTTACATAATAGCTTTTTGCTTATGTGAAAGTTGTACACAGAGGTATCCTCTGCTGTCATCTATAAATACCTCTCAACATAAATATCTAGAAAATCTGTCCTTGTACTGAATCCTGAGAGCTGTCAAATGTTATATTTTGTCATGTTGCCATTAATTTATTATTATTTGTTTTAATGGCAAAATTGTACCATAAAACCAGAGTTTAATAAGTTTGTTGTTTGAGATTCTACCATTCTTAAGGGTGCTCCATGTATCTAAGGCTAAGAGTAAGGCTACGGCCGAAACGCGTAAGCCAGTGTAGCATGGACTTATTTTTCTTGTTCTATTTATCTTCCATGCATTTCTATTTGTGACAATTTGATGATTTTTAAATCTTTTGATTAATAAAGTATTTGGACTTTTAACCAAGGCACTGGATTCCTGCATCTTTTTCTCTGCTCCATGTATTTAACATTGTTTAATGTATGTTTAATTCCCTGAGGATGCCATTAAACACAAGGCAACAATTATTTTGTAAATATGCTTTCTGGACTCAAATCATTTTCTTATTGTCTCAATAGTTTACACTTTTCATCCATGTTTTACTTTCCCAATATATTGGTTTAACCCCCTCCCCCACACCACCACCAGCACACACACACACACACACACACACACACATTTTATTGCTTAATTGTTCTTCAGCTTCTAAATAAAACTGACATTTTGGTGATTTTGTTGAGTGCATTAATATATGTGTGGGTGTCACATCTCTGGGTTAGCTTCCATTGGAGTTAACAAAGGAATATGAACACTTTTTTTTTCCACAAAATTTCCTTTAAAGTCCTTAAGAATGTATCAAGCTCTGTGAACAGAAACTACCCATTTGATTTTATCAGTATGTCCGTAAATTCAACAATATGATTTAGTATTTGTATGTGTGTGTCTGTGTATGAATGTACACATGTGCATGTGTGTTATACAGAGAGTGTGATATGTGTCATTATGTTTTTGTGTCTAGTGGTATATTTGTCCCAGTAGTCATTAAAACAAATCTGCCTTGAAATGTAGGCTAGACATGGATGCCTAACTGACATGAGATCTATGTTGTATGCAAATATTTGATATTGTGGCATCTGAGTATCCTGCAGTTCAAATTAGTTCACCAGAATAAAAAACAAACAAACCAATATATCTAATTTGGGGACCTGGGATCCCTTTAAAGATTAGATAGAATAATACAATATTTAATATTTTGTGCATGTTATGTATACTTTAAATTGGATGTTTTGGAGTAGAAGCCTTTGGTGACCACGAACATTGCTCTCTGTAGACGATTTACATGATTTCTCTCCAGCAAAGTGTCTGAAATTGTATTCAAATGTTACCAAGTATATATATAGTGAAGTGTAATTTTTTTTACATTTTTTGACAAATAAATTGTAATTTGCATTATAAAGAATATTTTATACCCTACATTTTTTTCTTTATGTGTACCCAACCTATATATATAGGATATTCCCTTTTGTTGCCTCATTTAATATATCCCAAACTGCGATTAATCTAACACTACAACAGATTTGTTACATTTAATGTAGACAGCAGAGGACAGAATATTAAATAATAGATGGATTACACAGTATTAATGCAGTGCACTTGGTACATAGCCATAAATCCAGCTGAGAAAAGCTGCCACTTTGACAAAAGAGAGTAACAAAATACCTTCTCATATATAGTTCCGAATACAAGATAAGATACATTCTCAACTGAATCTTCGCCAGAAAACAAAATGCAAGCAGCCTACTTGTTCTCTCACACCATGCAATGTCCCTAGGGCTCTCTGCTCAGGGTGTGTATGTGAAATTAAATATCCCTTTTTCTTGTGTTCAGATAAAATTATCCCCCTGATTTGTACAGAGAGATTGTGACGGTTCATTTTTTCTTGATTTTTTTTTCCCTCCAGTGAGTGCTGCAGGCTGTATAGGGGTTCCCGCAGTGCGCACTGTTTTATGAAGATCCATCTGTAGCTATCAGAATAATAAAAGCAATCATAATGATATTTATTCAAGGAGTTTAATGTCTTGTCTCATGCAACGGGACACATTTGAGAAGCATCTACATTTCTTAGCTCATTATAGAAAGACATTCATAAGCATATAGCATAGCTACAGAGACACGAAGGCTGAATGCGAAGAGAAAAAAAAAAGAAAAATGCTTTTGAGTGGGCACAAAGAAAATAAAAATAAAATATAGCTTTGTTTTCACAAAAAAGTACTTTTTTGGTGGCACAGATGCTAGCTTGGAGATGATAATATTGTGAGTGGTCCAATTAATACAGGCAATACTCATGTTGGTCTGGTGTCTGAAGTGAAAGGATTATAAATTATCTTTACTTAACACTCAAATAATCATTTGCAGTTCTCTGGAGGCTTTTTTATTCTTACCAGCAGAATAATTATTTTTTCCTAACTTCTAAAAATCACCGCCATTTTGAAGTTGACTGGATGGGTCAAGAAATGCGTTTAAATTATTTTAAAATGTTAGAAACATTAAAGGGACAGTCAACACCAGAATTGTTGTTGTTTAAAAAGATAGATAATCCCTTTATTACCCATTCCCCAGTTTTGCATAACCAACACAGTTATAATAATACACTTTTTACCTCTGTGATTACCTTGTATCTAAGCCTCTGTCAAAAGAACTGAAATAAGGGGGAGGTTTGCAGACTTGCATTTTAGCCAATCAGTGCAGACTCCTAGGTAACTCCACATGCGTGCGCTCAATGTTATCTATATGGTACACATTAACTAATGCTTTCTAGTGGTGAAAACTGTCAAAATGCATTTAAATAAGAGGCGGCCTTCAAAGTCTAAGAAATTAACATATGAGCCTACCTAGGTTTAGCTTTCAACTAAGAATACCAAGAGAACAAAGCAAAATTGGTGATAAAAGGACAACCTATATACCTTAGTTATTGTCTACGCCCCTAACGTCCATCAAGATGCATTCCTAAAACAACTCCTAGCGAGAATAGAACGGATTAAGAGAGGGTCTGTACTTATAGGGGGAGACTTTAACTCTACCTGGGACCCCACAATAGATAGGAGAACCTGTAAAGGGATATATTCTGACCCAGGAACTTGTCTCTCATCAAGGAGATTCCGAAATCTACTGATGGGATACAACCTCTTTGACATATGAGATGCCTACACACGATGGAAAGAGACTATTCTTTTTATTCCACGGCACATCACTCCTATTCCCGTATAGACTATATATTCACTAACTCTTGTACTTTAGACAAGGTACACATTGCTAAAATTCTGGTCTGCCCCTGGTCAGACCACGACATGGTGACTGTCACACTCAACTCATCCCCTCCAGAGGGCCACAAGTGCTCATGGCATCTTGCGGACCAGCTGATCAAGAACCCCTGGACCCAACAGAAAACTACTGACATCCAGGACTTTTTCCAAACAAATGACACCACACAGACTACAGACGCTACCCTTTGGGCTACTATGAAAGCATTTTTTAGAGGGAATTTCCATAAAAGAGCAGCACAATTGCGACACTAAAGGGGAGCCAACTTTGCACAACTCTTTGGAGAACTGAGAACCCTAGAACAGGAAAACAAGCTTTGTCCCAACCCTACACTAGAATCCTGCATAGGACAGATCCGTACAGAAATCATGGCTAAAGAGATGTTGAGAATGCAGGAATCTGCTTATGTTCAGGAAACTATTCTATTACCAGGGAAACAGGCCAGATAGATTGTTAGTCAAGAAGCTTAGAGCCAGAGCCAAATCCACACGAATTCAGAGAATACAATACCTAGATAGAGTAGTACACTCCCCTAAAGATATTGGGGAAGCCTTGATGGCCTACTATAGTAAGCTACATAATCTAGATTCCTGTTCAGAAACTCTCAAAGCAGATGTGCACACTATTTCAGGCTTCCTAACCTCTCTTAATCTCCCACAACTAGATACCAAACTGACTGAACACCTCACTGATCCCTTAACCCCTTCTAAAATCAAAGAGGCTATCAAGACACTTAAGCTGCACAAAGTACCTGGCCCAGATGGTTATACCCTCCTCTTACCTCTTCTTTAAAACCTATGCTACTATCCTACTCCCTTATTTGCAGAGATTGTTCGCCACGACTGTCGCAAGAGTTCCTAGAGGCTTCAATATTAACTATTCCATAAGAGTGTAAAGACCCCTCTCTTTGCCAAAGCTGTCACCCCATTTCACTAATTAATCTTTATGTAAAGATTTACGCTAAAATTCTGGCCACTAGACTCAGCCCCCTCTTACCTAGCGTGATACATAGAGACCAGGTGGACTTTGTTACCAATCGTCAAGGAACGGACAGCAGGCGCCATCTTTTAAATATATTTTCCGAAGCAGACAGCTCTAGGAAACCCCTTCTTACCCTGTTGTTCGATACCGAGAAGGCGTTCGATAGAGTATGCTGGGACTGCCTGACTACAGTGCTTGAGACAGTGGGCTTACCTGAAGCCTTCAGACGAGCGATAGGAGCACTGTACATCAACCCAACTACAAGAGTGAGAGGTTTGGGATTCTGTTCCGGTCCGTCGCTCTCTGGAACTGCACCTGGCAGGGATGTCCGCTGTCCCCTCTGCTCTTTGTGCTAGCTTTTGAACCATTGGCAGCAGCCATTCGTGCACACAAAACCATTAGGGGCGTATACATACATGGTACCTACCAAAAGCTTGGCCTCTTTGCAGACAATTTGACAGTCTTCCTGAACAGACCCAGAACTTTCACTCCCCAACCTCCTCAAACTCTTTGACCTATTTGTCAGACTCTCTTACTATAAGCTAAAGGTAACCAAGACTGAAGCCTATCCACTACACCTCTCGGAAACCCAGCTCTGAGATCTACAGACTACACACAAATTTAAATGGAACCATAGAGGAATCCAACACCTAGGTGTCTTCCTCTCACATGACTTTAAGAATGTAATTACGACCAACTATGACCACTTCCTACAGACTCTTAAACAGACACTAACTCTACCCAGATATAAGGAGATATCTTGGATGGATAGAATCTCCGCATTTAAAATGATCCTCCCGAAACTCACATACCTTTACAGATGCTTACCGCTGAAAATCCCAGCCACATACCTAGACACATACCAATCTCTCTTAAAATACATTTGGGTGAACTCACGCCCCCATATAGCAAGCAGGATACTAAAGGCTCTGATAGATAGACAAGGCCTAGGCCTCCCCAACCTCAAACTATACTATAAAGCAGCTATGCTCACCCACATCTCAGGGTGGGGTACCTCCAAAGAGCCCCCTAGATAATATGATATAGAGCAAGCCTCACTACCCCATGCTATCCTTCTCCCTGATCTGATCTAGGTCCCACAGCACTGCAGATCCCTTATCTCTCCCTCTAACGCAATCATCAAGCACTGCCCCTCTATGTGGCATAAATTACTCACCAATGGTAGCTCCTCACCCATCCCCAATTCATAGTGTCCAAAGACTACTCAAAGGATTACCAGATTCTAACCCAATGGCTAGTCCAAACTTAATATAACAACTGTTAGCAGCTTCCACAGTGGAAACACTTGGTCCTCTTGTTGGGAGCAAATTTTCCAATATGCAATCCTGCAGAAATTACACTTTGAAGTAATGCACTTCAGATACCTACTAGCCACGTAATAACAAGCTCTGGGAGTCCCGATGGAAATTGGGAATACAGAATTATAAACCGCTCACGACACATTACCTGTGCCTCCTAAAGTGTCCTTCCTTGCAAAAAACACATACAATTTTAACATGGGAAAAAGACTTGAGCAGGGAGATGGACACTAAACTTTGGACAAGAGCTATCATTGACACCAGACAGACGAATCCACTTCATAACCCTTTTTGAATTATGCTATAAATTACTCTCAAGATGGCACTGGGTTCCTAACAGGCTCCACAGAATCTCATCTACCAACTCAGATAGATGTTGGAGAGGCTGTGGAAAAAAGGTAGATGACATCCACATCTGGTGGAGCTGTCCAGTCATTATCAAGTTATGGACTTAAGTCCTCTCTTTATACAGATACCTTTCCCTCCCAGCTGATAAGGGCCCCGAGACATACCTACTTCATTTAGATATCTCTAAGCTTGACAAACCCTGAAAATACCTCTTTATTTATATCTCTTAATGGCAACCAAGCTGGCTATTGCGAGATATTGGAAACAGCAGAGTGCCCCCCTGATAGATAAAATAATTGATATCCTATCTTATATTAGGATTATGAAAGAAGCGGTGTATCTTAACAGAGGAGTCATGGACCTATATACAGATATCTGGTCTCACTGGGATGCCTTCCTGAACTTTTCTTCTTCGACGTTAAGAAACAAGTTAATTTATATTGATATATACTTGTTGCATTTTACATGTTGTTAATGTTATATAATTCATGGAGCCATTTATTAGTGCTCCTAAGGGTTCATAACGGTCATACCATCCTAATATAACGTGAGACATAGACCTATCTACTGTATTAATGGTTGACTGGAAGCCCCAGTATCCTCGGAAAACAAGCGAGGTTTCAGAGAACCCCCTGACCCCCTTTGAGGGGTCAGCGAGTGACCTTAGTAAGACATTTTTTCGCTATTGTTTTCTGTATACTTTGTAACATGAAAAGAAACACCTAAACATGTCTTACAATTGTATTGTTGTTTATTGTTACCTCAATAAAAAAGATATTTAAAAAAAAAATAGTATAAAAGTAAATTGGAAAGTTGTTTAAAATGACATGCCCTATCTGAATCATGAAAGTTTATTTTGGACTTGACTGTCTCTTTAATTGCAGAAAGAGAGCAGTTTTGGGAGAATTATTTGCAGTTGAAATCAGATATTTTAGACAGTTTTTAAATATCACAATTTTTGATGATAAACTTCCAACATACATCATCGTGAAAAAAAACAAATCCTGTTTCTGATACTATTTCCAATTTTCTATTCATCGCAACAGGATGACGATATGGAACAATATCCAATATGGGCCCAAATTACAAGTGGAGCGGTACTGATAGCACAGGGTGCCCTATCAATATCGCTGGACTATCAAAAAATCTGTTATTATACGCCCATGATAAAACAGAATAACCAGAGAATGTTTGGAGCAGCCGACATCTCTTTATTGCACCCTATACTTTCAATGAGTAGTGTGGCTGCGCTAAACCAGTTATATTACAAGTTGTGAGATGTGTGCTGCGTGCGAGTGGAATGAATATCAGATCTAAAATGTTAGCTCGACTTGAGACCTGAGGTAAAGTGTTAGTGCTAGAATCAAAGTATAAAAAAATAAAGTATTACACTCTCATATATACATAATAAATTTAAAATATCTGATTATTATTGTAATAAATATAAAATATATAAAAAAGTATTTTATATATATAAAACAAAGAAGGTACAGCACAGTTAGGTAATAGTGCAAAGTTCTTTTGCTAGTGCACGGTGACCAACAGGGTCCTGCAAACCCCACAATAATATAATGCAACAAAAGGAAGTCCCAGCACTGTTTCATCAAGGTAAATCCTTTATTGAGGTTTAAAGGAAGACAGCAGACAGCGACGTTTTGGTTCTACATAGCTCTTACTCATGCTCAAGTAAGGGCTACGTAGGCCCGAAACTTTGCTGTCTTCCTTTTAACAACAATAAAGGATTTACCTTGATGAAACAGTGCTGGGACTTCCATTTGTCGTATATATATATATATATATATATATATATATATATATATATATATATACCCACACACAATATAGAATTTGCTCCCAAACGTCTGTGAACCTCATCTGGGTTAGATAAAGGCACAGGTTGTGTTAGAGGATGGCCCACTGTTAAACTGTATGTTCACGCCGGGGCTAGGAAGAGATGCACAGCAGCAAGTTTAGATAGGCCAAGGTCAATTACTTCCAGAAAGAAATTCAGCACAGAATATAAGGTAAGGTAAAGTCCAGGCAAAAGGTCAGCATCTTGGAAGAAACGTTCCATCATGCAAAAGGGAAATCCGAAAGCAGAAATGGTAAGGAAATCTAGGTCAAAAGCCAGGAGATCAGTTAGCTGGTTCTGAAGAATTCACAGAATCAAATGCTCAGAAGCCTTAAATAGTCCCATGCTGATTAGATAACTATCTGCAACAGACAGACAGGTGAAGCCAGAGAACCAGCCAGTGAACGCAGCAGGAATCTAAAATGATCAATTTGAGGCAAAGCCCTCCAGTGGCTCAGGGAAAATACACATGCCTTAGTACACAGAGACCTGGGTTTAGTCTCAGGCATGGGCATGACAGTCTCCCCATATAAATCTATACTAGAGGGACTACCCAACCTCCAGATGTCAGCGTACCTGGGGCTTTTGCGTGAATGAAAATGTTTTACTTTCAACTTCTTATATGAGATAAAGGGCTATATTTATTTATGTGCAAGTGGACATGATACAATGCATCGTATCATGTCCGCCGCACATCGATAAATGCCGACAGCATGCGCTGTTGGCATTTATCATTGCATCTGCAGTTGTTGTGAATTGCTGGTGAAATGCCGCCCCCTACAGATTCACGGCCAATCAGCCGCTAGCAGGGGGTGTCAATCAACCCACTCGTATTTGATCGTGTTGATTTCTGTCCGCGGCCTCAGAGCAGGCAGACAAGTTATGGAGCAGCGGAGCTTGATAAATCGGCCCCAAAGAATAGGAGCACTTTTGACTTTAACTCAATAGCGCTAATATTTTTGCACTCTAGTCCATGGGGTGAGGATAGAAGGTTCTTTTCAAGCCTTAATTTAGATAGACGTTGCTTTTTGTAGTGTGATGGGGTAGGAAAAGTAGGTGTAAAGATAAGCCCCAACACACCCATTGTAAGTTTACAAAACTTTATAAAAAAAATAATTTTCAATTTATACAGAATTAATAATATACAGGAAAATATTAATTATGATATAATTATTTTCCTTTTTATTTGAATGATTTTTTTTCATCACAAGTTGAAATACTTTGATGAATAGGATTAATAGAATAACACAGAAAGGAATGCATCTATTATTTAAGAAAATTTGATGAAAATGTCTTACAAGAAAAATGAGATCCCTAGTTCAATCTTACACGCTTTCGAGTGACTTGATTTTGTTTTTTGTTTTTCTTTAAGGGTGGAGGTTTATTTCTCTATGCACAAGACAATTTCATCTTCAGAGCTTTGTTCACACAATGTTGCCTATTTGAATATGCTACAAAAGCTGTATGTGCACATGGATTTTTAAATTCAAGGTCTTTCTATTCCATCATTTTTTGTGGCTTTGTGCTAAAAAAGACTCAAGAAAGACCCCCAACAACAGTATTCCGACCCATTAAAAAATACTTTTAGAGCAAAGTTTTCCAAGATTTTTTGCTTTCTCTATTTCAACAAGCTTGACCACTGTGCTTTTCTACATGACATTTCTTTGCTTTTCGTGCATGACGGTTGATATTTTAACAAGTACACCTAGGCTTTTGTCAGATGATGTTTTGCACATGTTCAGTACACTTTAAAATTTAAAGACTGGTTATAAAATACAGATTAAATGGTCAGAGATAACATAAACTAGTCCACCATCTCAAGAAGTCAATGATTCTCAACCATTCCATTCAATTGGCTTGGTGTTCCAGGGGAGTAACCTCCGTTTTGATTGGGATACATCGCCAGTAGTGCAATATATTTCAAGGGCAGCCCTGCAGGTTGGGTATAGGTTTCAGCCATGTTTGTCTCGCCACCTTTTCAGTGGCGAGACTTCACAGTGTGAGGCAGGTAGTGACAGTTAGGTTTACACACTCACAGGCATTATTTGAAGAGTTCCTACACAGAAACAATTTTTGGTTTCAGTGAGCGCACTGTCTGTTCTATATAGGAATACTTCAAATATGCCTCTAATACTTCAAATATGCCTCTAATACTGCTGACAATTGGTGTTGTTGGCAAACTTTTGCTGAAGTCACGACCCCTTTTATTTCCTATGGGAGACACATCACCACGCGACGGTACTTCATAGGTGCCCCTTTTATTAAAAAGTATCGACAGACCGACGGACTGTGAGCTTGGCGAACCTAAGAAGGCAGTTTCTCGTTGGTCTGTTGATGTTTTGAATATAGGGTCCTATAAGAGAAAATAGATTTGTTGTTGAAAATGTCATCTGCAGATGCTCACAAAATGCTGTTTGCTAATCTTACCTTTCTGTTCAATAAAGGGACAAGAAGAAAATGCCCCCAAACTGTGACAATCTCACAGTACACAGAATGGTTGTAATGTCTGGGTTCATATTTATATATTTATTGTCTGCTAAGCACCTCCCACCCAGCCACTGATTCTTCTGTTAATAAACATCCACTGATTTGACAAGAATACTACACGATCTATCAAATATATACTGTTTTCAGGGGGGAAATCTCATAAAAAGAGAAAATGTATTTGTTTTTTTTTAAGTAATTTTTTATGTAATATTTATGTTCCTGTACTTAACATACATTTTTTTTTACATAATTTTGATAGAGCAAATTAAAAATAATCCAATTTACTTCTGTTATCAAATTGACTTCATTCTCATGGAACTATTTGTTGAAGAGAACACCTAGGTAGGTAGTGTGCATGCTCCTGGGGAACTATATAGGGCCAGTCACGTGCACACTCCTGAGCCTACTTACATGTTTTTCAAAAAAGGATACAAAGAGAATTAAGTAAATTGAATCACGAAAGAAAACTATTGGGTTTTATGTCCTTTTGACCTTATCATTAAAAACATTTAAGGCATATTTAAATAGTGCTTTCACATATGTATGATATTTTATAGAGATTAATATAATTTGTAAATACATTTATATTACATTTTTTCAAAAGTGAAAAACGAAGTCATTTGTCATTTAACTCTTTCTTTGTGTTGCAATTCTAATCAACCTGGCAGTGTCTTTTTAATTTCTAATGTTCAAACTGAGCTGTTATTGAAAAAGCTAATCTACCATGGGCTACTGATCTCTCTTGCTGATTGCACCAGACAGTTAAAAGGAAGGAACATTTGTATGTCTTGAGGTTCCTGTACAAAATTAAAAACAAACATCTCTCAGAGAAGCAATTTCATTATTGTATAATTGCTCAGCATATTGATGTCACTCCTACATTGTGGAGAAATGGTAATTGTTTGTGGCTGTAATAAAACGAACTGCATTAAACTATAAAATGATAATATTATGAGAGAATAAAAAGCTCAGATTTCTAAAGTTGTCCCAAAAGATGTTAAGAAGAAACTGATTAGAAAAGTGGAATTTAATGAATGATAGTTGTGTTTTTGTTTTATTTCCTGCCATTACATAATTATAAACATTTTCTTTTATTGCCCTGCTCCTAATTTTAATAGAGATTTGGTAAGAGTGATTGGTTTGTCCTTTCTTATCCTCTACCACTTGGGGTCTTGAGGATAATCATGATTCGACGATGATTTTTCATGCATGTATTTTCCTGTTATGCGACATTGCAATCTAAATAAAGACACCTTCCAAAATGTATACTTAAAGTTCCAGTCTTATGTTTGCTCATCTATCATCTATTACAGGTGTATCATATTGCATACACTAAGTAGGCCTGTGTCTAAGCTGCAGGATTTAGGGGGCTGCAAATCTAGACTGGAGATAAAATTTCATGGTATGTGGGGGAGGTTGTAGACCTTACTCTGATTTTAGGGGGGGGGCAAACAAAAGAGGCTAGAAAATTATAATAATGTGGCATACCTTTCTAACATTTGTAGATAGGTATTAGGGACTCAGGAGGTTGAGGTAGGTTGTCAACATTTTGTGGGAGGGGCTGTTTCAGGAGGGCAGGTCATGGTTGGATCGTGAGTAGAACTACAAGCGATTCTGGCTGTTCAATGAGTGTGTCTGGGTGGTTTGTGGTTGGATCGAAGGTCAATTCTGCAAATAGCTACACATGGCTGTCTCAGAGGGACTGTGGGATAGAGCTCAGTTGGGAGGTCTGTGGGTACAGCAGACACAGCTGTTTTGAAGAAGGCTGTCACTGGTATGGTAGACACAGGTTTCTAAGCAGGCACAGGATACCCAGTCGGTACTGTTGGTGAGACTGTCATGGGATACCAGATAGGTACAGCAGGCACAGATTCAGGAACAAGGTATGCATAAACTGGTATCAGACTATTCTGCTTGGCTTTCAGGAACCAGGTTAGCATACGCAGGTGCAAGTTAAGTATGCTTGGTCTCAGGAGCAAGGTGAGCATACACAGGTATCAGGTAAATATGCTTAGTCTCAGGAACCAGGTGAGCATACGCAGGATGCAAGTTAAGTATGCTTAGTCTCAGGATCAAGGTGAGCATACACAGGTTTATGGTAAATACGCTTGGTGTCAGAAGCAAATTGAGCATGCACAGTTATCAGGTAGGTATGCTTTGGTCTCAGGATCAAGGTGAGCATACACAAGTATAAGTTAAGTACGCTTGGTCTCAGAAGCAAGGTGAGCATACACAGGTATCAGGTAATTATGCTTTGGTCTCAGAAGCAAGGTGAGCATACACAGGTATAAGGTAAGTATGCTTTGGTCTAAGGAGCAAGGTGAGCATACACAGGTATCAGGTAAGTAATGCTTTGGTCTCAGGAGCAAGGTGAGCATACACAGGTATAAGGTAAGTTTGGTCAGTCTCGGGAGCAAGGTAGGTGAACACTAACTCAGCCCAGAATGATGGGCTGGGTGAGTTTTTATAGAAAATCCCACACTAGAGTCTCATGAGAAAATTATTTTTTTAGCAGGAGGTGTGGGTACGTCTTTCCCATACTTCAATGTCACTTATAGAAAACACTGCCAACCAGTGTGAACATTCAGCCCCTTAGGTGTTAGGGTTCCCAGTTCATATATCCACCTAGCCTCTTTCTGCAAGAGGATTTTAGCCCTGTTGCCACCTCTCCTTGGGATAGGTACATCTTCGATAATTCTAAACCTCAGATCTTTGAAGGTTAGGCCCGCCTCCAAGAAATGACGGGCCCCCGGTTGACCAGACTTGCCAGTTTTGATGGCTGACCTTATGCTTGAATGATGATTCGCCATCCTTATCCTGGCATCATCAGTAGTTTTTCCTGTATAAAACCTCCCACAGGGACAGTTAAGAAGGTAAATTATAAACTGTGTTGTGCATGTGAGGAAGAATATAATCTGATATTTCTTCTTGCAATCAGGATGTTGAAAACTGGCCCCAGTGTGCATGCTATTACATGTCACACAGCTGGTGCATTTAAAGCAGCCACTCTTTTTCTTCAACCAGGTTTTTTTCTGACTTTTTTTGAGTCAGGCCCAAGACAGCAGTCTTGTAAACAAAAAACAAAAAGCCAGTTAGTTAGAACCTGCAGTCTCTCTGACACCATCCCACAAAGGGAAAAGGCCCCACGAAAACAAGGGTGCAGAGGATGTAGTACAGCCCTCAAAAAGACAAGACTACAGGCATTTAGTAAAGGCATTTTTAATCTCTCATCTAATATTTTAACTGATGACGAGGTGAGGGTACTTGGTAAAGGATATAAATAGATGGTCTATGATTACGGTGAAGTACCTCTGAAACACGTAAAACTGTGATCTTACATGCTAGTTTCAGTGTCTCCTTATGCTTCTTTGCTGCTATTTTGTATCCTATTTCCAAATAAAGATTTAAAATTTTTTTAATTTAAAAGGGCTTTTGTTGCTTTCCTTGAACTTTATATTTTTTGCATACTTTGTGGGGAGCTCCTTTGTTCCTACCTTAAAGACCATTTTGTAGACTGCTGAGCCCGTACATGGGATGTTACTTCCAGCCTTGAGAGAGAAGTGAGCTGTTGTGAGGTGAACAAGTGACTACAGAACTGAATGGGGACTGATCGGTGATGTCATCTGGAGGCGCCAGGTACACACGCTGCATTTGTAGCAGGGAGCGGTGAGAGCTCCTGGAGTGTCTAACAGCCTGGTTGGAGCAACAATCGGTAGATCAAAAGTTACGGGGTAGACGAGACTACATACCACGCCCCCGCTGGTCCTGACTGTTTTCAAGCTCGTCCTCGTGGTGGTGAGTCGCATCAGAATCCTTTCAGCTTGTTGTTTGTACAATATTGTATACCCTACTGAATCCCTCTATGTACCGAGTTTTATGGAGGGCTGGACTTTACTAATGGGCTACGCTGTAATCACATATGAAAGTGACTTAGAACATTTATCTTAATATACTTGGTAAAGGACTTTATTTTAGTCCTACCAATAAACACGATAACTTCTCACTATTTGTTGATCTGAATTAATTTACCCAAAAGTTGTCCATGCAAAAATATTTTGCAGAAAAATTACTAAAAGACAACACTAAATTACCGATTCTGACGGACACTAAGGATATAAGACTTAATCAACAACAAGTCCCTATTTTTGAACCAGATTCTCTGGTCGATCAATTGTGTGAGAGCTATATCCCACACATTTTAAAATCAAATCTAATTTTGTGCCTCAATTAACCAATAATGCACACATAGAATTTTTCAAACAACTAGAAAGTGATTACTTTGATTGGATCCCTAGGAATAATAAGAATAGTAAATGCAATCTATATGCCAATGAAAAAATGAGCCTTAGAGAACCTCAAAAATGACAAGTCTTTGGTTATTAGACAGGCTGATAAGGGCGGCAGGGTCATGTTACAAAATTTAGATGACTATCTCCTAGAAGCTAGAAAGATCCTCCATGATGTGTCATATTATACCAGATTAACTTAGGATCCTATCACTCAATATAGGGTGATTTTTTAAAGATCTTGTGGAGTTTGCCTTTGAGGAAGGCATACTTTTTATAAAATAAAATGAATTTTTGGTTCCTAATGAGCCTATTCATGCATTTTATTACCATCTTCCTAAAATGCACAAAAACCCCTCCTGTCCACCTGGTCGGCCTATAATAGCAGGCATAGGAAGCTTAAGAGACAATGTGTCTTCCTATGTCGACTATTTTTTACAAAAATATGTATTGGGTTTAGAATCTTAAATTCGGGACTCATCAGATTTAATAAAAAAACTTGAACCCTTGGAAATTACTCCAGATTTGATATGGATCACCTGTGATGTTCAGGCACTATATTCTAACATTCCCCATAATTTGGGGATCACAGCAGTGTCTGAGTACCTAGAGCAGGATCTTTATCTACCTGAGATCCAAAGGGAATTCATTCTGCAGTAGATATAGTTTATCCTGAGACATAATTATTTTGTGGTCCAGGATGAATTTTATCTTCAGACTAGAGGGACTGCCATGGGTACCAGGTTCGCCGCGAGTTATGCCAACTTGTATATGGGGTCATTTGAACAAAATTACATTTATGACCCCACCTACGGGGTGAACCTGGTATTCTATGGATGATATATTGATGACTTGATCTTCGTTTGGAGAGGGGACGTGTCATCTGCAAACCTATTTGTAGAACACCTAAATAACAATGATAGGGGTCTTTCATTTACTAGCTCTATAGATTATGAGACAATAGTCTTTCTGGATCTGAAACTTCAGTTTAACAATGGGAAGGTCACTAGTACAACCTAGTTTAAGACAGTAAACAGGATCAATCATTATTATCCGTGGAAACGTAATGTCCCCTATGGCCAATTTAAACGTGTATGCCGTAATTGCAGTACTCTCTCAGATTATGAGATACAGAGTTTGATCCTCAAAGAGCGATTTATTGCAAAAAAATATCCGCCCCATATTATAGATAATGGCTATAGAAGAGCCAAATTTGACGATAGGGAAAAATATAAAGTCCAAAAAATAAGGAGGCAAAAGATACCAATAACATGGGGAACCGCTCTATGTTCACCACACAATATAATTGTAATCATAATCTGATAAAACAAATTATTAATAAACATTGGGACATTTTAACTAAGGATCCTATCTTAGAAACCAAACCCAGAATAGTCTTTAAGAGGGCTCCTAATTTGAAAACCATTTTGGCACCGAGCAAAATAGTGAAACACAAGAAGATTACTGGATCCAAAAATATTAGGAAAAGAGTGTCTCCTCAGGGCTTCCACAGGTGCAGAGTGAGTAGGTGCAAGATGTGTGACCATATTGCACATAAACAAAAAACATTTCAGTCTAATATAACCAAACTAATTTACTCCATAATTGGTCACATATCCTGCGCCTCTAACTATGTAATTTATCTCCTTTCCTGTGTTTGTGGATCCAATATGTAGGTCAGACTTGTAGATGGTTCAGCATTAGATGGTCTGAGCATAAACGCAACATGAAAAACAATTACAAACTTCATAGTGTATCCAGACACTGTAACACTAAACATAATGGGGAAACCAATTGTTTTTCTATTGTCCCCATATAATTTATTCCCAAATCCCATCTATATAACCGATTTTTTAGACTCAGACAAAGAGAGACCTACTGAATCCATGTTCTAAGAAGTTTGCACCCTGCTGGCCTCAATTTGAATCTGGATCTGGCAACTTTTCACTAAATATCCTTGTGCTTATTCTGGATCTGGTCGGTTTCTCTTTGCTTGTCTTTATTATTCACCAATCTTGGAGGTTGTATGTCTCTCTCACACTTATCTTTCAGTTGCATTCTCAGACTATCATTTCACTTATATGATTAGTTTTATCTAGGTAGTTTGTCACTAGGACACCGACCACACTGTCCAATAGATCCTATTTAAATGTCTCGTTTAGTTGCAAATTTTATATGGCTAATATAAACCACCCATATCTGTGGACCACCAGGATATCTTATAGATCCCAATTTGTGTATCCTTACTAGAGATGAGTTATTCTAACTCATTTATTTATATAGGGTACATTTTGCCCTCCTCTGAGCTTGTGTGGGTTTATCTGATATCCCAAGAGTCATATCCTGTTGGCTTACCAATATTGAATCACATATAACATTATCATAGCTATATGTTTTGCTATATGCATATATTCATTTTGAGGTGATCATGGGGGTGATCTGTTATCACTTATGGGTATCCATCATCTATTAAGTTCCTTTTTGAATATATACTCCTATAGTAATCGATTCTTTTCTGTATAATATGATGCATTGATGTGTATGTTACATGTTTTATATCTTTCATCTGTACCCCCTATTATAAGAACTATGAAATGTCAATGATATTACTATAATTATTGCTATTATTTTGATTTTTTTTTTTTTTTATTGAAGTTGAAATAAAGATTGACAAACAAAATTCGCCCTAGAGCCATTGTTACATCAAAGTGAGTAATACATTGTCTATAAGCAAATATTGTCAACAAAACAGAATGTACATGTAGAGAGAAAATTACATATCAAGTCTTAAAATGGTGATAGACAAGCGTTTAGGCGAGATAAAATGGAACTTAATTTTATGTTATATTATGTGACGGATGATCTCCACAATGTAAAAGAAAACATTCTATAAACTATCTGAATCAATGGTATCAGCCTGTGGAGAATTAGCATATGTATCGGCCACTCTTGGGCCGAGGTATATAAGGGGGGAGAGAAGTTCAGCGGGCAAGAGCCGCTCAAAGTATAAGGGGGAGGTGGAGAGGTGGAGGGGCGGAGTTTTCCAATGGGGGAAGGTGGAGTTTGTCATAGGGTTGAGTATTAAATGATTTTCTCGACTGTTAGATAACTTCTGAAGATAATAGAGTTATTAGGTTCCTATTTCGGAAAAATCAACTAAACTTATTCCTATCTAGTAAGAGTATATACCATAGTGTAATGGGCATATTAGGAGGTTTGTATACTGTATAGTTATACAGTCTATAGGCATAATGAAAGTCAGATACAGCCACTATAGGTAAAGATTTGTTTAACATATTCATTGGCTATATTTAAATATAGTTGTAGAAGTGGATATGGAGATCAGGGATAGGCATAAAGTTAAAAAAAGGGAGGCTGACAGTGGTGTCTATAGGATACTCAATGAAGGCCTCTCATTATTACATGGAAAAGTGTAGTAGTGTGGGGACATAATTGTTCTAATAAGGAAGCAAGTTAAAGGGCATGTATAGGCAAAGCTTATGGTAATATTATCTGTATATATGTTTAAAAAGGGCTATTAGTAGGGAGCTTAATATCTGATTAAAGCCCAGTAACAGTTGTGGAGGAGGAAGCTGACATAGTACATCAGCTTGTATAGGTGAGTATTATACATAGTATTCCCCTAGAATCTTTTAAGAGTGGCATCTTACTTAAGTCAGTCTAGGACAAACCCTCTAAACAATGATGATAGGTGAACTAAAGGTATCAGGGAACTGTTATATGGGCTTACTGATATACAAATAATAAGCATACAAGTAGATAGATCCCAAGGACATATTGGGGAACCTTAAACTCCAATGAACATTAATTATGCTAAAGGTTCCAGTCAGCTCCAACTCTCAGAGCATCTAGGGGATTATCAGGAGAATAAACATATATTGTATTTAAGCTAAGCTTTGGGACTATGAGAGAGCTTTATTAGCGTATAAATTAGGACATTCTAAGGAAGGGCATAATATAGGTATTCCAGAGGTTAAACATATACACTGAGGGCATCCCCAGAATGTGGAGCATGTGTAATGTAGAAAGTGACTTGCAGTGCGGGATATTCATAGACTAACTGAAAACTCTGTCTGTTATGAACCAGAATATTACAATGGTAGACTGGGAACAAATTATAGTAATAGCACCTACTCCACACCTCAGGCGGTCAACAAGCCTAACTTACAGTCTATAAAAAAAGAGATTAGTGTAGAGAGAAGGGTATTCTTATAAGATATAAGTCTTATAGCAGACAAAGGGAGTGAACTGTAACTAAATAACTGCGTTGATGTGTAGCAAATAGAATAAGTAGACATATAACATACACAAAAATGTAGGTAGTAGCTATTAGCTAGATAATACAATTTCCCCAAGATTGTGAGTTAAACATATAGAATTACATCTATGATGTAATACAGGGCAAATATAGGCTAGTGGGATGCAATACAGGGCAAATATAGGCTAGCTGGATGACTTCAGACTTACAACATTCAAAATATAGTATTAAACAGTAGAGAACCTATAATAACATAGCTTTTCGAACCCTTTAGCTAGGGAGAGAGTATGGACAGCGCTTTAGAGAAAATAAACTGCCCATATAAGCACTTCTATCTGTTGAACAAAGTAGTCCGATATGTAAAATTTGCTGTGAACTTATATATATACAAAGACATACATTGATACACATGGATGCACTTATAGATACGTATAAACATACATAGAGAGTGTAAAAGAGTGTGCAGTGGAATGAGGAAAAGTTCAGCCTTCTGCTCCAGAGAATTGCAACCTATGTTCTTTCCAACTTATGAATTTGAACAGCTAACTTGGAACAGTTTATAGGTTATGACTTGTAAGGGAAAAAAGTCAAAGAAGAAAAATTCAACAAAAGACCCCCAACCAGGGTTTAACTGTAAACAATAGTGATATAACCTGACAAACCTGAGAACCCCGTAAAAAAGCCAAGTTATCACACTGGGATATTCTGACATAGGCTAGGATATATATCAACCAATACCAT
Organism: Bombina bombina; assembly: GCF_027579735.1. Lineage (NCBI taxonomy): Eukaryota > Metazoa > Chordata > Amphibia > Anura > Bombinatoridae > Bombina > Bombina bombina. The sequence continues at coordinate 1,403,796,088 of NC_069499.1, read as the reverse complement.
TTCTATTCTCATATGGTACCTTGTATGCTAAAGCCCAGAAAGTATTGTGTACAGAACAGGATTTGTGAGCTAAGGGGATGAGTACACTCTTAGTAAATGAGCAGAAAATAGTCCCCAAATCTTTGCCTCTAGAGACCGGTACCACCATGGCCATAAAGGGAGGGGTATGGCTCTGAAGTTCCAACATGAGGGCCAACTGCTGTCTTCTGATGGGAGGCTGGGGTCCGTCTTAGAATCTTAGGATGTTTCGAGGTTCCCTGCAGTGGCTGGAGAGAGGTGGAAGTGCCTGCAATAACAGGTAAGATGTCGACTGAGATTATAGTCCTGAGCAGCCCATGTAGATCCCGAAGAGGTACGATCTCTTTAATAGGAGATCGCTGCGGCTCCAATGCTGCACCCTGCGTGCATGATGCATACTCAGCTAAGCCTAGCATTTCTGACTGCTGCAGGAAGGATACCTTATGTTCCAGCATGATCAGTAGGAGCGGGACTGGGTAATCTTGATAGTAAGGTAAGCCCTTCTTACTCGTGTCCTCAGATGTGAGCCCAGAATTAAATTGCAGTGTTACGGCAGCTTCCATCTCTGTAGGTATGATTATCGGAGGACAACGAGCTGAGGTTTGCCCCAGACCGTCGCCCTCTCGATTCAGCGTGAGTCTGTGAGAGGAGAGCTCTGGGGTTTCCTGATCTCCAGATGCGAGAGTAGTAGAGGACTTGTCGTTCTGGACTAGGCCAGATCGCTCGGCTGCAAGATTCAGCGGTGATGTATAAGCAGAGAGTAGTAGTTGTATATCTTCCTTCATACTTCGGTAATGTCTCTCCAAGAGTTGTTGGGTGTGATGTTCCCAGGCTTCCAGAGCTTCTATGTCAGCAAAGTTATTCAAGTATGAGTGCTGTAGTTGCACGTGGCAAGGTTTAAAAGGAGGTATCAATGTTATGGTCCAAAAATAAAAATAAAATTCCTTATGTTTAGGACTAATAATACTTATGTTCCCCTGAGTCTTAGTATAAGTTTGAGCTCTTTTAATGCAAATTAATCTAGGAAATTATAGCTGAAAGCTCAGAGCTTCAGAAAACACGTCCTGCTACCTCAATAGTTGGCTCCTCCCCCCAATTATTATTATTTTTAATATGATATGTGTATTAACTATTGCAATTGTGATCCATTATTGTATTCATTAGTCGATGACAACTTTTGTCGTGCGGAATAGAATTGCGATCGGTACATTTTCTAAACAGGGTAGTACCCAGTCTATCTTCGACCTTAAAAACCCTTACATCAAGATAGTCAACTGAGTTCAGATTAGCAGTGTGTTGGAACCTAATCGTGCTCTCGATCTCATTCAGAGACTTGATCCATACCTCCAGGGCCTCTTCCCCTCCCTGCCAGATAAGGAAGAGGTCATCTATATATTCTATTTGTATTTGATTTTTATTTTTATTTTATTTTCCACTACTTTGGAATGAGTCCTAATTGTTTAGTTTGTTACTGTAGACTAGTTGGAAATATGGTTTTTTTTATATGATTTTGCTTGTTTGTCATGAATTGATTAGAGAATATTGTTTTATTAGAGGATATTGCCTAATAGATAGGTTATGCCATAAGCGACATGCTAACGGCTGCATATTTTGAAATAGGGGGCCCGCTAATGAATCCGTTATGTGATTTTGTGAAGTTGTGTGTTGGTTTGTTCTTGTGTTTGGCTTGGATTAGCCTTTTTACCAGTATTTCAATCCCTTTATTAACATGAATATATACACAGGAGTTGTAGGTGAATAACTGTGATTGTTCAGTATATCTGTCACCTAGTGTATCACTAAACATATCATTCCAGTCATGGGCTTTATAATTTAATGATCAAATTGATCGCTGGTTCACCCCTAATATTATGTATCTAATAGAATGTCGATCTATCCCTTTAGATGTCAATTAGCATGACGTGCTTGTTTGTTATTTCTTTGCTTTTATTTTAAATGCTGGTTCAGACAACTCCCTGTTTTACCCCTGGGAGGTAGGTATTTTGATTGGTTGTTATAACGAGGAGTTATAGTGTGCGCTTAGCTACACATTGCATCCGTATGTTAAACATGACGCCCCTGTGACCTCACGTTATATGATAAACCTAGATGGTATATGTCATCTGGGGATAGACCCCTGCATTGCCACGTTCTATCATAGAAGTTCGCTCTGAGTGGGGGGGCTGAGTCAGATTGTATGTATATATCCAATGGCCAATCAGACGTGTAGGTGTGTCATCTGCTATCCAATGGGTGAGGTTGTTTATGTAGCCATGTGGACTAGACACTTTACAGCTGTTGGGGAGGAGAAATTAATAGCAACATGACACTGCCGATAAGCACTATCGGAGTGATGGAGGTAATGTACACTCACTATTATGATCACATAGATTGGCCACATCATGCTGCATAGATTACACCAATATTTTGTGTTCACATCATGTATTAGTTATACACATACAATATATACATTATTGAGTTTATACTGGCAGTTTGCACACGGCTCAATCCTGTATTTTGCACACGGTTCACCTTGATTGGTAGCCTGTAAGGGGAGGGTATTACAGGCCTATAAATGTTTGTTCTTTTCACTTGTTGATTGTCAGAGTAAGTGACGTTTATAGTCCCGAAACATCACAAAATAAAAGGATTGTCATAGAAGACCAAAGCCCAGAAAGTGCTTTTATTTTCAAACTTTTGTACATTTTTCAATAGCACCCTGGCAGCTGCATTTTGTTGGCGAGAGTACATACAGAACTCTACTTGAAATTTTATATATATATATATATATATATATATATATATATATATATATATATATATATATGTATATAAACATATGGTGGCAGCCTCCATTACACAGTGATACTGCACGTGCATGGCTTTAATTTACATGAGTCACTTCGTGGGGGCAGCCATCTCAAAGAGGCTGCTGCATAGTTACAAACCTAATGAAAGCCATCATATTTTTTGCCCTGTAAAACATGGGGGAATACAGACCAACATGCCTGATGGCAGCAGGCTCAAGTCTATAGCCCAGTGACTTTCTGACTCAAAGACAAACATTGAATTCTGGGAAGTGGTGAGCCAGATTAAAAACCACTATAACGCTTTAGGTTGCATGACTATTAACAATACACACAAAATAATTGTACATAAAATGTCACAAGTCCTCTCGTTGATATACACTTCCTTTATCCCTGGTTTTTGTCTCTTTTAAGTCACATGTTCACCACACAGAGAAAAACCTTCTTATATCATATCAGTGAAAAGGGTATTCTTATCCCACAATTTCTCTTCTGAACAAGAGAAAAAGCTAATATGGAATGTTCATTTCATCCTTTCTAGGTCTAGTCAATGAAGTGTGACTGATCCCTCTAGGCACATAGAATGAAGCACATATAAAGATTACCCTATTATCCAGAAATATCTGAGGAGCAAGTTACATAATAAATTATTGTGTGTCAGAGGCACAAAGTGGCAATGTAAACCACAGGATGCTGCCTCTTTTAGCTCACAAGTAGATATATATGTTAATTATTTTAGTAGGTTTTAGCTTATATCTGAAATATGACGTAGAATGGCTGATTTCCTTGAGATATGTATTCGTCACTCTAAGTTTCAAATGTTACATTCTTTTAATAGAACAAAAAGATAAGTAATAATAACATTAAAATGTTGATTCTTATAGACTCACCAGTGTATGTCCATGAGAATTAGTATTCCAGTTTTTTTCCTTAAACTAAAATAATCAAAATTAACATTGATTTAAAGAAATAAAAATTTAAATGTGCAGCAATTTTTAGACATTGTGGGCTAGATTACAAGTGGAGCACAAACATTTTAGTGCTATTGACTGCTAACACAGCTCAAAATAATAGTGCTCCAATTTTTGTGCTGGTATTACAAGTTGAAAGTAAAAATTTATCGTTCGGGCAAAATATATTTTTGTAAAATTTATATCTATAGCTATATAGCTTTATAAATGTATATATACATATTTTTGTTGTATGTGTATATATGTCTATATATATGTTTGTATAAGTGCACATACAAATTTATACATATAGCATATATATATATATATATATATATATATATATATATATATATATCAAAAGTCAAAATAGCATATAGCCAGCACTCCAACCAGGTGGGGCAGCCACAACCTGGGTGCAATCCTTATGAGAGATAGTTAGAGAACAGTGTGGAAGAAGGGCACTCTCAGGGTTTGTATAGAGAAGAATATTTTCTTTATTCTTAGAACATTAATACATGGTCGACGTTTCGGCCCTCAGTTGGGCCTTCATCAGGACAGGTATTATCTGAAAGACAAACATATAGACAAATACTAGAAACATAGAACAATAGAAACAACATGCAACAAGACACAAACTATGTATATCACCATCACCAATAAAATTAAAAAACAGACTGTGCAGTCTGTAATGGGAATAATCCAACCTTCAACAAAGGATACCCAAAGAACAAACCAAGGGCATGCAGGATAAAGGAACAAAGGCAGATACAAATAATATGTTACAGTGGAGAAAACAAGAATAACAACGTCTGAATAGACTGTGCTGTCTGAGATCTAACAACCTTCAACAAAGGATATCAAAGAACAACTATGCGATAAGAATACCAGAGAGCAATCCGTGGGCATACAGGGCAACAAAGCAAAAGAAAATGGTGTTATGGTATACAGACGGCATCAGTGACAACGAAAACCAAAATCCATAAGAAAAAGAAATGTCAAACACAGAAATCTACTGTTTGTACTTTTATCCACAATTGCTTTGGCTATGTTCTGCCGGTAAGTGTTTACACACACTATTTTTACATTTCTATTAAGTTCTATGCCCTGCCATTATCTGTTTTACGTGTTTTGCTAATCACACTGCAGGCGTTCCACGCGATGGCCATTGTTTTTGTTTTTGTATTTTCTTGGGCTATATGTTGGATCGTAACTTTATTTATTTTTTTATGTTAAATTATACTCTTTTCACTCTTTCTTAGTCCTAGTCTGGGTATTATCTTACGACTGTGTCTTCATTTATCCAGTATTGCTTTAAACATTCTCACATGAGCCTGCTGAGCGGGTTATAACGCACTGCTTTGGGATTCATACTGATACATAGTAGATTTCTGTGTTTGACATTTCTTTTTCTTTTTCTTATGGATTTTGGTTTTCGTTGTCACTGATGCCGTCTGTATACCATAACACCATTTTCTTTTGCTTTGTTGCCCTGTATGCCCACGGATTGCTCTCTGGTATTCTTATCTCATAGTTGTTCTTTGATATCCTTTGTTGAAGGTTGTTAGATCTCAGACAGCACAGTCTATTCAGACGTTGTTATTCTTGTTTTCTCCACTGTAACATATTATTTGTATCTGCCTTTGCTCCTTTATCCTGCATGCCCTTGGTTTGTTCTTTGGGTATACTTTGTTGAAGGTTGGATTATTCCCATTACAGACTGCACAGTCTGGTTTTTAATTTTATTGGTGATGGTGATATAGGTAGTTTGTGTCTTGTTAAGTGTTGTTTCTATTGTTCTATGTTTCTAGTATTTGTCTATATGTTTGTCTTTCAGATAATACCTGTCCTGATGAAGGCCCAACTGAGGGCCGAAACGTCGACCATGTATTAATGTTCTAAGAATAAAGAAAATATTCTTCTCCATACAAACCCTGAGAGTGCCCTTCTTCCACACTGTTCTTTCTTTCTCTCTCTCTCTCTCTCTCTCTCGCTCTCTCTCTCTCTCTCTCTCTATATATATATATATATATATATCAAACACTTTGATATATATACACCATAGGGCCAATTTACTAAAGTGCGGACAGACATGATACAATGTATCATTGCACAATTGCTTGTGAACTGCTTGTGCAATGCCGATCCCCTGCAGATTCGCGGGCAATCGGCTGCTAGCAGGGGGTGTCAATCAGATTGAAGGCAGCGGACAATCAGAAGCAGCGGACAAGTTATGGAGCTGCAGTCTTTAGGCCGCGGCTTCATAACTGCTGTTTCCGGCGAGCCATTTGGAGCTTGATAATTCGGCCCCATATCCCTTTTTAACTTTTTAAATACAATTTTATTAATATTAAACTTATAGGGGCCAATTTAACAAATGTCTGTCCGACATAATCTGATCAGCGGATCAGGTCCAACAGACACCACTGAATGCAAAGAGCAATACGCTTTCCACATTCAGCATTGCACCAGCAGCTCTTGTGAACTGCTGGTGCAACGCTGCCCCCTGCAGATTTGCAGCCAATCGACCGCTAGCAGGGGGTGTCAATCAACCCAATCATATTCGATCAGGTTGATTTCACGCAATCTCTGTCTGCCTCCTCAGAGCAGGCGGACAGGTTATGGAGCAGCGGTCATAACTGGTGTTTCTGGTGTTTCTGGTGTTTCTGGCGAGTCTGAAGGCTCGCCAGAAACACGGCCCTTCAAGCTCCATATGGATGTGTATATATGTCAATATATATGTTTGTGCACATATATATTTACACATATACACATATATAGATGTGTATACATACATACATACATACACATATAGCATTTATTTATATATATATATATATATATATACACATACATACATAATAATATATATATATATATATATATATATATATACATACAGTATATATATCTCAAACACTTTGATATATACACCACACCCCTCTTTAACTTTTTAAATACAAATTTATTAATAAACTTAGATTTTTCATTAAATATGTATATATATATGTAATACTTTATTTTAATATGTTTTACATAGCCCTAACCCTTTACTTCAGGTCTCAAGTCGCGCTAATTATTTTAGTACTATTTTGGTTTGCGCTCAAGTGCAACCAATACGTTTTAGCTTGTAATATGAGCGAAGTTTAGAATTACTGCGATATCCATTGGAAGTATAGAGTGTACTCAATGGATGTCAGATGCGCTGAACATTCTCTGGTAATTCTGTTTTACAGTGGACTTGCAATATCAATTTGCGTGCTAATGTTAGCGTGGTTCAGTGATATTGATATCGCACCCTGTGCTATCAATAGAGCTCCAACTGTAATCTGGGCCACTAATAAAATTAATGAATATGACCCATATTTGTTACTTTAATTAAAGGGACAGTCAAGTCTCAAAAAAACTTGCATGATTTAAATAGGGCATGTAATTTTAAACAACTTTCCAATTTACTTTTATCACCAATTTTTCTTTGTTCTCTTGATATTCTTAGTTGAAATCTAAAACTAGGAGGTTCATATGCTAATTTCTTAGACCTTGAAGAGTGCCTCTAATCTGAATGTATTTTGACCACTAGAGGGCATTAGTTCTTGTGTTTCATATACATAACATTGAGCTCATGCACTTGAAGTGACCTAGGAGTGAGCACTGATTGGCTAAAATACAAGTCTGTCAAAAGAACTGCAATAAGGGGGCAGTCTGCTGATGCTTAGATACAAGGTAATCAAAGAGGTAAAATGTGTATTATTATAACTGTGTTGGTTATGCAAAACAGGGGAATGGGTATTAAAGGTATTATCTTTCTTTTTAAACAACAAAAATTCTGGTATTGACTGTCCCTTTAAATATGGTGAGCCATTTACCTATCCCTACTGCAGATGTGTTGTTTGATGCAAATGGCAAGGATCTATATCTGGATTATCTTTAACTTTCCTCTCCCCACAGACTTGTGTCAGGAATTGTTTTAGGTGGAGATAGTGAGAATGCTAATATCTCGCTACCCATGACATCACTGTCCGAGAATGTTGTGGCTGACAATCTCAATCTAAGGTAAGGTGTGCGGTTAGGTTTAGGGTTGCAACACCTTTTGGAATACAATAACACTCTGAAGTTAATGTTGCAAAATTCCTGAACAAGTTCAATAGCCACAATGTGGAAAAGGCAACATTTTGCTCATAGTGGTGCTGTGGCTGCTACAAATATTGCATTTATGGTCCCATAAAAAGCATCAATCTCTCTCTTTTGATGCCAGCTCCAAATATTCCTTCCTTAATTTAGTCTTTACCATCATGATCACACCATGCTGGTCTATAAAGCTAACAGGCTTTGCAGGCTAGGGACACAACCCTTGACAAGTGTCTTTAGTGTTGTTTATCTTATGTCCTTTAAGGCAGTGGTTCTCAACCAAAGTGACCTCAAGGCCCGGTAAATTTTAGCTGGACATGTCCAGGGCCCGGTAGATATATATGGTAGATATATATATATATATATATATATATATATATATATACACTAATGCAAGATAGGGAACCAGCACTCAATATCCAAGAGACTCCGGGGTGCACTTTTAATCAGAATAATATTCACAACAGCAAAGAAGGCACTCTCCGTTGTTCACAAATTAATTTATTTGTTAAGGTAAACATTTTCGGCGTCTCCCCTGTCCTCAGACCTCAGTGGTCTGAGGACGGGGGTGACCCCGAAAACGTTTACCTTAACAAATAAATGAATTTGTGAACAACAGAGAGTGCCTTCTTTGCTGGTGTGAATATATATATATATATATATATATATATATATATATATATATATACTGTGTGTGTGTGTGTATATATATATATATATATATATATATATATATATATATATAGTAAGCAGCAGGGATTTGCCCTATCAGTAACTAAGCAGTTCAGTGTGGGTTTAGTGGGGGCCCTGGAGTGTGGGGGGTCCTGCCGAGGGTCTGTCGCTGTGAGGGCCATGGAGTGTGAGGTCTGGCCCTGGAGGTTGGGGGCCCTTTCTTTGGCCCTTAATGTTGGGGGTCCTGGCTCTGGAGGTTGATGGGCCTGTTGGGATTAGGACAGAGAGGCTACCATGTTCATTTGCATAAATTTGAATACATTTGGGTCAGTGTTTTTTCAGTTTTCCTGGGGCCTTGATTGGTCAGTCTGCCCCTGGTGTGCAGTAGGGTAAGAGTGTGCAGTGGTGGCATGACAGGTCAGGGCCCACCAGCAGGGCTATCACGGCCCGGTACTGGGCCACGGCCCGGCTGTTGAGAAACCAGGCTTTAAGGTGTCCTGTTAGTAGGCATGGGCACAATTTCTGGATTTGCACAGATATATGTGTGTTGCACTTTAAAAAACAAATGCCGCTTTCTGTGGTCATATTTGGCATTTGTTTAGTAAAGGATCACTCAATAACATAATTTTATACATGCCTAGCAGTTAGATACAGATATAAAGGCTAGATTACAAGTGGAGTGCTAAATTGTCACAAAATGATCTTGCTCCTACAAACTGGCAAATAACTAATCATTGCAAGTGGCTGGTTATTGCTACCGCAAGCTCGGATCAGATCTCTGATTAATTTTATAAATATGCCCCAAATGGCCACAAAATATAAACAATGCACAAGGGAAAGAGTCTGGTTTTAACCCTTTATAACTTTACTGTAATAGATCCACATGGTTACCCTGTGCCTGAAGTACCAGTCTCTTCTCACACTGTAGCGGTATTCCCCAGTCTCCCACTGTGCTTGAGTATATGAGGATATTAACTATTCACATGAAAAAGTATGACTCACCACTTGTAGATCATGTGTTTAAACTCCTATCACCACTACTTTTACGATCTTTCCAGGCTCCCTTGGCGTGGCATTCTCCGCTTCCTGCTCTCTGTGAGGGTACCCAGATCTATAGCGCTATCAGTGTTCGTGAACGCTGCACATAATCAGCGCTTTCTGTCCCGGATCATCTGGACTATCCTCTGTTGCTGTGGTCCTATCCTCAGCAGGTTAACTCCACACCACGTGCACACTAATGGTCAATCCTTATGAGTTAAACAAAAGAAGTTTCAAGGAGCACCGTGGTGGGTGTATAACATGTTAAACTTTATTTATTATGTTTCACAGGGTTTCCATACCCCTAGGGTTAAAACAGATACAAGTGATAGAAAAAAAACTGGCTGACCAGTTTCGGCTTTCACCTTACTCAAAACCTGTTTACAAATGTGCAATATCTTGTGTGCTTAAAACATACTGCCTTTCAGCCTATTGGGTAGTGATATTCACAAACCTTCTCTGCTCCAATCAGACTCTCTTTATACCGTAATTATCCAAAGCTCACATTCAAATGGCTGCTTATAATAGTGGCTTATAATAGTGGCTTATAATAGTGTAGAGCCTTCTAAGTACCGGGAAAGGGAAAATGAGAAAAGATGCAGGCAGCGAGGTCACTTTTACCACAGAGTATTCACAGCAGTACACACAAATTTGCCAGATTATAAGGAAACATTTTTATTTTCTGTCAGCAGATGATGGACTACTAGAGACAGTGACGGGGGGTGTCAGATTTGCCTACAAGAGAAATAGGACAATAGGGAATAGAGTAGCTGCTACTAGGTTATGCAGGGAACAAGTTGAGAACACATCCTGGTTGAGATTCAATGGAACCTATCATTGTCACTATCAAGCTTATGTAGCATTTGAGAGAGTGACCACAGAAGTTTTTATCTACGCAGTGACAGGTGAGAATTTTCACAAAAGTTTGTGCCTGAACTGTCACTCCACTTATGTGGTGTATCTCATATCATGTACGCAATGTGCCCTCTAATATGTTGGGCTTACGACTAGGGAGGCCAGAGTGAGAATTAAGGAACATCTTTTAGATATTAGGGCAGGAACTCTGACTACCCCTCTGATCAGCCCCTTCTCAGTTTTCCATCAGAAAGATGTGAGACTCTTCACGTGGACCATTATAGAAAAGGTACCCCCTCAAAAGAGGGAAGAGGATAGAGCCTGCAAATTAGGGGAAAGGGAGGCCTTCTGGATTTTTAGGTTAAAGACCCAAATTCCAGAAGATCTCAACATTCTGGACATTTTTGGTAAATCATGGCATTTTTGATATGCACAGTTCAATATTATTTAATTAATTACTCCTCATCTCTTTATATTTACATATTCTTGAAACTTAGAATGCAGGGTGATACTCCTTGGCCCTTTGGATTCAAGGGGCCATAACAATCTACAAGTTTTAGAATAGAGTATAAAACAAATAGGATAACGAACCTAAATAGAACTACAATATTTCTAGCCAGAGTAGTGTAGTCAATCTAGATAAGGGCTCTGCCGGACCAATGGAGAGCAGTTTGAAAGTTGGATTGTAGTTTGACAGTGAGCTCCTCATACAGCTTTATTTATAATTTCGTACTAAAAGTTTTCGATTTCACAAGCTTCTTGGTCACTTGGTTACCATTTTTATATGTTGTCAGTAATTTAGTGAATTTAGAAATTCAGAGGTTTGTAGACACTACACTGTTATAAGCCACTATTATAAGCAGCCGTTTGAATGAGAGCTTTGGATAATTACTGTATAACGAGAGCCTGATTGGATAAGCAGAGAAGGTGTGTAAATCTCACTACCCAATAGGCTGAAAGGCAGTATGTTTTAAGCACGCAAGATATTGCACATTTTTAAGCAGGCTTGGAGTAAGTTGAAAGCTGAAACCGGTCAGCTAGTTTTTTGTCTATCACTATTATCTGTTTTAACCTTTGGGGTATGAAAACCCTGTGAAACATAATCAATAAAGTTTAACGTTTTAAAAACCCACCACGGTGCTCCTTGAAACTTCTTTTGTTTGGCCTCAAAACACTGTCTAATGTAGATTATTAAAAAATAAAGATGCCTTATTTTTTATAAATTTACTGCACTAGGCAGTATTTTGGGGTCTAAATACTTGGTGGGGGTGGGGTGTTAGAAAAAGAAAAAGGGACTGAAAAGTGCCTTTACTTTGCGGTCAATGGGAACTGTGTGTTCCCAGTAAATACATATGTATATTAGCATATACATATATATTTATATTTGCTTCCATCGCTGTACTACTTACTCCCCTTCTCTGGCGCTGAAGTTCTGATGCCGTCTCTGACGGCATCAGAACGAGGCTCCCATAGGAGCCTATGGAGGGACGCTCTTGTGAGTGCAATGCTTCCCAGTGCTCCAGCCATTATTAAAAACTCAATCTAGTTAAATTTCAGGAAATAATGTGAATATACTTTATTATATAATGTGATCTAGAAGCTCTAAATACTTTGTTAAAATACCTGAAAAAAGAAAATCATACTGTTTTATAGAGAATGTAATGAATTCTGGGAAGTAACCCATGACAAATATACCAGGAAAACAAAACTTCATAACCAATGAAGTCATCAGAATCATTAACACAGAGGAAATCTGATGCTCATAGAGATTCTACTTGTTTTTTTTAGAAGGGCAACCTGAGGTTATATTAGGTTCAAACACATGAATCTGCTTGAAGAAGGTGCACAGGTTGTCTTGGAATGAAATCAGGTTTCCAGTATGTGCTACAAGCTGCTATTTCAATTTGTGTATGTATGAATTGATCATATTACAAAGTTATTATGAGATCATGGATTGTTTGCAGTCATTGATAACCTAATTTAGACACTCCAGTTTAATCCCATGGCCTGCAAAAAACAACATATTTGTTTGGAAAATGGATATTTTCAGTAAGCAAAATCTAGACATAATTCTTTTTTATGACATGGATTGAATCTGACAATATAGAGAGTAATTCAATACATGATCCAAGGAAATAACCATTTCCTAGCTATTGTCTGACATGAATTTTCACAGTCAATTATATGCAGTTCTGGTAATATGCCATGTGAATATTAATCACAAATTGTATAATTGGATATTTAGGTAGTAATTGAAGCTTATAAAAAGTCAGATACATCATATCTAGACTATTTACATATTTACTGACTTGTAAGCTAAAATCCCCACTACAACAATGGAAAGTAAATACTTTCTGCCTACGAAAACACACCAGATAAAGTGATATTCTTTTGTGAGTACAAGCATTGCTATTCATTTGTCCACTATTTTTTTTAATTTAAATATAATAAAAACCTAGACAGCTGTAAAACACAGAGATCCCAACCTGCATTTTATGAGTTAGTCTAGTTTGGAAACTAGTTAAAGGGACACTTTTATGATTCAGATAGAACAGCAGTTTTAAGACACTTTCCAGTTTAATTACATTATCAAATTTTGCACAGTCTTTTTATATACACACTTTCTGGGCAACTCTTTCGTACTGAGCATGTGCAAAAGCACATTGGCTTATGTCTCTCACATGATACAAGGAGCTGGAAAATGAGAGATAAAATAAATTTGCCAGAATTTTTTTTTACTGCTTATTTGAAATTCAGAGTAAGTATTATAGCCTTGTCTTTTTATTATAAACTTGTTAATTATGCAATTCCACTGTATTTAGTGATCCTTTAATACATGTCCACACCCCTCTTGACTCCACCCACTGCCTATCCAACTCTGTGCATGACACATGGTAGCACCCGACTCAGCCCTTGGTCTGCCATAACTCCAGCTATGGGTCTTCCTAGTCTCAAATACACTCAGAGGCAGGGTAACAACATTTTTAGACCCCTGCAATAGTCAGTCACATCGTGTTTTATTTTTGATGGAGCTGTGAAAAAAAATGCTTTGACTTGTTTGCCTTTGAAATGCCTGTTATTATGACCCTGAGGGAAGTCTCCCTAAGAGTGATGCAGTAAACCAGACGTGGACCCATTATTCAGTGTGCCTAGAGAGATATGGCTGCACCTGACTGACTAAGACCACACTAGGCCGAAATGTACCTCTGGGGTTTTACCGTTTCTCTTGTTCAGAGGGGGATTGCCTGGTTTTTCCGGACTGGACTGCACTGTTTAGTCAGGGTCAGACTGATATACTACAGGAAAGTTATTCTCTGTGAAAGGCACATGTTGAGCAAAAAGAGGCTGCTCCTTGGGTGATAACTATCATTGTATACCCCTATCACTGTACCCAGCGCTACGGAATTTGGTGGCGCTATACAAATTTTTTTTAATAATAATAATAATAACTAGCCATAAAACAAGCTATTATGCTATTGTTCGCTCTCTTTTTTATCTATGAAAGGCAATGAAGAAGGAAGCACTCTTATAGAAAGGAAAACACCTTTATTAAAGCAACGTTTCGGGGCCTCCGGCTAAAATGCTTGTGTTAAAGCCTTTACCGACACGATTCATTCCGCCATCTGATAGCAGTAGTAAGGGATTTTGCTAAACAAAAATGTTTAACAAAACTCATAACTAAAATGTTAAAAAGTACACTAACACCCATAAACTACTTATTAACCCCTAAACCACCGCCCTCCCACATCGCAAACACTATAGTAAACTTATTAACCACTAATCTGCCGCCCATCCACATTGCGACTATTAAATAAACCTATTAACCCCTAATCCGCCGCCCCAACATCAAATAAACCTATTAACCCCTAAACCACCGGCCCCCCACATCGCCAACACTATAATAAAGTATTAACCCCTAAACCTCCAGCCCCCTACATCGTAACTACTAAACTAAACCTATTAACCCCTAAGCCACCAGCCCCCAACATCACAAAACACTAAATTAAACTATTAACCCCTAAACCTAACAACCCCCTAACTTTAAATTAAAATTAAAATATAACTATCTTAAAATAAATAAAAACTTACCTGTGAAATAAAAAACAACTAACATTAAACTATAAATTAACCTAACATAACTATTCTAATAAAATAAAAAAACTACCAATTAAAAATCTAAATTACATTTTTTTTAAAAACCTAATACTAAAAAAAAATCTAACATTAAGAAAAATAATAAACACTAAATTACAAAAAATAATAAACAAAAATTAAAAAATAAAAACAATTAATTTAATAGCCCTATAAAAATAAAAAGCCCCCAAAATAAAAACACCCCCTAACCTACAATAAACTACCAATAGCCCTTAAAAGGGTCTTTTGTAGGGCATTGCCCTAAGTTAAACAGCTCTTTTACCTTTAAAAATTACTAAGCCCCCCTTAAAAGTAAACCCCCACCCAACCAACCCCCCAAAATAAAAAAACTTAACTCTAAAAAATACTAATGTACCCATTGCCCCTAAAGGGGCATTTGTATGGGCATTGCCCTTAAAAGGGCATTCAGCTCTTTTACTGCCCTTAAAAGGGCATTCAGCTCTTTTACAAATGCCCATCCCTAATTTAAAAAAATCCCCCACCAAAACCCCCCAAAAAACTAACACCAACCCCATAAAATCTACTCACGGTTCCTGAAGTCCGGACATCCATTTTCATCCAGGCAGCGAGAAGTCTTCATCCAGGCGGCGACACCTTCATCTATCTCTGGGACGTCTTCTATCTTCATCCCGATGGCGCGGAGCAGAGCTATCCTGGAGAACGATGATATCCTGCATGGAACGTCTTCTTCATACGATCACTGCCGTACACTAAAGTTGTATGCAAGGTACCCATTTCAAAATGGCGTAACTTGCATTCCTATGAGCAGATTTGATTCTTCAAATTCATTTTGCCACATTTCTTGATTTTGAGTGCATAAAATCATATCTATGATATACTTCATAGTACAAATTATTAGGTATGAATCAGTCATCTCAGAGCCTAATCTAGAATTTAGATATCTTGGAACATCATATGCCTGTAATAAAAAAGGTAATTTATTCTGAAATAGTTTGTTAAACATTTTAAATATCAATATAGATATATATGAATGCACATCATAGTTGTGCTATGCTTAGACATATCTCTTAGACATATACTGTATATATATATATATATATATATATATATATATATAATTTCATACAGTCTGAGTATGTAAACTTATTTGAATGCTGTCTAAATATTACCTTTTGAATTTCAAACTCTCCCATGCCTTCAATACAGATGTAAGTCTGGGTTTTGTATATTGAGCTCAGTGTGTATTGATTAACTCTGACATGCGAAATATTTAAATTTGATTGTCATCCTGGAAATCTTTCCCAAACTGCAGACTTTTGTCTTCCTCATTGCAGGGGGCACTCTGATCTAGGTAATTTTATTACACATTGCCCATGCAGGAAGGTAATTTCGTGGAAGTTCAAACTTGAGAATACAATGTGATAAGGTCCCTTTGAAGTGACCTCATCTTATTTGAGACAACTGTCTTCTCTTTGATTGTATTTTCAGATAACCTGATTAGTGATGTGTATCCATCAGCAGGCAGTCTGAGTTAAAAAGTCTGATTTCAGGTCCTTAATGTAACTTACACTAGCCAGATTTATACATCCAATGAATATTTCATGTAAATTAAATAGTAACATATAATATATATATTTGGCAGTGCTATCCCCATTTACCTGACAGTATATAGGTGCAAATGTGTATACGAATGTGTACATCTGTATGTGTACACATACATACATACATACATACATATACACTAGGCTTTTTTGTGCTTGAACACACCACCTCGGTCATCTCATAGCTGGTAATATGTGTAATCATCATGTTAATACTCTAGTTTTCACAAGATGGTTCTGCAAAATGTATTAATCATTGTAAATAAATTTGCTTTTGTCAAAGTTACTGAGTACAATACATTAAATGTTAAAAAGGAAGGAAATTCCCAACTTAAACTGCTCCCGCCCTGGGTGCTTTGCATTAAATCATCAATGACATCAATGATTACATCTCACATTACATTGTTGATGACATCATCAATGACATCACTAGTGACATCACCTATGACATCATCAATGGCATCAGTAGTTACATAACCCATGGCAATTTTCTACACATATAAAAAAATACACAGAGAGGATAACCAAAAAGAGGATTAAGATTAAACAACAATTAGTAGTTATTTAAACACTATACAATATGTCTGACACACTGAGCTGTGCACATACACACAATGATTTATTACTATACAACACTATACAATAAGTCTGACACACTGAGCTGTGCACACAGTGATTGATTACTACAATATGTCTGACACACTGAGCTGTGTACACACACAGTGATTGATTACCATACAATACTATACAATAAGTCTGACATGCTGAGCTGTGTACACACACAGTGATTGATAACTATACAACACTTTACAATACGTCTGACACACTAATCTTTGCACAAACACAGTGATCTTGGATTTTAGAGTAAAATAACTCAAAATGTCTCAAAAAACACTAATCCGATAAATGTTCACCTAATGTAACAGCAGATCCTCACAACACAATCTATTTAAATACCAGCTTTCAGACAAATCCATGCATCCGATTCTTAAATAAACTTGTCTGAATCTCCAGTGTTAAGTCTATGGGGTCAATTTATCAAGCTCCGTACGGAGCTTGATGCCCCGTGTTTCGGCTCACTGGAAACAGAAGTTATGAAGCAGCGGTCTAAAGACCGCTGCTCCATAACCTGTCCGCCTGCTCTGAGGCGGCAGACAGAAATCAATCTGATTGAATACGATCGGGTTGATTGACACCCCCTGCTAGCGGCCTGCAAATCTATAGGGGGCGACATTGCACCAGCAGTTCACAAGATCTGCTGGTGCAATGATAAATCCTGACAGCGTTGGCTGTCTGCATTTATCGATGTGCGGCAGACATGATACGCTACATTGTATCATGTCCGCTTGCACATTAATAAATTGACCCCTATGGGGTAGATTTATCACAGGTCGAGCAGACATGATTCACTGAAGCGAATCATGTCCGCTCGACCTCACTAAGATATGTGTTGCAATTTTAGAATAAAGAGGCGGAGCTTGTTCTGGTGCAACACATTTATTTTGTGATTTTCATCTGAAACAGATAAATAACTCTGTTTTACTCTGGTGCTATGTTTCTTAACTGTATTCAGTGCTTGTTCCAGGATTACTGAACCGCAGAATATATATAACATCCTATTATATAAAAGGCCAAGTGTGTTTGTCCGAAGCTGTCATGCGCAGTAGAGACAGCACAAGGACAAACACCTGGCCTTACCTGACATGCTGTTGCGGCGAAAGTGGGCATGGCCGGGCTGGAGCGTGGCCGGGCGGGGGCATGGTCGGGGCGTGGCCGGGCGCGGTCAGCGCAAGAGAGAGGGGAGAGAAATAGAAAGAGAGGGGGAGAGACAAAAAGAGATAGGAAAGAGCTAAAGAGAGGGGGAAGAGCAGAAGAGAGGGGAAAGTGTATAAGAGAGGGGGAAGAGAGAGCAAAATAGAGGGGAGAGAGAGAAAAAGAGAGGGAGAGAGAGAGCAATAGAGAGGGGGGGAGAGAGAGAAAAAGAGTCAGCACTAATTGCCTAAAATGCAAGTCTGTCAAAAGATCTGAGATAAGGAGGCAGTCAGCAGAAGCTTAGATACAAGGTAATTACAGAGGTAAAAACTATCGCCTAGAGTTCTGCGTTAGCCGTCAAAAGCAGCGTTAAGGGCTCCTAACGCTGCTTTTTACCGCCCGCTGGTATTTAGAGTTAGTCAGGAAAGGGTCTAACGCTCACTTTCCAGCCGTGACTTTTCCATACCGCAGATCCCCTTACACCAATTGCGTATCCTATCTTTTCAATGGGATCTTCCTAACGCCGGTATTTAGAGTCTTGGCTGAAGTGAGCGTTAGAACTCTAACGACAAGACTCCAGCTGCAGAAAAAAGTCAGGAGTTAAGAGCGTTATGGGCTAACGCCGGTTTATAAAGCTCTTAACTACTGTTCTCTAAAGTACACTAACACCCATAAACTACCTATGTACCCCTAAACCGAGGCCCCCCACATCGCCGCCACTCTAATAAATTTTTTTTAACCCCTAATCTGCCGATCGGACACCGCCGCCACCTACATTATCCTTATGTACCCCTAATCTGCTGCCCCTAACACCGCCGACACCTACATAATATTTATTAACCCCTAATCTGCCCCCCCAAAGTCGCAGCTAGCTTACCTACACTTATTAACCCCTAATCTGCCGACCGGACCTCGCCGCCACTATAATAAATGTATTAACCCCTAAACCGCCTCACTCCCGCCTCGCAAACCCTATAATAAATTTTATTAACCCCTAATCTGCCCTCCCTAACATCGCCGCCACCTAACTTCAAGTATTAACCCCTAATTTGCCGTCCGGACCTCACCGCTACTATAATAAATGTATTGACCCCTAAAGCTAAGTCTAACCCTAACCCTAACACCCCCTAAGTTAAATATAATTTAAATCTAACGAAATAAATTATTTCTTATATGGCTTATGGCTCCGCGTCGGCTGCTTCAAGATGGACCCGCTCCGCTCCGGATGGAAGAAGATAGAAGATGCCGCCTGGATGAAGACTTTGGACCCTCTGGAGGACCTCTTCTTGTCGGATAGGATGAAGACTTTGGACCCTCTGGAGGACCTCTTCTTGACGGATAGGATGAAGACTTCCGACCCTCTTCTGGACGGATCGGTGATACCCGGCTGGGTGAATACAAGGTAGGGAGATCTTCAGGGGCTTAGTGTTAGGTTTTTTAAGGGGGGTTTGGGTGGGTTAGATTAGGGGTATGTGGGTGGTGGGTTGTAATGTTGGGGGGTATTGTATGTTTTTTTTTACAGGCAAAAGAGCTGATTTCTTTGGGGCATGCCCCGCAAAAAGCCCTTTTAAGGGCTGGTAAGGTAATAGAGCTGTTAACTTTTTATTTTAGAATAGGGTAGGGCATTTTTTTATTTTGGGGGGCTTTATTATTTTTTTAGGGGGCTTAGAGTAGGTGTAATTAGTTTAAAATTCTTGTAATCTTTTTTTATTTTTTGTAATTTAGTGGGTTTTTTTTTTTTGTAATTTAGTGTTTGTTTTTTTTTGTAATTTAGTTTAGTTGATTTAATTGTAGGTAATTGTAGGTAGTTTATTTAATTAATTTATTGATAGTGTAGTGTTAGGTTTATTTGTAACTTAGGTTAGAATTTATTTTACAGGTAATTTTGAAATTATTTTAACTAGGTAGCTATTAAATAGTTAATAACTATTTAATAGCTATTGTACCTAGTTAAAATAAATACAAAGTTGCCTGTAAAATAAATATAAATCCTAAAATAGCTACAATATAATTATTCGTTATATTGTAGCTATATTAGGGTTTATTTTACAGGTAAGTATTTAGCTTTAAATAGGATTAATTTATTTAATAAGAAATAATTATATTTAATTTAGGGGGGTGTTAGGGTTAGACTTAGCTTTAGGGGTTAATACATTTATTATAGTAGTGGTGAGGTCCGGTCGGCAGATTAGGGGCTAATACTTGAAGTTAGGTGGCGGCGATGTTAGGGAGGGCAGATTAGGGGTTAATAACATTTATTATAGGGTTTGCGAGGCGGGAGTGAGGCGGTTTAGGGGTTAATACATTTATTATAGTGTTGGCGAGGTCCAGTCGGCAGATTAGGGGTTAATAAGTGTAGGTAAGGTAGCAGCGACGTTGGGGGGGGGGCAGATTAGGGGTTAATAAATATAATATAGGTGTCGGTGATGTTGGGGGCAGCAGATTAGGGGTTCATAGGGATAACGTAGGTTGCGGCGATGTCCGGAGCAGCATATTAGGGGTTAATAATATAATGCAGGTGTCAGCGATAGCGGGGGTGGCTGATTAGGGGTTAATAAGTGTAAGGTTAGGGGTGTTTAGACTCAGGGTTCATGTTAGGGTGTTAGGTGCAGACTTAGAAACTGTTTCCCCATAGGAAACAATGGGGCTGCGTTAGGAGCTGAATGCTGCTTTTTTGCAGGTGTTAGGTTTTTTTTCAGCTCAAACTGCCACATTGTTTCCTATGGGGGAATAGTGCACGAGCACGTTTTTCAAGCTGGCCGCTACCGTAAGCAACGCTGGTATTGAGGGTTGAAGTGGCGATAAATTATGCTCTACGCTCCCTTTTTGGAGCCTAACGCAGCCCTTCAGAGAACTCTAAATACCATCGTTATTTAAAAGGTGCGGGGGAAAAAAACACGAGTAGCTAACGCACCCCTTTGGCCGCAAAACTCTAAATCTAGGTGTTTATTTCTATAACAGTGTTGATTATGAAAAACTAAGAAATGGTAAATAAAGGGATTATCTATCTTCTTAAACAATAACATTTTTGGTGTTTACTATTCCTTTAACTAGAATAAGAGCGCTATTGATTTAACTTGAGAGGTGTTAGTGACCAATAGCATTAATATTTTTATGCTCCAGTTGTAATCCAGACCTTAGTGTTTATTGTCCCTTTAATCAGCTATTTGCTTAACGTTGTACACATAAATTGGGGTGGTTTTACCAATAAATCTTATAATGTAGCTTCTTATTAATTGAAACACTTTAGAGAATAAAACAAAAGATTACCTGAGATTGAATACAGTGTTTTTGAACGGTTCTGCCAATGGATTGTGATAATAACATTTTTAAACTCTATATTGCTTCCCCCCCCCATAATATATGCTATAGCAATACAATTATGGCAAACCTATGTCCCCTTAAACCACCTTGTCTTTAATCACAAATGTATCCTCTTGACATTTATAAATACCTATGAGCATAAAGTTCCTGAGACATGACACTCTGTTGACCCTGAGTATTTGTACAGAATAATAAAAGTTCACAAAGCTGCTTTTTATTTCTATAGTAAACAAAGGATGTTTAGCTAGCTTTCTCTGTGAATGTTTTTTTCCACAATGTTCTTAACAATATGAAATGTCCAATATTCTGAATAAACTGAGGTTTTACCTGAAATTGCTCATTTTAAGACCAGATTACAAATGGAGCGTGAAGTAAGTTTTTTGTGCACGTCGGGTACAAATCGTATTACAAGCGTTAGCCAGATACACGCAAAAAGTCGACGTTAGAATATTGTGTGGGTACACAAATTCCCCCATAGAAGTCAATGGAGCAAAAAAATGGAAAAACCTAACACCCTACTTCTTTATAAACCCGATTGCATATTCTCAAGTGCGCTACCCGATATGAAAATAAGAATATTTCACATTCCAATGTTCTTCACATTGCAGAATATGTTCTATTTAATCTTAAATACATATATCTACATATATCTGATGGTATATATATATATATATATATATATATATATATATATTTCTATACCTATATATCTATATGATTATATATACTGTAGGTATAGATATATACAGATATATATAGAAATATCTATTTATAAATACATCAAACATATTCTGCTATGTGCAGAACATTGGAATGCAAAATATTTACAACAAATACACAATATAACACTTTATTAAACATGAATATTGCATAAATATGCTTTTACATGTTTTGATCTACTTAAAGTGAAAGTAAAGTATACCGAATCGCTATCGGCTAGATTACGAGTTTGGCGTTAGGGTAAAAAAGCAGCGTTGGCTGGTCCTAACGCTGCTTTTTAACGCCCGCTGGTATTACGAGTTTCCCTAACACCACAAAAATATCCGTCTCTGCTGAAATCATCAACGTCAACCCAGACCCAATAGTTAACATATACCGCGAAAAAAAACATCCACGAATCACAAAAAAAAATTACACAAACTACACTTACACTCATACAAACACTACACAATATTTATTTTTAAGATTTCATATTTTCTTGTCAAAATAGAACGGATCAAAGTTACAAGATCTCGGGTGTTTGAAAAAAAAAGCCAGAGAAATCCATTCTCCATTGACTTACATAGGCAGACAGGAACATACACTCATATAGCTACATCTAACTACAAATATTATCACATACATACACTAATCGATACATACAAACAATATACAGCACATTACATACTCAAATAAGATTTTGAATAGGAAATAAACACGATTTAGCAACTTTTTCACACAAGGCCACTCACTTTACGCTCAAAACAAGTCTTGGATTTTATTTCTACACACATTTTTCTCCTCCATTGACTTCTATGGGGTAGACGTGCTCGTGCACGCGACAGGCAGATTTACCTAACGCACGGAAAAAGCCTAGACAAGAAAACTCGTAATACCAGCGTTAAAATTGTGAAACTAATTCATGCTTTCTTGCATTAGTCCCGCTATGACAAATAGATCAAGAAATGGCTATTTCTCTATGGAGTTATGGCTTTTACTTGTGTGAAATTCGCTACAACATCAAATTGTTTTATAAATTTTCATTACATCAACTACAAATCACCATCAACAATACGAATTATATTTAATAAATTACATCATATTTAAACGGACAGAAAAATAATTTGAACATTTCATTATTCACAAACAGTAGACAATTGGAAACACCTCTCATTTTCCTCTATTATAGCATTTCATTTATTCAACTCATATGCTTGCATGAACAGCATATCTACATAGGCTTAACACATGATTATTAATGGATGCACATACATTACTTTTATCATTCACTCATACATGTGCATTGATATTATGGGGGGAAAACAAATTAGATTCTCTCTATGAATCATGAAACATAAAATAGGGATTTACTGTCCCTTTAACATTGCGATTCACTCAGAATATAACATTAGCAATTACGTACAATAAGAACATCATTAGAACAGATTACAGCTGTCACTTTTTGGGAAGGAACAACAATGCTATACTGCTTTATATAAGTCAGCATATGTGGAAGAGAATCACAATATATACGTATATGTACATAACACGCATCACACAACCACAAAGCACACATTTATATTTTAATCATCACACAATAACAATGTAGTAAAATACAACAACAGAATGAGGATTTTATAACTAGACAGGCAGGTTGATAATATGATGATAATATGATGATGTCATTAGAAACTTCAACCATACACATTACAGCTTTAGGACTGTACCGCCCCTTTCAGAAGTTTAGCACTCAATACTACATATACGTAAATGACAGTTTGGAAGATCATCATTATTATTGCGATTTTAAAGGGACGCGTACAATATTGACATCTCGCCAATCACTTATGTATACAATATTATAGATGTCAGCTGTTACTTTATCGTTTACAAACAATATTGCAGCAACATTGATCGATCCGATTCTATGCCATTATACACAAGTATGCACTTTCATTCATGTTAGCGAGGATGTGTGTTTTTTACTATAACATTGCGTTTAATAAGTATTTATTACGCATATGAACAAACATTACGAAGATGCACTGTATATGTTACATTTTACACTTTCACATTGCGATTCATTGGGGAAAACAAAATTTCAGCAAACACCTAAAAAAAACCCACTTTGAAAGCATTTGCGCCGCTCACATACAAACAAGTGTATACAATCAGGAATCATTACAAACTCGCTACCATTGGACTAATTGCACTATAAAACCCCCAAACAACATGGCCAAAGCGTCCCTTGTGATCGACATTGTATCAAATCGTTTTTGTGTTTTTGCATACCTTGTTACTCCTTGTGCGTTTGCTCTGCTGTTTGGCTTTGTGCTGCTTAGCTTGGCAAATATGGATGATGTTCAGTTAGATGCTGCTGGTGCTGCTGCACAAGTAGCGTTCAATAGAATCAGGCGGGCTCGGCGGCTCCAAGAGAGACAAAGGGCTCATTTGGTTTGAGGTCCTCGTGTTCACAGGGTGAGACCCACCTTGGATAACATGAGTGACTTCGAGGTTTATGACAAGTATAGGCTCAATCGCAGCTCATTGGCCTTTTAGATGTTCTTAGACCTCATATGGAGCCACGTAGACGTATGGCAACTGCAATCCCTGGTATGACCAAGATGCTAAGTTGCAAACACGTCCTGGCCTCCGGGAGTTTTCAATCTGGAGAGGGGTACATGCATGGGCTTGCTCAGGGTACTTTCTCTGTGGTTTTTGACAACTTTCTGGATGCCATGGTACGAGTCAGTAAGCGTGACATAGGATTCCCTCAGAATGATGGTGATTGGAGGCGCCTGAAGAGGGAATTCTTTGCTATCGCTCCACAACATGACTTGCCCTTCCAAAACCGCAAACATTTCCATAGTCTCAACGTGCAGTTTGTTTGTGACGCATGTATGCGGATTATGCACGTGTGTGCGAATATCAGCGGGGCTTGTCATGATGCCCGCATCCTCAGACAGGGGCAGAGAGTTTCCACCTGGGTGGCTCATTGGTGAGTATTTGTGCACAACATGGTTAATTAGTTAGACAATTGCCACTGTAGACTTAAAAAACTGTTGTTTGTGTAATGTGCAAAATGTGCAGCTATAGGATGCAATTTAACCATTTAATTGTCTATTTCCGCAAATGTCTAGTTTTAGCTCCAAACAGATATGTAGTATATCTTAGCTTAAATGGCCAGATAGAGAATGCAATTTAACCATTTTGTTTTTATTTTAGCAAATGTCTGCTTTATGCGAAATACGCATATCTAGCATGTCTTAGCTTACATGGCCAGATAGAGAATGCAATTTAACCATGTCATGGTCTCTTTCCGCAAATGTCTAGTTTTAGTTCAAAACAGATATGTAGCAAGTCTTAGCTTAAATGGCCAGATAGAAAATGCAATTTAACCATGTCATTGTCTCTTTCCGCAAATGTCTAGTTTTAGCTCCATACAGATATGTAGCATGTCTTAGCTTAAATGGGCAGATAGAGAATGCAATTTAACCATTTTTTTTTTATTTTAGCAAATGTCTGCTTTATGCAAAATACGCATATGTAGCATGTCTTAGCTTAAATGGCTAGATAGAGAATGCAATTTAACCATGTCATTGTCTCTTTCCGCAAATGTCTAGTTTTAGTTCAAAACAGATATGTAGCATGTCTTAGCTTAAATGGGCAGATAGATAATGCAATTTAACCATTTTGTTTTTATTTTAGCAAATGTATGGTTTATGCGAAATACGCATATGTAGCATGTCTTAGCTTAAAGGGACAGTCTACACCAGAATTTTGATTGTTTTAAAAGATAGATAATCCCTTTATTACCCATTTCCCAGTTTTGCATAACCAACACAGTTATAATAATATACTTTTAACCTCTGTGATTATCTTGTATCTAAGCCTCTGCAAACTGCCCCTTTTTTCAGTTCTTTTGACAGACTTGCAGTCTAGCCAATCAGTGCCTGCTCCCAGATTACTTCACGTGCACAAGCACAGTGTTATCTATATGAAATATGTGAACTAACACCCTCTAGTGGTAAAAAACTGTTAAAATGCAATCTGAAAGAGGTGGGCTTCAAGGTCTAAGAAATTAGCATATGAACCTCCTAGGTTAAGCTTTCAACTAAGAATACCAAGAGAACAAAGCAAAATTGGTGATAAAAGTAAATTGGAAAATTGTTTAAAATTACATTCTCTATCTGAATCATGAAAGTTTATTTTGGCCTAGACTGTCCCTTTAAATGAGCATTTATAGAATGCGCTTTAACCATGTCATTGTCTCTTTCCGCAAATGTCTAGTTTTAGCTCCATACAGATATGTAGCATGTCTTAGCTTAAATAATTAATTTAACCATTTCTTTCTCTTTTAGCAAATGTTTGGTTTATGCGAAATATGCATATGTAGCATGTATTTGGCTTAAATGGGCAGATAGAGAATGCAATTTAACCATGTCATTGTCTCTTTCCGCAAAGGTCTAGTTTTAGCTCCAAACAGATATGTAGCATGTCTTAGCTTAAATGGGCAGCTCTAGGATGCAATTTAACCATTTTTTAAAATTTTTTTGCAAATGTCTGCTTTATGCGAAATACACATATGTAGTATGTCTTAGCTTAAATGGCCAGATAGAGAATGCAATTTAACCATGTCATTGTATCTTTCCGCAAATGTCTAGTTTTAGTTCAAAACAGATATGTAGCATGTCTTAGCTTAAATGTCCAGATAAAGAATGCGATTTAAACATATAATTATTTTTTAAGGAAAATGTTTATTTTAGGGGATTTTCGTGTACACAAATGAAAAGTATTTTAATATAATAATTATAAATAAATTATTAATATTTGTCATTTTGTTATGTTCATTATCTATAGGTGATTCTGGTTACATGAGCCGGCCTTGGCTCATTACACCGTTGCATAACCCCACCGACGAGGCCCAGGAGCCCTATAATAGGGCGCACAAGCGGACTAGGGCTGTAGTGGAGAGGATGTTTGGGCTCCTCAAAATGAGACTAAGGTGCCTGGACAGGTCTGGAGGAGCCCTCCAATAGAGCCCTAGTAAGGTGGCGAAGATCGTTATAGCCTGCAGCGTTCTGCATAACATTGCACAACGGGCTGGGATGCTGCTGGCCGTCCTGGCGCCCCAACACCTCCTGCAAGATGAGGAGGACGACCCTGTTCTAAAGGGGCCATTCCGGGACAAGGGGCTCAATGTCAGAGCAAACATCATCAACCGCCACTTCAGGCGGTAAATAATAGAAGTTAGATAGGAGTATTGCGAATATGTGTGAATTCTAGGGAAATGAGAAGTAGAGAATTGTGCAAACATGTTAGGATTGTTCATCAAATGATTATAAAAATTTATTTGGATTATTATAGGTGATGCTCCTGGCATTGGGTTGTGTAACGACTTCGCCACCTGATTTTTAAAGACATCAGCTGGTAAGTATAAATAATGTATGGACTGTGGCTGGCGGGAATTTGGCACAATCACCCATCATATGGCATACATTTTACAAAGTAGTATTTAGTTTACACATTAGACTATATGCTTAAAATTCATATTCAAAGTCACACATCAGAGGTTAGGTCTGCACAATGTATGACTCATCTTCACACTTGATTGATAGAACATAACACAAGATGCTACACATGCTTAGTAAGCTAGTGATAGAAATAGTTTCAGAAATGGAGGGGGTGCAGAACTAATTCACACACTTCTATTAATATTTTTATTTTCACTTTTTCTGCCATTAGGGAGATTACTTCATCTAAAGACTGAAAGTGAAGAATTCAAGACTGAAAGTGAAGAATTCAAGACTGAAAGTGAAGAATCCCAGACTGAAAGTGTAGTATCCCAGACTGAAAGTGAAGAATCCAAGATTAAAAGTGATGAATACCAATGTGATCATGTCTGGCATTGTCTTTCAAATGTGCTGACCTTGAAAACCATACAAAGACATGTTCACATGGTAAGTGGCAACAATTTTATGGACTAAGGCTGTGGATGCATCCTATTGGAGACACTTAGATTATTTTTCTTTTAGATGGTATTTCACAATCCTCTATTTTGAAAATGATGAATAAGACACCTAATGAAGATAAAGTGATATTTTGAAGATAATTGCCTTTCAAAGACCATACATCCAGGTTAGTTTGTACAATGCATGCTAGTTAAGAATCACAGGAGGAAGAATGTTAAAAGAATTAGGAATAGATACATGTCCTATATTAGAATATGTTTATTTTACATACATTACCCCTACTTTGTGCTAGAGAGGACTCACATTCTGACCAATCAGACAAAGGAATACATTTTATAGTTGATATAGAGGTATATTATTTGAAGGGACATTAAATATTACATTCAATTATGTTCAGCATACAATATAAATAGATTTTTATAATGTGATATGCATTATTATGCCTAATTTAAAATGCTAATGTTTTATTCTTAAATTTATTAGACAATGTAATGCTATTTCTATTTATGGATAGATATAGATTTCATGTCTGAATCTTTTTTTTAATATCAAGACCAAAAAAATACATGTTAGAGCATAGACACAAGATTATTTAACAATTATTCTATTTAATGAATATTTTAAGACATGTGTTCATGAAATAACTAATGTTTATAATATTTTTCTTTCTTTTTCAGAGTTTCATCTGTGATGATTTTTTTCCAGAAATTTAATTTATTTTCTTGTCAATAAATTTATTTACATACTATATCTTCTATTTTTTGTATTAAAATACATATTCTTAGAGACATATCTCTATCACAGTAAGATAAGAAGAAATATATCCATCTAATCTGACAAGTAAACAAAATATTACTCCCATGACTTTTAGTCATCTATTTGACAAGCACATGCCTGATATCAAATAGAATAATTTTGGTTAATTTATTGAATGTAAAATATCATCACAGCTTATTCAGATAATGTTAAAGTCAAGTATCTTTCAACAATTTAATTTGGACTTAAATACATCTATGCTTTTATTGTGTGATTTATAGATGTTAAAATCATAAAATGTTTATGACGAGGATATGTAGTCTAAATTATACAAAACAACTTTGTTCATTTCACTTTTAAGAAAGGAAAGTGTTTAACTTACATTAAAGTGACAGTGTAGTTAAATGTTATATTTACCTAATAATATTTTGGATTTTCCTTAGGTATCCAAAAACATTATTACAATAAATATAGGTTATTCATCTTTAATTCATTTTTAGGTAATATGTTAGAAATTATCTGTAAATGAAAAGTAAGTTAATTTCATATTTAGACCAAGCTAATTATTGTATGCCATATTGATTACTTTTCAGTTCTAGTGGAGTCATTTGAAGGGTCATTTAACTATAGATAGATCAAAAGATAACATAGCAATTATTCTCCTTACCTCTTGGATAAATATCACATATCTAGATGTATTTTCAGTCCCCTTTAGTTTCTTTATACAATGTTAACTCCACATATTCCTAATGGTTTGGTCCTTAAAGGGACATTCCAAAAATATTTCATTTAGTGAATTATAGACAATACAAATTTTATTTAAACACCATTTAAATGTACTATTATTATCTAATTATATTCAGTTTTTATATATCCTTTGTTAAAGATATAGCAATGCACATGGGTTAGACAATGACATAAGGCATCTATGTGCAACCAACAATCAGCAGTAAAAGAGCCTATCTAGATATGGTTTTCAGTCAAGAATATCAAGCAAAAAAAGCTAATGAGAGAATAAAACTAAATATGACATTGTTTTAACATTGTATTATCCATCTAAATCAGTATAGAACAAATAGCTTAATGTCACTTTAAGGTAAAGCTGTATAAATACAGCCATTAGAAGATATTTCATTCACAGTGGGGCAAACAATATAGAAGGTAATACAAATATGCTTGATTCTCATGTTCTACTAATTTTTAGAAAGGGAGGTGCATAGGTTTATGATCAGCAAAGCATTACTGGGAAATATCTACTTAATTGTGGCTGGCCAACAATGCATATTTACAATGTTCAGACAGATTTATTTAGATCAAGTTCAAGATTGCATATTAGCTCATGAAAGAGAAGGTAATTAAAAAGCGTTTCTTTCTGGAATCATAAATAAAATTTAATTTTAAACATTAACATTTAATTCTATAATCGATTTTAAATCATTCTTTTTGGATTATTTCCTTTACAAACATATCTAGATATGCTCAGTAGCTGAAGATTGGTGGATGCACAGATATGCCTTGTGTGATTGGCTCAACCATGTGCATTGCAATTTCTTCTGTTAAGGAAGGATATCTAAAGATTAATCTAAATTGATAGTTACATTTTAAAGTATAAAAATGTATTCTCTCTCAGGATCATTTTAAGAAAATATTTTGTTGTAATGTCCCTTTAAAAATAAAGACGCCATTGCCCAATAACAGAAGTTCAGACACATAAAAGCTTGAGGTTTATTTACTAATAATAAAATGTGTAGTTTAACATTTATAAACAGATTAGACAAGTTCCGGCCATTATAACCAGAAATTACGCATTTCAGAAATCTCGCATGGGAAACGTATCTTGCAACACGAGATTTGCATCTTTAAAAATTCAATTTGAATGTCACGCAATAGCACACAATCGATGTGCATTATAAATACATTTAATAGAGCAATGTCAATACTTCACAATAAGTCACAAAATTTATTTAATAAACAATAAATACATACAATGTTAAATTTGTATTAATAAAACTTATTTGTATTAAAGAACATGATCAATATTAAACATCGAAATGTGTAAAATATTTCATAATGTGACAGGATTATATATATTTTTAATAAATTGTAAAATTAATATTTAATGGATCACGGATATTACATCTGCGTCACACATATCCGCATAACAGTCCCATGAGTTACAATCTACATGAAAAATGTAGTAACAGCACCCCCCAGAGGTATGGAAGTTACTAAGATATGAAACATTAAGGAACAACCAATCAGAGTTCATCACACAAACATAACTTGAGTCATTATGGTCTCACAGACATGAAAAAAAAATTCAATATTTTATCCAATCAGATGTACAGATACCATGTCCCATGGTGCATCTCATGTTTACTTCACCATATAAAAGTCCATTACACGTTGCCATCTTTGTCAGTTCTCTAATGCCTGCTGGCAGTTTATATATTATATAGATTTTATATTTTGTTTAGACTAGCAGGCATGACACCTCCCAGGTTCACCAAGCCGGAGAGTGCAGTACTAGTCAACGCCATCCAGGACTTCTATCCGCAGCTGTTTGGGAACAAGAAGAGGTTGACAAAGCCGAGTATTAAGAAGGCCCTCTGGGCGTCTATCACCAATGATGTTAATTTGGTGTTGGGCATCCAGAGGAGCCAGGATCAAATCATGCGGAGGTTCGGAGATATGAGGTTGCATCTGCACAAAAAAGTCGACCTCATAAGGGAGTGAGTAAAAGCCCGTAAGAGGGATGGGAAAAAAACTAAGCCCCAACGGAAACTATACCAACTCCCTTATGAGGTGACTTTATGCAACCTCCTAAATCTCCGGGTCCCCCGCAGATTTAGATCCTCTCGCTCCTCGGCCTCTTCTTCTTCCCCCCCAGCTCCTGGATCAGAAAGTCCTGACCCGGAGGCCAGTGCAGCTGCTTCTCCGTCCGGTGGCCTGGAAGAGGATGATAGAGAATCTGAACCAGGTAAATATCCAACTTCATATAATATATTAATATTTGAGTAGACTTTTTAAAAAATGTGTATATAGTCATATATTCAACCTATATAGATCTCACAACATACACTACATATGATGTTCAGATATCTGATTTTAGATTCGTCACACATGAAATAGGAGTGACGTTTCTTGCGCTCTACAGAATATGCGTCACAGAGCGAAAAAGGAATTGCGCATCTGTGAAATCCCTATCATCCGCCATTTCATACATTGATTATCGAAACATAACACATTTCTAAATATTATTTGTTATTGCTCAATATTAACAAACATACAATTTGAATCTCGTAATACACCCAATTGCCAATATATTTGAAGTCTTTATAAATGATACTCATCACACTACTATATCCAAAAAATTCTGAATCACGGATGCGCAATTCTGCTTGGAATCATTGTGCAATGATCACAAAAGATAGAATTGCGCATACATGTGAACATGTGTTTGCTGTAACTGGCATCGCTTTAGACATGTTGGTCAAATCACGGATGCGCAATTCTGCTTGGAATCATTGCGCAATGATCACAAAAGATAGAATTGCGCACACACGTGAACATGTGTTTGCTGTAACTGGCATTGCTTTAGATATGTTGGTCAAATCACGGATGCGCAATTCCGCTTGGAATCATTGCACAATGATCACAAAAGATAGAATTGCGCACACACGTGAACATGTGTTTGCTGTAACTGGCATCGCTTTAGACATGTTGGTCAAATCACGGATGCGCAATTCCGCTTGGAATCATTGCGCAATGATCACGAAAGATAGAATTGCGCACACATGTGAACATGTGTTTGCTGTAACTGGCATCGCTTTAGACATGTTGGTCAAATGTATACGTTAATTAGTATATATGGGAAGAATACAGTATCCTTATTTACAATCTTCTACATTATAAAAGCTATACTAGCAAGATCAAAATAAACAAAGAACTATCTCTATCAATTGTTGAGAATGCAAGAAGACACAAAATGAATTAAAGCTACAGTCAACAACATAAAAGATTGAAAATAAGAATACAGGATCTCTTTATTTAGACATTGAGGAAACAATGAACTCATGTGAATACAAATAGATTTGTACTTTGTCAATTAGAATTGAAAAATCAGATTGTTTGTCTCCATGACCTGATTTGTATTAATGATATCCAATCCTCATATTTTACAGATCCTGATGTTGGTGCTGGAACCTCAAGCCAGGATTCGTCACAGCATGGTATGTCTCATATTAATTTAACTTTGTCTTACAAACATGGACATAACATTACATAATACATTCACATTGGTCGATATTTATATGGATACTGTTATTATCTTTTCTGGTTATTTTAAAGTAAGAATCACGAATCAAAGTTGGGATTACATTGTAATACGAATCTAAAATAATGAGTATTTGAAGATATTCCTTCTATTCTTGATATCTTCATTTTAATGTAAGCTTAGGTTCCTGCCCATTTTATATTCTGCCCCTGTGTAGTTCTTGCGATACATGTAGTACATGAATACATTTAGACAACACTAACACATTTTTTAAAAAGTGCTGATTCTAAAAATATAAATTTCATACGTTTTTTTGTTTATTCTTATCATTAAAGGGACATGAAAACAAACATTTCACTTTTAGGATTTAGACACATGTGATTTCAAAATAATTTCAAATTGTATTTGATTACCTAAATTGCTTCAGTCTATTGTTATCCTTATTAGAAAATCATATCACATGATGTCATGATGACATATTTTTCATAATAACTTCAGTTTTGCATTGTGATCAATATGTGTTGTGTCCAAAAAAAGATTAATGTACATTGCACAAATTGATCTATGTGCCACATGGCTTTGGTTTGATTTTTTACCAGTTGTTATTCAAAGTGTTGTTTGTGTGTATTATTTAAAAAACAACGATCAATAGGTATATTTAGATATGCAATAGAATCATATGAGATGAATAGTCTGTCTAATTTAGTAAGAAATTAAACATATGTTAAAGACATCATTTTCTTTATAATCACCTTGATTAACTCATGCATTTATTGTTCATATTAGTGGTCTATTCTTCACATTTCTAAGTATATTATTTTGAAAATTTGATACTGATGGGATTTAGTGATGTCCAAACTGTGTTTACTAATATATATCTATATCATTAATAGATATAGTTGTTGTGGGGAGCCCAGAGGGATCCAGCACCAATGATGAGATGCCTTTGCAGGCTTTGGGTAAGTCCATTGACTCATGCATATGTAATTGATGGTGTATTTGTAATAAATATTATGATCATGATTCTGATGAAGCATTACATTTGAATAAAACAGATAATTTACTCCTCTGATTATATATCTATTTATTTTTAATCTGGAAAGATTAAGATCTGAAAGCTTCTTAGTCTACACCTTTGTTCTTCAGAACATGGATAGCATATGTTTCTTTTTATTATAAATTTAGACAAAAATCATCAAGTGATACACACATGAGAACTCTTAAATGTTCCATGTACTCTGCTTTTGAGATAATTGTAAAAATACAGACACTAAAATGTAATTATTACTCTTCGAAAATAACAAATCTAATGTCATTTGTATGCTCCATCAAAATGATGTAATTCATAACTTTGACTCAGTATGTCTTTAATGCAATATTGATGTGTGTCCATGAGCAACAGTAACATATGTTATAATATCTGATTTTAACGTGTACACAACATGTTATGTTTTACAGAGATTGATGTAACATGTGAGATGGAGGAGGAAGAGGCTCCCTTGGAGTCTGATGGTATGTGAAATATATATAACATTTATCCAACATGTATTATTGTTTGAAAACATTCTCTGGAAGAAAATCAAAGTCTACAGCTTTGGCACTTTAAAAATTATTATTCCATTATTTTTAGAAAACACTACTGCCCCCCTTTTTTTTTGTTGGTTTTGTTTTTGTTTTCAAAAGAGCTTTATTAAAGGAAATTCAAGTAGTTACAAGCTTTTCAGTTTTTCCAAAGTAAATGTAAATACAAAGTTGTTTGGATGTAACTTTACAAAGTATAACCGGAAAATATTAACACATAAGGATCGTTCTGCCCCCGGCACCCCTAAGCATATGGAATTATTAACCGGTCCAAGAGCAGGTGGAGTATAATTCCCAGGGGATTGGGATACAGTTCAATAAGCACTTTAGTGATGAAAGTCCAAGAGTCCTTTAGTGCTTTGTCCCTGGTGCGCTATATCCATTCCCGCCAGTTTGTACAAGCATAAGCCAGGGTTACCCAAAGGCATGAAGCAGGAAAGGGTGAGGGGAAAGGGGGAAAAAAAGGGGGGAGGGGAGGGGGGGTTATCCCATATCCATTGGGCCGAAAGGAGAAGTTTGCACAGACATTCCCTTTACTGTGTTCCCATTATCTAGGGTTGCTTGTGGCTCACATGCGTATGTTTTGTGGGGGATAGGCGGGAGTGATGAGAAAAGGTGGGGGCGGGGGAGGAGGGTGAGGTAGGGGAGGGGGGGGAGGAGGGAGGAGGGGCTTCAGTGAGGGAGTCAGGGAACCAGAACGCGGTCTGTCCTATCCTACACTATCCGTTATCTATGTGCTGCCCAACTCTCCAGCATCATCTCGTGTGTGTCTACAGTCCCCTGCTGGATGTGGTGGTATCTTTCTAGACGTAGCAGTGTATCTACTTGTTCTTGCCACTCCTGAAAGGTTGGTGTGATTCTAGACTTCCAATGCTTTGGGATCAATAGTTTGGCTCCATTCAGCATAACCAATAATAGAGCCCTCTTTGCTTTACAAGGTAATTTGGGCAGTGAAAGGTACAGCAGTGTGTTTGGGCAGTTCTGCAGGGATTTCCCTAGGACTAGTTCTATGTGATTGAAGACGCTTACCCAGTATTCATCTAGCTTGGGGCAGTCCCACCATATGTGTGTTGGAGTACCAGCTGCGCCGCAGTCCCTCCAACATTTGCCTGAGGCCTGTTTGTAGATCCTCTGCAATCTACTGGGTGTGAGATACCATCTTGCTAGGCATTTGAAGCTGGATTCCTGCACTCTCATAGAAATTGAGGCTGACTTGGTCACTAAGAAAGCGTCCTGCCAGTCCTCATAACCTATCTTGGTCTGCCACTCCTTTTCCCACATCTTCGTGTAGGAGGAAAGTATCTGGGTGTCGTCTATCAATAGTAGTTTGTAAAGTAGTGAGATTGCGTGTGCTGTTGGCGTGTCTTTTAGACATAAGGCCTCAAAGGTGGTGAGCGTTCTGGTTAAGCAGGGTCTGTGTTTATGTGTCGTGAGGTAATGGTTCAACCGCATATGTGAGTACCAGCTTAGCTTCAGGTGAGGTTGTTCCTCCGAGATGTCTGTCAATGCCTTGAGCCTATGTCCGTCAGTCAGAGACCTGAAAATGTAGTCTTTCAAGGGTGTGTCGATAGTGGAGTTGCTTTCAGGTAAGTTCCAGGGCAGGGCGGCGTTCTGATAAATAGGGGTTAATGGGGAGTATTTAGTTGTTATATGAGATGTGGTGTTTATTATCTTGTCCCATGTGGAGTAAAAGTCTATCAGCAGGGGGTACTTTGTTGTGGCTGTGTGCCTATCCTTTTCTAGTGTCCAGGCGCCTAAGCTTGCGTTGTTTGTGTCTAAAATATCACAGTCCAGTAGTACCCATTCTTTATTGGGGTCGTTAGAACACCAGCCCAGTAGTCTGCTCAGCGTGATTGCCTGTTTGTATGTTAGTATGTTTGGGACTCCCAGGCCCCCCCTGTCCCTGGGCAGATACAAAGTTTTCCTGGCTACCCTTGGTCTGATCCCTCCCCAGATGTATTGTTCAATTAAGTTTTGAATTTTTTGTAGGTAGTTCCTTGGGAGGGGGATCGGTGTCGTTTGGAGAATGTAAAGCAGTCTGGGTAGCACGTTCATCTTGACAACATTTATTCGCCCTAACCAGGAGATAGATTTGTTCTTCCATCTAGACAAGTCCGCTGTCAATGCGGTTTCTAGAGATTTGTAGTTTTCTTGGAAAACAGTCTGGACGTCTGGAGAGATGTATATCCCTAGGTATTTGAGCTTATCTTGTTGTAATCTCAAGGGGCAGGTGCCTAGTGCTGTGGTCAATACCTCTGTGTTATATGTAATGTTCAAGATCTCGGATTTTGCCACATTGAGGTGGAAGTTAGAGAATTGACCGTACTCACTAAAGGTGCTTAGAACTCTGGGGAGGGAGGTCTCTATGTCAGAGAGTGTCAGTAGGACGTCGTCAGCGTATAATGCCAATTTGTGTGTATTTGATTTGACTTTAATACCTGAGATCTGGGGGTCCTCTCTAATTTTCTGCGCTAACGCCTCTATTGAGATAGCGAATAGGATCGGCGAGAGTGGGCATCCCTGCCTGGTCCCATTTCTGATGTGGAATCTGTCTGACAATAGGCCATTGACTTTTTCTCTGGCCGAGGGGTTTTTATAGAGAGTGAATATCTGTCTGATAAAAGTTTCGCTAAACTTCATTCTAGCTAGTACCGCCTTCAGGAAAGGCCAGTGCACCCGGTCTGTTGAGACCAGTATGAGAGGTGTGCTCTGATGTTGCGCGTGCGCTACAAGCTGTAGCACTTTCAGCGTGTTATCGCGTGCCTCTCTGCCAGGCACGAATCCCACCTGATCAGGGTGTATCAGCGTAGGTAGAATCTTATTGATTCTGTTGGCTAACACCTTGGCATAAATCTTTACGTCCACGTTGAGGAGCGAGATCGGGGGGAAATTTTCTGGCCTGTCTGGGGTTTTGCCCTGTTTAGGTATAACAGTGATATTAGCCTCTAGCATCTGATCTGTGAATCCCCCCTCCGCTAGCAGCGAGTTGAACAGGAGTGTCAGGGGTGCTAATAGATGATGTGTAAAGTCTTTATAATATTTTACCCCCAGCCCGTCGGGCCCAGGGCTCTTTCCATTTGGCATACTCTTGATGGCTAATTTGATTTCGTCAGCTGTTATCGGTCTCTCTAATTGTTCTGAGTCTTTTTACTGCCCCCTTTTTATATCATGCAGCATGAACATATGTTTGTATTTTTCTTTCATTTATGTATGATTTGTCATTAATGACATCATGATGTCACATGCATATTCCATGCCAAACCACAATAATCATCTTCTGATTCTACAGACAGTCATTGCTATTATCTGAGTGCCTATATGCAGACC
Organism: Bombina bombina; assembly: GCF_027579735.1. NCBI lineage: Eukaryota > Metazoa > Chordata > Amphibia > Anura > Bombinatoridae > Bombina > Bombina bombina. The sequence continues at coordinate 1,403,758,216 of NC_069499.1, read as the reverse complement.
ATATCCTTATGTCATCATTGTTTAAAAATTCAAAAGAACTTCTAAGTATACATAAAACATAATCATGTTTAAATGCCTTGATTTCATTTCATGATGTATGAGATGTTAATATATTTTTATTATATATTTCAGATGGACCTTCCTCTTCTGGACATCAGCTTCCCGACCCTCCCCAGGCCCCTCCCAAGGTAGAAGTCCCTCCCCAGGTAGAAGCCCCTTCCGGACAATCCCATTCCTCCTGTCCCTCCCAAAAAATGCCCCCTAGCCCCCCCTCACTGCTCTCTCCTTATTTTGGCCCATACAGCTCCCCCACCTGACCAGCCCCCAGCTCACCATGCCCCTGACTCCCCAGCTGTACGGGCTAACCCAGAGCGGCAGCCCATCCCTCCCCCCTTCCCTCCCCCCTTCCCTCCCTAGCCCAATCCCATCCCTCCTCCTTCCCACCCCAGCCCAATCCCATCCCTCCCCCTTCCCTCCTCAGCCCAATCCCATCCCTCCCCACTTCAGTCCCCCCAGTCCCCACCTTCATTGTCCTTGTTGTCGGATTATCCTTCCCAGGCACAGTTGTAAGTATCATTCTAAATCCACATTATAACATATTTGATCTCATATCACTCCATATACCAATCACCACTACTTGGATAGAATAGAAAAATAACTTTTTCTTAACTTATCTCTTCTATAACCCACTGGGTGTGTAATTTGTTCTGTTTGCTGTGTTTACTCAGTTGTTTTTGTTGTGCCTGTTGCACTCTTTTACCTTGTAAAATGGCTCCAATGGGGCTGTGTTGGCCCTTGTCAACTCCCTCCAAGGACTGTGATGCACTCTTTTACCTTGTCAAATGGCACCAATGGGGCTGTGTTGGTATTTGTCAACTCCCTCCAAGGACTGTGATGCACTCTTTTACCTTGTCAAATGACTCCAATGGGGCTGTGTTGGCCTTTGTTGGCCCTTGCCAACTCCCTCCAAGGACTGTGATGCACTCTTTTACCTTGTCAAATGGCTCCAATGGAGCTGTGTTGGCCTTTGTTGGCCCTTGTCAACTCCCTCCAAGGACTGTGATGCACTCTTTTACCTTGTCAAATGGCTCCAATGGGGCTGTGTTGGCCCTTGTCAACTCCCTCCAAGGACTGTGATGCACTCTTTTACCTTGTCAAATGGCTCCAATGGGGCTGTGTTGGCCTTGGTTGGCCCTTGTCAACTCCCTCCAAGGACTGTGATGCACTAATGTACCTTGTCAAATGGCTCCAATGGGGCTGTGTTGGCCTTTGATGGCCCTTGTCAACTTCCTCCAAGGACTGTGATGCACTCTTTTACCTTGTCAAATGACTCCAATGGGGCTGTGTTGGCCCTTGTCAACTCCCTCCAAGGACTGTGATGCACTCTTTTACCTTGTCAAATGGCTCCAATGGGGCTGTGTTGGCCTTTGTTGGCCCTTGTCAACTCCCTCCAAAGACTGTGATGCACTCTTTTACCTTGTCAAATGGCTCCAATGGGGCTGTGTTGGCCTTTGTTGGCCCTTGTCAACTCCCTCCAAGGACTGTGATGCACTCTTTTTACCTTGTCAAATGGGTCCAATGGGGCTGTATTGGCCCTTGTCAACTCCCTCCAAGGACTGTGATGCACTCTTTTACCTTGTCAAATAGCTCCAATGGGGCTGTGTTGGCCCTTGTCAACTCCCTCCAAGGACTGTGATGCACTCTTTTACCTTGTCAAATGGCTCAAATGGGGCTGTGTTGGCCTTTGTTGGCCTTTGTCAACTCCCTTCAAGGACTGTGATGCACTCTTTTACCTGGTCAAATGGCTCCAATGGGGCTGTGTTGGCCTTTGATGGCCCTTGTCAACTTCCTCCAAGGACTGTGATGCACTCTTTTACCTTGTCAAATGGCTCCAATGGGGCTGTGTTGGCCTTTGTTGGCCCTTGTCAACTCCCTCCAAGGACTGTGATGCACTCTTTTTACCTTGTCAAATGGGTCCAATGGGGCTGTATTGGCCCTTGTCAACTCCCTCCAAGGACTGTGATGCACTCTTTTACCTTGTCAAATAGCTCCAATATGGCTGTGTTGGCCCTTGTCAACTCCCTCCAAGGACTGTGATGCACTCTTTTACCTTGTCAAATGGCTCAAATGGGGCTGTGTTGGCCTTTGTTGGCCTTTGTCAACTCCCTTCAAGGACTGTGATGCACTCTTTTACCTGGTCAAATGGCTCCAATAGGGCTGTGTTGGCCCTTGTAAACTCCCTCCAAGGACTGTGATGCACTCTTTTTGTCAAATGGCTCCAATGGGGCTGTGTTGGCCCTTGTCAACTCCCTTCAAGGACTGTGATGCACTCTTTTACCTGGTCAAATGGCTCCAATGGGGCTGTGTTGGCCCTTGTCAACTCCCTCCAAGGACTGTGATGCACTCTTTTACCTTGTCAAATGGCTCCAATGGGGCTGTGTTGGCCTTGTTTGGCCCTTGTCAACTCCCTCCAAGGACTGTGATGCACTCTTTTACCTTGTCAAATGGCTCCAATGGGACAGATTTGTAAATATATATTTTTTGTAACGTTATATTATTTCTTTATGTTTTATGACATAATAATAAAATACATGTCATTCCAATATTATTTGTCCTCTTTATTCATGTCATTGATTAAAATGTTGTTTTCAGGTCTATTTAAACCCTGTTGCTTGCTAAATTGTTAATAATCCTCTGCTTCTAATGAAATATATCCTTAGTTTCAACAATGGATTCTATTTCATATATCACAGTATTACCTTTGATGGCCCTTGTCAACTTCCTCCAAGGACTGTGATGCACTCTTTTACCTTGTCAAATGGCTCCAATGGGGCTGTGTTGGCATTTGTTGGCCCTTGTCAACTCCCTCCAAGGACTGTGATGCACTCTATTTACTTTGTGAAATGGCTCCAATGGGGCCGTATTGGCCCTTGTCAACTCCCTCCAAGGACTGTGATGCACTCTTTTACCTTGTCAAATAGCTCCAATGGGGCTGTGTTGGCCCTTGTCAACTCCCTCCAAGGACTGTGATGCACTCTTTTACCTTGTCAAATGGCTCAGATGGGGCTGTATTGGGTTTTGTTGGCCCTTGTCAACTCCCTCCAAGGACTGTGATGCCCTCTTTTACCTTGTAAAATGGCTCCAATGGGGCTGTGTTGGCCCTTGTCAACTCCCTCCAAGGACTGTGATGCACTCTTTTACCTTGTCAAATGACTCCAATGGGGCTGTGTTGGCCTTTGTTGGCCCTTGCCAACTCCCTCCAAGGACTGTGATGCACTCTTTTACCTTGTCAAATGGCTCCAATGGAGCTGTGTTGGCCTTTGTTGGCCCTTGTCAACTCCCTCCAAGGACTGTGATGCACTCTTTTACCTTGTCAAATGGCTCCAATGGGGCTGTGTTGGCCCTTGTCAACTCCCTCCAAGGACTGTGATGCACTCTTTTACCTTGTCAAATGGCTCCAATGGGGCTGTGTTGGCCTTGGTTGGCCCTTGTCAACTCCCTCCATGGACTGTGATGCACTAATGTACCTTGTCAAATGGCTCCAATGGGGCTGTGTTGGCCTTTGTTGGCCCTTGTCAACTTCCTCCAAGGACTGTGATGCACTCTTTTACCATGTCAAATGACTCCAATGGGGCTGTGTTGGCCCTTGTCAACTCCCTCCAAGGACTGTGATGCACTCTTTTACCTTGTCAAATGGCTCCAATGGGGCTGTGTTGGCCTTTGTTGGCCCTTGTCAACTCCCTCCAAAGACTGTGATGCACTCTTTTACCTTGTCAAATGGCTCCAATGGGGCTGTGTTGGCCTTTGTTGGCCCTTGTCAACTCCCTCCAAGGACTGTGATGCACTCTTTTTACCTTGTCAAATGGGTCCAATGGGGCTGTATTGGCCCTTGTCAACTCCCTCCAAGGACTGTGATGCACTCTTTTACCTTGTCAAATAGCTCCAATGGGGCTGTGTTGGCCCTTGTCAACTCCCTCCAAGGACTGTGATGCACTCTTTTACCTTGTCAAATGGCTCAAATGGGGCTGTGTTGGCCTTTGTTGGCCTTTGTCAACTCCCTTCAAGGACTGTGATGCCCTATTTTACCTGGTCAAATGGCTCCAATGGGGCTGTGTTGGCCTTTGATGGCCCTTGTCAACTTCCTCCAAGGACTGTGATGCACTCTTTTACCTTGTCAAATGGCTCCAATGGGGCTGTGTTGGCCTTTGTTGGCCCTTGTCAACTCCCTCCAAGGACTGTGATGCACTCTTTTTACCTTGTCAAATGGGTCCAATGGGGCTGTATTGGCCCTTGTCAACTCCCTCCAAGGACTGTGATGCACTCTTTTACCTTGTCAAATAGCTCCAATATGGCTGTGTTGGCCCTTGTCAACTCCCTCCAAGGACTGTGATGCACTCTTTTACCTTGTCAAATGGCTCAAATGGGGCTGTGTTGGCCTTTGTTGGCCTTTGTCAACTCCCTTCAAGGACTGTGATGCACTCTTTTACCTGGTCAAATGGCTCCAATAGGGCTGTGTTGGCCCTTGTAAACTCCCTCCAAGGACTGTGATGCACTCTTTTTGTCAAATGGCTCCAATGGGGCTGTGTTGGCCCTTGTCAACTCCCTTCAAGGACTGTGATGCACTCTTTTACCTGGTCAAATGGCTCCAATGGGGCTGTGTTGGCCCTTGTCAACTCCCTCCAAGGACTGTGATGCACTCTTTTACCTTGTCAAATGGCTCCAATGGGGCTGTGTTGGCCTTGTTTGGCCCTTGTCAACTCCCTCCAAGGACTGTGATGCACTCTTTTACCTTGTCAAATGGCTCCAATGGGACAGATTTGTAAATATATATTTTTTGTAACGTTATATTATTTCTTTATGTTTTATGACATAATAATAAAATACATGTCATTCCAATATTATTTGTCCTCTTTATTCATGTCATTGATTAAAATGTTGTTTTCAGGTCTATTTAAACCCTGTTGCTTGCTAAATTGTTAATAATCATCTGCTTCTAATGAAATATATCCTTAGTTTCAACAATGGATTCTATTTCATATATCACAGTATTACCTTTGATGGCCCTTGTCAACTTCCTCCAAGGACTGTGATGCACTCTTTTACCTTGTCAAATGGCTCCAATGGGGCTGTGTTGGCATTTGTTGGCCCTTGTCAACTCCCTCCAAGGACTGTGATGCACTCTATTTACTTTGTGAAATGGCTCCAATGGGGCCGTATTGGCCCTTGTCAACTCCCTCCAAGGACTGTGATGCACTCTTTTACCTTGTCAAATAGCTCCAATGGGGCTGTGTTGGCCCTTGTCAACTCCCTCCAAGGACTGTGATGCACTCTTTTACCTTGTCAAATGGCTCAGATGGGGCTGTATTGGGTTTTGTTGGCCCTTGTCAACTCCCTCCAAGGACTGTGATGCCCTCTTTTACCTTGTAAAATGGCTCCAATGGGGCTGTGTTGGCCCTTGTCAACTCCCTCCAAGGACTGTGATGCACTCTTTTATCTTGTCAAATGACTCCAATGGGGCTGTGTTGGCCTTTGTTGGCCCTTGCCAACTCCCTCCAAGGACTGTGATGCACTCTTTTACCTTGTCAAATGGCTCCAATGGAGCTGTGTTGGCCTTTGTTGGCCTTTGTTGGCCCTTGTCAACTCCCTCCAAGGACTGTGATGCACTCTTTTACCTTGTCAAATGGCTCCAATGGGGCTGTGTTGGCCCTTGTCAACTCCCTCCAAGGACTGTGATGCACTCTTTTACCTTGTCAAATGGCTCCAATGGGGCTGTGTTGGCCTTTGATGGCCCTTGTCAACTTCCTCCAAGGACTGTGATGCACTAATGTACCTTGTCAAATGGCTCCAATGGGGCTGTGTTGGCCTTTGATGGCCCTTGTCAACTTCCTCCAAGGACTGTGATGCACTCTTTTACCTTGTCAAATGACTCCAATGGGGCTGTGTTGGCCCTTGTCAACTCCCTCCAAGGACTGTGATGCACTCTTTTACCTTGTCAAATGGCTCCAATGGGGCTGTGTTGGCCTTTGTTGGCCCTTGTCAACTCCCTCCAAAGACTGTGATGCACTCTTTTACCTTGTCAAATGGCTCCAATGGGGCTGTGTTGGCCTTTGTTGTCCCTTGTCAACTCCCTTCAAGGACTGTGATGCACTCTTTTTACCTTGTCAAATGGGTCCAATGGGGCTGTATTGGCCCTTGTCAACTCCCTCCAAGGACTGTGATGCACTCTTTTACCTTGTCAAATAGCTCCAATGGGGCTGTGTTGGCCCTTGTCAACTCCCTCCAAGGACTGTGATGCACTCTTTTACCTTGTCAAATGGCTCCAATGGGGCTGTGTTGGCCTTTGATGGCCCTTGTCAACTTCCTCCAAGGACTGTGATGCACTCTTTTACCTTGTCAAATGGCTCCAATGGGGCTGTGTTGGCCTTTGTTGGCCCTTGTCAACTCCCTCCAAGGACTGTGATGCACTCTTTTTACCTTGTCAAATGGGTCCAATGGGGCTGTATTGGCCCTTGTCAACTCCCTCCAAGGACTGTGATGCACTCTTTTACCTTGTCAAATAGCTCCAATGGGGCTGTGTTGGCCCTTGTCAACTCCCTCCAAGGACTGTGATGCACTCTTTTACCTTGCCAAATGGCTCAAATGGGGCTGTGTTGGTCTTTGTTGGCCTTTGTCAACTCCCTTCAAGGACTGTGATGCACTCTTTTACCTGGTCAAATGGCTCCAATAGGGCTGTGTTGGCCCTTGTAAACTCCCTCCAAGGACTGTGGTGCACTCTTTTTGTCAAATGGCTCCAATGGGGCTATGTTGGCCCTTGTCAACTCCCTTCAAGGACTGTGATGCACTCTTTTACCTGGTCAAATGGCTCCAATGGGGCTGTGTTGGCCCTTGTCAACTCCCTCCAAGGACTGTGATGCACTCTTTTACCTTGTCAAATGGCTCCAATGGGGCTGTGTTGGCCTTGTTTGGCCCTTGTCAACTCCCTCCAAGGACTGTGATGCACTCTTTTACCTTGTCAAATGGCTCCAATGGGACAGATTTGTAAATATATATTTTTTGTAACGTTATATTATTTCTTTATGTTTTATGACATAATAATAAAATACATGTCATTCCAATATTATTTGTCCTCTTTTTTCATGTCATTGATTAAAATGTTGTTTTCAGGTCTATTTAAACCCTGCTGCTTGCTAAATTGTTAATAATCCTCTGCTTCTAATGAAATATATCCTTAGTTTCAACAATGGATTCTATTTCATATATCACAGTATTACCTTTGATGGCCCTTGTCAACTTCCTCCAAGGACTGTGATGCACTCTTTTACCTTGTCAAATGGCTCCAATGGGGCTGTGTTGGCATTTGTTGGCCCTTGTCAACTCCCTCCAAGGACTGTGATGCACTCTATTTACTTTGTGAAATGGCTCCAATGGGGCCGTATTGGCCCTTGTCAACTCCCTCCATGGACTGTGATGCACTCTTTTACCTTGTCAAATAGCTCCAATGGGGCTGTGTTGGCCCTTGTCAACTCCCTCCAAGGACTGTGATGCACTGTTTTACCTTGTCAAATGGCTCAGATGGGGCTGTATTGGGCTTTGTTGGCCCTTGTCAACTCCCTCCAAGGACTGTGATGCCCTCTTTTACCTTGTCAAATGGCTCCAATGGGGCTGTATTGGCCCTTGTCAACTCCCTCCAAGGACTGTGATGCACTCTTTTACCTTGTCAAATGGCTCTAATGGGGCTGTGTTGGCCCTTGTCACCTCCCTTCAAGGACTGTGATGCACTCTTTTACCTGGTCAAATGGCTCCAATGGGGCTGATTTGGCCCTTGTCAACTCCCTCCAAGGACTGTGATACACTCTTTTACCTTGTCAAATGGCTCCAATGGGGCAGATTTTTAAATATGTTTTTTTGTAACATATTATTTCTTTATGTTTTATGTCAAATGGCTCAGATGGGGCTGTATTGGGCTTTGTTGGCCCTTGTCAACTCCCTCCAAGGACTGTGATGCCCTCTTTTACCTTGTCAAATGGCTCCAATGGGGCTGTGTTGGCCCTTGTCAACTCCCTCCAAGGACTGTGATGCACTCTTTTACCTTGTCAAATGGCTCTAATGGCTCTAATGGGGCTGTGTTGGCCCTTGTCAACTCCCTCCAAGGACTGTGATGCACTCTTTTATCTTGTCAAATGGCTCCAATGGGGCAGATGTTTTTTTGTAACATATTATTTCTTTATGTTTTATGACATAATAATAAAATACATGTCATTCCAATATTATTTGTCCTCTTTATTCATGTAATTGATTAAAATGTTGTTTTCAGGTCTATTTAAACCCTGCTGCTTGCTAAATAGTTAATAATCCTCTGCTTCTAATGAAATATATCCTTAGTTTCAACAATGGATTCTATTTCATATATCACAGTATTACGTTATCTAGCGTGACATTTATAGCTACCAATATAGCACATACTAGTTTAGAAAATATAAATACGTTTCTTATTGACATGCCAAGCTGTCAAATGAGTCCTTTTATTGGCTGATGTTTTTACGCAATCTCGGATGCGCCATGTTGCTTAAGACGTCATCTGCCAAGCTGTCAAATGAGTCTTTGTATTGGCTAATGTTTTAACGCGTTCAAGGATGTGCCATGTTGCTTAAGACATCACCTGCCAAGCTGTCAAATGAGTCCTTGTAGTGGCTGATGTTTTTACGCGATCAAGGATGCGCTTTTGATTGGATGGCGTTTTTACGCAATCAAGGATGCGCCTTTGATTGGATGGCGCTTTTACGCGATCAAGGATGCGCCATAGATTGGATGGCGTTTTTACGCGATCAACGATGCACCATAGATTGGATGGCATTTTTACGCGATCAACGATGTGCCATGTTAATTAAGACGTCACATGCCAAGGTGTAAAAAACGTCTGATTGGATTACATAGTCCCGCAATATTTGAATTAGCACGTAACCCACATTTGTGAATGAGAAGACAAGTTTAAAACCGTGTCGAGTATGGATTGTGTGAATCATGTACATTGTTAAACCATCGATGATAAAGAACAGAAAAATCTCTTTTGATGGCTGTCTCGTTGAATTAACGAATGAAAGCAATATGTTTTTCTGCATAAGATATTTTGAATATAGTCCATCTTGTTTAATATGTTTGTCAACAATATTTTCCTTTTTATAAATAATGACTGTGTTGTGTTTCATTTTCTACATATCTAATTCCTAAAGATGCGCTATTGTATTTGAATCAAGTAATCAATATGCATTGACCTTTATCATATGCTAAATATATGAGATGCCTACTTATTCTAGATGTTATGTTGTGTTGTTTTTTATTAAAGGGACATTATACACTCATTTTTTCAACACATATATGTTTCTCTATCTATTTATATAGTCCTTTTTTTTATAATCAATGTCTAGTTTTGCTTATGTTTAAATAACATTGCAGTGATTTTCTGACTCCTACCCAAGCCTCAAAGTTTGATGTGAGTACGATCAGCTACCTTCTCCAGCTTGCTCCTGTTTGTGTAAAGGGTCTTTTCATATGCATAGGAAGGGGGATTGTCTTATTTCCCACTTGGAATGGGCTTTCAAGCTAACTTTTCAACATAGCTAAACAGATTTTCTAAGTAAGTCTTTAAACCGTTTTCTCATGGATTTTGATATCAGTATGTGGTCATCTTGTTGTTTATAGTAGTGTCTATTACATGCAGTTCTCTGAAAATTATTGTATACGGTCCCTTTACTGTAAATGCTCAGTATTGTGTCATGTATGAGTTCCACATTGATTAATCTCCAAATATATTAGTGTGAGCATATATTTCTAAAGTAACTCGTAAAAGGACCTGAAACCATATTCCTTCTAAATGAAATGTCTTTCTTAAATAATTCAAACACAATAATGTCTCTTTAAGAAAATATTTAACACGTCAATAGAAATATGGCATACAGACTTAGTATCCTATTCCAATATTTTCATGTTTGAACAAGTACATGTAGATATACCAACAATCCCTAAGGATTAGTATATGTTAGCATACGTTATTTTTTAAAGGGACAGTCAAGAAAAACAGTAATGATTTTAATGTCCAAAAATGCAATTTTTACAAAAATATATCTCAAACGTTTATCACCAATTTATCTTAGATCTCTTGTTATTCTTAGTTGATAGGTAAACCTAGGAGGTTCATCTGCTCATTTCTTAGAGCTTGAAGAGTGCATCTAATCTGAATGCATTTTGACCACTAGAGGGCATTTTTTTGCATTTTCATATAGAAAACATTGAGCTCATACAGTATAGTTACTCTGGATTGATCAGTGATTGGCTGAAATGTTGGTCTGTCAAAAGAACATAAATAAGTGGTCATTTTTCCGAGGCATAGATACAAGGTTAATCACTTAAGTAAAACGTGTATTTCTCGAAGTGTTGTTTTTCCAAACTTGATAATGCGTAATAAAGTGTTTTCTTTGTAAAAAACAATAATGTTCTGACTGTCCCTTTAAGCTGTGTTGTTGGCATTCAAACAGTAATATGCCATCATGTATAATTGTAATGGTCTTTTTGTTTGAGATTAGGGAAACAGTTTGGACATCCCATCACAGAAACCAATCAATTTAATCAACAAGGATAGGTATGTGATGATGTGGTGCCCACACACTTGTAACCCACACTCTGCAAACAATCTGCCTCCATGGACCCAGTCCCATAGAAGCAGATTATATACAGAGTGTGGTCCACAAGTGTAAGAAGACAACATCATCACATACCTACCCATTACACATTAAATAAATAAAAATATAGATAGCAAAAAATACTTACTTCCTCTTCCTTCCCCTCTTCCCACGAGACTGAGGCTCTGGGGGGGCAACTGCCCCCTCTGACGAGTTCTCATGGGAGATGTTTGTGGAAGAGGGGAAGGAGGAGTACTGGGATGACCCGGCTGAGGAGCAGATTGAGGAGTACCAGGAGCAGATGGCCCAGGATCAGATGGCCCAGCAGCAGATAGCCCAGGATCAGATGGCCCACCAGCAGATGGCACAAGAGCAGATGGCCCAGCAGCAGATGGCCCAGGATCAGATAGCCCAGCAGCAGATGGCACAATAGCAGATGGGCCAGCAGTAGAGGGTGGGTAATGCGCCTCCCGGAGGACCTGCAATATATCTCTGAGAGTATGCAAGATCTCGTTTTGTCCTTGGATAATGTCTCTTTGGCCTTGTATAAGCTCTCTTTGGCCTTGTCGAATATCATGAATATCTTCTGTCATCTGCATTCTGCTTTGAAGATTTTCCCTCCGGGAGGCACGCATCCGTTCTTGAAAATCTCGTAATATCTGCACCTCTGCTATCTCCTCCTGAGAGGCTGCTGGTGCACGGCGGGCTGCTGCTGCTGGAGGGGTTGCTGGTGCAGGAGGGGCTGCTGGTGCAGGAGGGGCTGCTGCAGGGATCTCTTCTGCAGTGGGGGCTTCTTCTGAGGGGGAGTATAGAGGGATGTTTTCTATGGCTCCCCGAGGTAGCAAGTCATCTCCACCACTCTCATACCTGGGTGAAGAAGGAGGCTGTAGTTGCTGTGCTGCCTCCTCCCCAGACTCTGTATATTGTAAAAAGAAAGAAATGTATATATTAGCATAGTTCCAAATAAATATGTAAATGCTTTTGCTTACAATAGAATTACAAATGCAACCTCATTAATCCACTTTGAAATATAACAAATAATACGATTTCCACATTTTCCAAACCGTGTTTCTGATATATATCTGGTCAATGTGAATGTGTTTTTGCGTTTGATTTCAGTCTGTTTAAATGCACACCTAACCTGTAGCCTAGATACTAATGTAATCCAAGGTAATTGTGAATGCGTTTACGTAATAATGTATAAAAAAGCGTTAATCATATCCTTGAATACATTCTTTATTTTTTATGTACAGAGATTATTACTTGAGCTTACCGTCAGATGAGAGTGGCAGGTTCCCGGTATCGACTCCTCCGATCCCGACTATGGCCACCTCGGAGATGCTGGGATGCAACATATCCTCCCATCAGGAATATTCGACGGTCATTTCAGGCCCGCCACCGGTCCCTGTGGCGTATTGGTACACCCGGGAGATCTTTCTTTTGAGTTCCATTTTGCAGTCCTGGTAGCGATGCTTTATAGACTCGACATCCCTGTTACGTGCTCCCACTGCGTTAACTGCATCCCTGATCTCCAGTCATAGCTTCCTCTTCTCCCTAGGGGTGGCCTTCTGAGCCTCCAGACTCCTAGCCCTCTGCATATAAGCCTCTACGAGGGCCTCCTTCTCCTCCATAGTATACCTCGCCTCCCTAGTCAGCTTGGTTTTCCTCTGTGATGGTGTCCTTTGATTCCCGGACTGTGAAGCTCTACGCTATCCGCCACTGGGCCCAGCCACTTGTTCATCTTGAACAAAGTGGCCGGGTCCACCCACCGCTTCCTCCCCCCTTCCTCCCCCCCTTCCTGTTCCCCCTTCCTGTCCTTTTCCTCTTCCTCTCCCTCTCCCCCTCTCCTGACTAAGCTCCTGCCTGACCTCCTCTATAACCTCTCGTCTAAACTCAGTTTTGAGGAACTGTAATAGTTTCGGGCTAATCTGCCCCTTATCCCACCCTCCCGACATACTCCAACAAAAAGTGAATGTGCACAAATGAAAGGGTCAAAATAAATAACAAAAAAATAAAAAGTGCTCAAAGTGTGAAAGGGTTATAAATTAAAGAGTGTAAGGACTAGTATTTAACAAACAAAAATGTCTAAGAAGACTAAAATGAGGATATGTAAACAAAATCTAACTATGGGATGGGTATGGGCCTACAGGGAATGGGGTATGGAATGAAAGGGAATGGGGTATGGGATTACAGGGAATGGGGTATGGGATGAAAGGGAATGGGATTACAGAGAATGGGGTATGGAGTATAGTATGAGAGGGGATGGGGTATGGAGTGTATGTAGTGTTATTGATAAGTGTATGTATGTATTGAATGTGTTTGCGTGTAAATGTTTTAAGTATACAGAAAAAACACTCGCACACTCACCCAAACCAACTCTCGCTCACTACCACTAACTCACTATCTCACACTACCAATAACTCACTAACTCTCTCACACTACCACTAACTAACTCTCACACTACCAATAACTAACTCTCACACTACCACTAACTTACACTACCACTAACTCTCACAATAACACTAACTCATTCTCTCACACTAACACTAACTAACTCTCACAAGAACACTAACTCACACTAAGTCTCACAATAACTCACTAAATCTCTCTATATAATCTCCAAAAACCCACCAGCAACACAGTCAAAGAAGCTATGCTTGTGGTGTGCTTATATACCCTATGTAAATGTTTAATTATGTACCGGTTTGCCTAGTAAATTATGTTCAGGTGTGCTTTGTTGCTAATTAGTGTGTGTGCAATGTGTATTAGTTGTGTGAATTTGCGCATGCTCATATTGAGTTAGTATTTGTGGAATGTGTAGAATGCGATGATGTCATAGTGATCGTTTTGCATAACATTGTCCAAAAGTATTATGTGTAAATCTAAATGTTGATTTGTGATGGTGTCGTATTTGTGAAATGTTGTAAATGTTTGTTTGTAATAATATTCCGTAATGTTGAATGCGAGTGTTTTGTTTGTGTATGAGTGTGCAATTTTTTTTTTGTGTTGTTTTGTTCCATGTTGTAGGATCGTAAGGTATATCTGTATTCCTCATTTAGTGAATTTTTTTTTTAAAAAAAAGTCAGCTTGTGAATGTGTTATTCGTATGTGCTATGTTGCGTGATTGTTGTTAGTACATTTTCTGTGTGTTTTTGTTGTGCATTATGTGGTATACGTAATATGACAGAGCAGTGCGTATTTCTTGCGAGATCGAGTGTTAGGTGAAAAATGCGTGCTTCTTTGATTTCTCATTGATCTCTATGGGAGACTGTTTAACGCGGGCGTGATTACGCGTATAAAATAAACGCGGTAGTCGTGTTACCGCGGCGCGTTCGGAGGTTGTTTTGAGACTCGTAATACCTACGTTAAAAAAAAGTGCGCTAAGGAAATAAAAGACGCGTAACTAACGCACCCCTTCTAACGCCAAACTCGTAATCTAGGCGTATATGTGTCATGAAAATACTTAAAAAAATGACAACTTTCATTCATCATTTTTTTTAAAAACGTCTTATAAATCATCATTTTGTACCTTTCAAGCTGCTAAACTTGTTCGCCGTTCCTCCACCTGCATGAATTTTTTTTTTTAAATTTGCGGTGACGAATACCGTTAGATCAAATTCATTGGTCCCCCAGTGGTGTCTCTAACCGGTCTATCTACGCCCCCGGGTTGAAGTGCACATGCAGGTATCGGAGATATTCCTCCATATGTGTAGATGCACATTCACGATAGCGAAGTTACAAGCAGAGAAGGTGCTATTGCGCATGTGCAAACAAATAGTCTGCACGAGAGCGAGCACAGCTTCATACGTAGCAGGTGGGACCGCTCTTACGTATTAGACTACAGAAGCAGCAAGTTAGCAGGGGGTGGAGGAACATGACAAACGCTAGGAAAAATAAAAGATAAATATTTTTCATTTGCACACGATTATAAAGAAAAGTAAATAAGTGACTATATAGTTTTAGATTAGGTGAATGCATAGCAGCATTCTCGTTTATTAAAATTTACTTTCACTTTAACTGCAAAGGGCTTCAATGCACTTATACATATGTCTATATATGTGTGTACATATGTATTTATATATGTATACATGTCTGTAAACACATATTAATATACATGTACACGCATATATATATATATATATATATACACACATACAAATATAGACATGTATATGTATGTATCTCTTTGTTAAAGCCCTTTGCCTGCCTTTTTATTCTAACACGAAGGGGTCAATTTATTAAATGCCGGGTGGACATATTTCACTGTAGCAAATCATATCCAACCGGCATTGCTAAATGCCGACAGCATACGCTGTCGGCATTTATCATTGCACAAGCATTTCTTGTGAAATGCTTGTGCAATGCCACCCCCTGCATATTTGCGACTAATCGGCCGCTAGCAGGGGGTGTCAATCATCCTGATCGTATTGGATCAGGATGATTGCAGTCCACCACCTAAAAGGTGGCAGAGAAGTTAAGGAGCAGCGGTCTTACGGCTGTTGCTTCTTAAAGGGACAGTAAACCTCAAAAATAATGTTATATAATTCTGCACATAGTGCAGAATTATATAACATTATATTAGCGCAAACTTTATAAAACATAATATTCCCTTTGAATTTTTAAAAACAACGGCTGTTTTTCAGACCCGCTCTCTGTGCTCTTCTGAGCGTGTCTGTTTTTTTCACACAGCGCATCGGGCCAGCTGTATAGTCACAGCCCGGCCCGACCGCGCCATAACCCAAGTGCAGCTCGCTCCTGCTCTGTCTGACAGCAGGAGCGAGCTGCACTGTGTATAATGGCGCGGTCGGGCCGGGCTGTGACTATACAGCTGGCCCGATGCGCTGTGTGAAAAAAACAGACCCGCTCAGAAGAGCACAGAGAGCGGGTCTGAAAAACAGCCGTTGTTTTAAAAAATTCAAAGGGAATATTATGTTTTATAAAGTTTGCGCTAATATAATGTTATATAATTCTGCACTATGTGCAGAATTATATAACATTATTTTTGAGGTTTACTTACACTTTAACTTCTGTTTCCAGCGAGCCGGAAACTATGGACGTAGATAACAGCATCCGCTGCTTATTAAATCTACCCACATATCTTCAAGCTATTATAACTTTTTTGTGCAATTTTTTAAGAACTTTTATTAGATGGCGTTATTATGAGTGTAACTGTTACTTTGTGATGTATTTTTGATGTGTTTTGTGACACAGTTAACCAGAGCAATAATCATTCCAGCGTAATTCGCGATTGCGCTCAAGTTTACTTTGAACTTGTAATACGAGCAGTAAAATCGACGAGTACAAAAACCTGTAATAAACCACTTTTTGGTAGCACTCCAATCGTAATCTGGCCCTTTATTGTTTGAAATTTAATTTAATACAAATTCTTTCCAGCGTAGGTCAGTGTTGTAACAAGTTAAGAGCATGAAAAAAACAAATTTGGGCTTCATTACAAATGGAGTGCAGTTTTTAGCACAGGGTTAATAATCTTGTTATTACAAGTGAATGGCTAAATATTTTAACCAAAGCATCCTAACGTGGCATAACATTTTTAAGTGTGCCCTACACTTTTAATAAATACCACTATTAGCTTGCTCATTTGCCATAAATAGTTTTGATGGGTAAATATAAAAAAGGCTCTATTTCTGTTTAGAGTGATAGCAAAAATGCTAAAAATACTTTGGTCTTTTGGGGAAGTTTTAGTGTGAAATGCCCAGTCCTTTAAGGGGTTAAGGGGGTAAACATTGGGCATTTCTAAACTCAGGACAAAATTTAACAACTATTTAGCATGGGTGTTTTTTTGGTGGTTGTAGACGCGTAACAGATTTTGGGGGTCAAAGTTAGAAAAAAAAAATTCAAATTTTTTCATCATATTTTATAAATAAAATGTGTAGTAAATTATAAGATATGATGAAAATAATGGTATCTTTAGAAAGTCCATTTAATGGCAAGAAAAACAATGTATAATATGTGTGGGTACTGTCAGTAAATGAGTAAGAGGAAAATTACAGCTAAACACAAATACAGCAGAAATATAAAAACAGCTCTGGTCCTTAACAGTAAGAAAATTGAAAAACGATCTTGTCACTAAAGGGTTAATAATCTCACCAGCCCAGAGACCTTTAAATCATCAAGCCCAAAGTCTCTTATTAGTGTTGTTAAGATTTTCTGTTTTTATATGAGCAGAGTTCTATATATAATCACACAATTACATGAGTACAATTCAACGTGTTTTAATTTCATATTTCATGCTCTATTTCTTATGATGAAAATCTTACACATTGCCTTGGGAGGTGAGGTATGTGCATATGCTACCAACATTTGAAAAATATTCCAGGGGCACTTTTGCAACAGCAAAGAAAATTAGGGCCCAGTTATCTAAAGATCTCCAGTACTATGAAGCCCCTGTCTTAATTATTTAAAGGGACAGTCTACACTAAAATTCTTATTGTTTAAAAAGAGAGTTAACGCCTTTACTACCCATTTCCCAGCTTTGCACAACCAACATTGATACTTTAATATATTTTATAACATTTAAAACTCTAAATGTCTGCCTGTTTCTAAGCCACTATAGACAGCCTCTTATCACATGCTTTTGTATTAGCTTTTCACAACAGGAGACTGCTAGTTCATGTGGGCTATATAGATAACGTGTTCACGTGCAGGGAGTTATTTAAGATTTAGCACAACACAATACTAAATGCAAGTCAATAGATAATAAATTAAAATTCATGTGATCAGGGGGCTGTCAGAAGATGCTTAGAGACAAGGTAATCACAGAGGTAAAAAGTATATTAATATAACTGTTGGGAATGGGTAATAAAGGGATTATCTATCTTTTAAAACAATAAAAATTATATGGAAGACTGTCCCTTTAAATGCAGTTTAGGGGTGCGGAGCCTGGATGAGCACAGTGATGGCTGCTTAAGCAAGGAGCTCCGTGCACAACAAAGTTTAGGGGAACAGTACTGCATACGTGGCACCACGGCTGAACAGATGTAGGAGACATGAAGGCGGCGGAAACACATGCCGATAGTTTATGCAGAGGTCAACCAGACAGGCCACCATTATCAGGAGCGGCAGAATGAAATCCTCTTAAGCTCTAAGACACGCAATGCGCTGACTATTTATCTAAAACTGATCAGCTGCAATTTGACACACAATCAGAGATCACGCAGGGGGCTCTTTTTTATTTCATATAACTACAGCAATATGACAGAGTTGCCCACAGCCACGTGGGATGAAGCCACTATATAATCTAAAGGACTATACCGGAAGGGGGACATAACACCCAACAATGTTATTCGACCTCCGGAGACTATATCTCCTCAGTTAAACACTTGATGTAAAGCCTCAGGGAGGCAATAGCTACTAGATACAAGGAATAATGTACGCCATCACAAATTTAAAATACAGCAGTTATCAACACTTTAGGGCCCACTATTCTCCAAATATACATTGGTGTTTCTTTTTGGAAAATAATTGACACTAGAGAAACAGAACTTGATGTTTTTTTTACTGGTTCTGAAATATATAGCTCTAGAGAACAAAAGGATAAAACTTTCTCATATAATTAATCTCAAAATATATCTTACCTTTTAGGCCTTACTAGCCAAAACATTATTTTAACCCTTGATTCAGGTAGCAGCTACAAATAACCTGATCCACAATTTGGACATCATTCAGAGTAGACATCAAAATACACATAACTACTTATACATCTCTTTGGACTTTAGACTACCGAAGACATGTCTGAAAGAAAGCAAAATAAGTCCACATCTGGAGCGAAACCATCCACATCTCACCCCTTTTTTAAATCCTCTAAAGGGGAGAACCTACAAGAAATGTATGGGGCACTTCCAGAAGACAATATGGATTTGGACACAGATATTTCAACTCACATTGCAGACAAGACACCAGTTACGAAAGCAGATCTTAGAAATCTTGTTTCCAAACAGGACATACAATTACAACTATTACTACTATCACAAACAGCTTGGCAGAAATCAAACAGGATATTCTAGATCTAGGAACCAGAGTAGAAACCCTTGAAGAGAAAGAAGAATCTACGACAGAAGAAATAAGCACCCTGACTCATAAACTGACAACACAACAGCAAGATCTCGAAGGGATATACGACAAGATGGAGGAGCTCAAAAATAGAAGTCACAGATGCAATGTCCGAGTAAAAGGGATTCCAGAATCCGTTCCACCAGCAGAGCTTAACATCTTTCTACTCCAGCTATTCCAAACCATAGCAGGCAAATCAGAGGAGGACAACTATCAAATTGAAAGAGCACATAGAGCCTTTAGGGTGAAGTTAAAAGATGGAGAGACACCTAGGGATAACATAGTGAAAATGTTTTCGATATCAGGAAAAAGAAGAAATCCTAGCAGCTGCTAGGAAAAATCCTACCTTTAAATTCAAAGGATCTGTTATACAATTATACCAAGATTTGTGTCTAAGAACACTACAGAGTAGAAGTGCCCTACGTCCTCTCACACAATTACTGAGGAAAAAATAAATAAACTACAGATTTCCCATTTGCACTACACATGCAGCATGAGGGAAAAACAATAACCCTCATGGAGAGACAAGAAATTTCAGATGTCTGTCAATACTTGAGGATGGATTACCCAGATATACAGACTACCTCTCAAGAAAACAAGACACAACAACAAACCAACCAAAGACAAACCTCAACAGAGAGGTGGTCCAGAGTCTCCAATAAGAAGAAGCAGAAAACCTGATAACACCACTCATTTCACGTCTGAAATAGAGAGAACTTCTCAGAAGTCCACAATTCCTACCAGATAGGAGGAAAGCTGCAGTAATGCAACAAGAGGGTGAATCATAGGGGGCAGGATGCCATACAGATGAGTATATATGGTTATTCTCTCCACTTCACCTGTTTTTTCTCTTTTTTTAAAAAAAAGAAGGGAGAAAAAAGAAAAAACATAAAGGACACCTCCTTATATTGCTGGATCTGTAAAGTTATGGACTATCATTGGAACAATGGTAGATAGATGTAATTATAATGTAGGGCTTGTTTTCTTTTACATCTTTCTGAGACTTTACCGGACTAAGTCCACCTCAGCAGCCATGACAGAGTCCAATATATCTAGGTTAGAATAGCTTTTGCTATGATAAAAGTTTGAATCTTTTATATTTACAAAACATGCCCACCCCTATAGGATATACATCAAATGTTAAAAAGTTATATATATGTTTTACACACTAATGTTACCATGTTTGGTTATTGTTTTGCACATTTTGTTTAATTATTATGTTCTTATAAGTCAGGTTTTGTCGAACTTATGCTACATAAATGTATTAACTCCTAATCTGCTGGCCCTAACATCGCCACCACCTACCTACACTTATTAGCAGCTAATCTGCTGCCCCCAATGTCGCCACTATACTAAAGTTATTAACCCCTAAGCCTCTGGCCTCCCACATCACTAACACTACATAAATATATTAACCCCTGAACCTAACCCTAACGTAACCTTAACCCTAACACCCCCTAACTTAAATATAATTAAAATAAATCTAAATAAACCTTACAATTATTACATAAATAATTCATATTTAAAACTAAATACATATTTAACTGTAAAATAAAACCTTAGCTAGCTACAAAATAACTAATAGTTATAATATTGTAGCTATCTTAGGTTTTATTTTTATTTCACAGGTAACTTTGTATTTATTTTAACTAGGTAGACTAGTTAGTAAAGAGTTATTAACTATTTACTAGCTACCTAGTTAAAATAAATACAACCGGCTGGATTATGAGTTGTGCGTTAGGCTTAAAAAGCAGCATTGGCCGGTCCTAACGCTGCTTTTTAACGCCCGCTGGTATTACGAGTCTTGCAGGTACATGTGTACCGCTCACTTTTTTGGCCAGACTTGGAAATACCGCAAATCCACTTACGTAAATTACGTATCCTCTTTTTTCAATGGGACTTGCATAGCCCCAGTATTACGAGTCTGACAAAAAGTGAGCGGTACACCCTCTCCTGTCAAGACTGGTACCGCATTTTAAAGTCAGTAGTTAAGAGTTTTACACTACAACGCAGTAGCATAGAACTCTTAACTGAAGTGCTAAAAAGTACACTAACACCCATAAACTACCTATTAACCCCTAAACCAAGGGCCCCCACATCGCAAACACTAAAATAAAAATTTTAACCCCTAATCTGCTGAACCGGACATCGCCGCCACTATAATAAATATATTAACCCCTAAACCCGCACTCCCGCATCGTTAACACTAGTTAAATATGATTAACCCCTAATCTGCCGTACCTAACATCGCTGACACCTAAATACATTTATTAACCCCTAATCTGCCGCCCCCAATGTCGCCGCCACTATATTAAAGTTATTAACCCCTATATCTAAGTCTAACCCTAACCCTAACACCCCCTAACTTAAATATAATTGAAATAAATCTAAATAAAAATAACTATCATTAACTAAATAATTCCTATTTAAAACTAAATACTTACCTATAAAATAAACCCTAAGCTAGCTACAATATAACTAATAGTTACATTGTAGCTAGCTTAGGGTTTATTTTTATTTTACAGGGAAGTTTGTATTTATTTTAACTAGGTAGAATAGTTATTAAATAGATATTAACTATTGTAATATCTACCTAGATAAAATAAATACAAAAGTACCTGTAAAATAAAACCTAACCTAAGTTACAATTACACCTAACACTACACTATAATTAAATTAATTCCCTAAATTAAATACAATTAAATACAATTAAATAAAATTAGCTAAAGTACAAAAAAAACCAAACACTAAATTACAGAATAATAAACAGATATTTAAACTAATTACACCTAATCTAATCCCCCTAACAAAATAAAAAAGCCCCCCGAAAATAAAAAAGCCCTACATTACACTAAATTACAAATAGCCCTTAAAAGGGCCTTTTGCGGGGCATTGCCCCAAAGTAATCAGCTCTTTTACCTGTAAAAAAAATTACAAATCCCCCCCAACATTGAAACCCACCACCCACTCAACCAACCCTACTCTAAAACCCACCCAATACCCCCTTAAAAAACATAACACTAACCCCTTGAAGATCACCTTACCGGGAGAAGTCTTCATCCAACCAGGCCAAAGTCCTCAACAAAGCCGGGAGAAGTCTTCATCCAAGCCAGGCGAAGTAGTCCTCCAGACGGCAGAAGTCTTCATCCAGATGATATCTTCTATCTTCATCCATCCGGCGCAGAGCGGGTCCATCTTCAAGACATCCGGCGAGGAGCATCCTCTTCCAATGAAGTCTTCTTACTAATTGACGGTTCCTTTAAATGACGTCATCCAAGATGGCGTCCCTTCAATTCTGATTGGCTGATAGAATTCTATCAGCCAATCGGAATTAAGGTAGAAAAAATCCTATTGGCTGATGCAATCAGCCAATAGGATTGAGCTGGCATTCTATTGGCTGATTGGAACAGCCAATAGAATGACAGCTCAATCCTGTTGGCTGATTGGATTAGCCAATAGCATTGAACTTCAATCCTATTGGCTGATTGCATCAGCCAATAGGATTTTTTCTACCTTAATTACGATTGGCTGATAGAATTCTATCAGCCAATCGGAATTGAAGGGACGCCATCTTGGATGACGTGACTTAAAGGAACCGTCATTTAGTAAGAAGACTTTGTTGGAAGAGGATGCTCTGCGTCGGATGTCTTGAAGATGAACCTGCTCCGCGCTGGATGGATGAAGATAGAAGATGCCGTTCTTCATGAAGACTTCTGCCCGTCTGGAGGACCACTTCGCCCAGCTTGGATGAAGACTTCTCCTGGCTTCGTTGAGGACTTCGGCCCGGTTGGATGAAGACTTCTCCCGGTAAGGTGATCTTCAAGGGGTTAGTGTTAGTTTTTTTAAGGGGGTATTGGGTGGGTTTTAGAGTAGGGTTGGTTGTGTGGGTGGTGGGTTTTAATGTTGGGGGGGATTTGTAAATTTTTTTACAGGTAAAAAGCTGATTACTTTAAAAATCTTGTAATTTGTTTATTATTTTCTGTAATTTAGTGGGGTTTTTTTGTACTTTAGATAATTTTATTTAATTTTATTTAATTTAGGGAATGAATTTAATTATAGTGTAGTGTTAGGTGTAATTGTAACTTAGGTTAGGTTTTATTTTACAGATACGTTTGTATTTATTTTATCTAGGTAGATATTACAATAGTTAATAACTATTTAATAACTATTCTACCTAGTTAAAATAAATACAAACTTCCCTGTAAAATAAAAATAAACCCTAAGCTAGATGCAATGTAACTATTAGTTATATTGTAGCTAGCTTAGGGTTTATTTTATAGGTAAGTATTTAGTTTTAAATAGGAATAATGTAGTTAATGATAGTTATTTTTATTTAGATTTATTTAAATTATATTTAAGTTAGGGAGTGTTATGGTTAGGGTTAGACTTAGGTTTAGGGGTTAATACATTTAGAATAGTGGAGGCGACGTTGGGGGCGGCATATTAGGGGTTAATAAATGTAGGTAGGGGGCGGCGATGTTAGGGATGGCAGATTAGGGGTTAATAATCTTTAATTAATGTTTGCGATGCGGTAGTGCTGAGGTTTAGGGGTTAATATGTTTATTATAGTGGTGGCGACGTTGGGGGCGGCAGATTAGGGATTAAGAAGTGTAGGTAGGTTGCGACGACATTGGGGAAGGCAGATTAGGGGTTAATAAATATAATGTAGGTGTCGGCGATGTTGGGGGCATCAGATTAGGGGTTCATAAGTATAATGTAGGTGGCGGCGGTGTCCAGAGTGGCATATTAGTGGTTAATAATAAAATGTAGGTTGCAGTGATGTCGGGGGTGGCAGATTAGGGGTTAATAAGTGTAAGATTAGGGGTGTTTAGACTCGGGGTTCATGTTAGGGTGTTAGGTGTAAACATAAATTTAATTTCCCCATAGGAATAAATGGGGCTGCGTTAAGGAGCTTTACGTTGCTTTTTTGCAGGTGTTAGACTTTTTTCAGTCAGCTCTCCCCGTTGATTCCTACCAGCGCTGGTATTGGAGTGCGGTAATGAGCTAAATTTTGCTCAACGCTCACTTCTTGTCTGGTTTGTAAAAACCCGTAATACCAGTGCTGTCTGTAAGTGAGCAGTGAGCATAAACTGCTCGTTAGCACCGCATAGCCTCTAATGCAAAACTCGTAATCTAGGTGATAGTTACCTATAAAATAAAACCTAACCTGCTTTATACTAAAACCTAACATTACAATAAAATAAATTAAGTTAAATTAATAAAATACAATTATCTAAATTACCAAAAAAACAAACACTAAATTACACAAAATAAAAAAATGAAATTATCAAAAATAAAAACAAATTACTCCTAATCTAATAGCCCTATCAAAATAAAAAAGCCCCCCAAAATAAAAAAAAACCCTAGCCTACACTAAACTGCCAATGGGCCTTAAATAAACATAAGCTAACTAACCATTGTCCTGAAAAGGGCATTTGGATGGGCATTGCCCTTAAAAGGGCTTTTAACTATTTTACAGTGTCCAAACCCTAAGTTAAAAATAAAACCCACCAAATAAACCCTTAAAAAAACCTAACACTAACCCCCGACGATCCACTTACAGTTTTCGAAGATTGGACATCCATCCTCATCCAGGTGGCAGAAGTCTTCATCCAAGCAGGCAGAAGTCCTCATCAAAGCCGGCAGAAGTCTTCATCTAGATGGCATCTTCTATCTTCATACAACCGGCGCGGAGCGGGTCCACCTTCAAGACATCCGGCACGAAGAGTTTCCTCTTCTTCCGATCTTCGCTGGAAAATGAAGTTCACTTTAAATGATGTCATCCAAGATGGCATCCCTTACATTCCAATTGGCTAATAGAATTCTATCAGCCAATAGGAATTAAAGGGGAAAAATCCTATTGGCTTTTGCAATAGGCCATTAGGATTGAGCTTTAATCCTATTGGTTGATCTAATCAGCCATTAGGATTGAGCTTGCATTCTTTTGGCTGATTGGAATAGCAATGGCCATCCAAATGTCCCTTTCAGGGCAATGATTAGCTTAGGTTTATTTAGATAGATTTTTTTTTGGGGGGGGGGGGGGTTTGGTTGTGTGGGTGGTGGGTTTTACTGTAGGGTTTTTTTTTTTTTTTTACAGGTTAAAAAGCTGATTGCTTTGGGGCAATGTCCCCCAAAAGGCCCTTTTAAGGATCATTGGCAGTTAAGTGTAGTCTAGGTTTTTTTTTTTTTGGGGGGGGGGGGGGGCTTTTTTATTTTGATAGGGCTATTAGATTAGGAGTAATCCTTTTTTATTTTTGATAATGTTGTTTTTATTTTGTGTAATTTAGTGTTTTTTTTTATAATTTAGATAATTGTATTTTATTAATTTTATTTATTTTATTTTATTGTAATGTTTTACTGTAAGGCAGGTTAGGTTTTATTTTACAGGTAACTTTGTATTTATTTTAACTAGGTAGTTAGTAAATAGTTAATAACTATTTACTAACTAGTCTACCTAGTTAAAATAAATACAAAGTTACCTGTGAAATAAAACCTAAGATAGCTACAATATTATAACTATTAATTATTTTGTAGCTAGCTTAGGTTTTATTTTATAGGTAAGTAGTTAGCTTTAAATAGGAATTATTTAGGTAATAATTGTAAAGTTTATTTAGATTTATTTTAATTATATTTAAGTTAGGGGGTGTTAGGGTTAGACTTATGCTTAGGGTTACGTTAGGGTTAGGTTTAGGGGTTAATATATTTATGTAGTGATGTGGGAGGCTAAAGGTTATAGGGTTAATAGTTTATTTTAGTATATTTCATTGTGGGGGGCTTGCGGTTTAGTGGTTAATAGGTTTATTATAGCGGCGGTGTGGGCGGACGGCAGATTAGGGGTTAATAATCTTTAAATAGTGTTTGCGATGCGAGAGGGTGGCGTTTTAGGGATTAATAGGTTTATTATAGTGGTAACGATGCCGGGAGCGACGGAATAGGGGTTAATAAATTTTAATAGTGGCGGCGATCTCTGGAGCGGCAGATTAGGTGTTAATAAACTTATAGTGTTTGTGATGCGGGAGGGCCTCGGTTAATAGGTAGTTTATGGATTTTAGTGTACTTTGTAACACTTAAGTTATGAGTTTTATGCTACAGTTTTGTAACGTAAAACTCATAACTGCTGACTTTAGATGACAGTACAGATCTTGTTGGTTATAGGGTGTACCGCTCACTTTTTGGCCTCCCAGGCAAACTCGTAATACCGGCGCTATGGAAGTCCCATTGAAAAAGGACTTTTTTAAAAGTGCGGTACCGACGTTGCGTGACGGCCAAAAAGGTGTGCGGTACACCTATACCTACAAGACTTGTAATAGTGGCGTTAGGGAAAAAGCAGCGTTATGAAGCATAACAATGCTTTTTCACTCATAACGTCAAACTCGTAATCTAGCTGTTTGCTATTTTGTGTAATGTTAGGTTTTGTTATTTTGTTTAATTTTATATTTTCTTATTAGGTTTTTTATTTTTGGTATCTTTTATTGTTTTAAAATAGTAGTGTTAGGTTTAATTATAGTTTAAACTTAGTTTTTTTTATTTCACAGGTAAGTTTTTATTTTTTATAAGGTAGTTATATTGTAACTTTAATTTAGTTAGCAGGTGTTAAATTTAGGGGTTAATAGTTTAATTTAGTTTGTCCCAAATGTGGGGGGCCGGTGATTTAGGGGTTAATAGGTTTATTTAGTGTTGGCGATGTGGGGGGATGACAGTTTAAGGGTTAATAGCTTTATTTAGCACTGGTGATGTGGGGGGCTGCGGTTTAGGGGTTAATAGGTTAATTATAGGTTTAGGGGTTAATAGGTAGTTTATGAGTGTTAGTGTACTTTGTAACATATTTTTTATGAGATTTGTGAAACATTTTTGATTTGCAAAATCCATAGCTACTGGTCTTTGATTGCAGAATGGATCGTTGCGGTATAGGCAGCATTGCACAAGCATTTCACTAGAAATGCTTGTGCAATGATAATGCCATCAGCATTTACTAGGCATTTAGCAATGTTTGTAGGCATTTAGCAATGTTGAGCAGACATGATTTGCTATAGCTTAGAGCACCCAGCACATAAATATACATATCAAGGTTAGAAAATGATTCCACACTTTCCAACATTTCTCAGAATCAATCAGGATACTGGAGTTCAGTGGGTGAGCTACAACAATCCACAATGGAATCAGAAAAGATCAATGGTGGAATCGTTGGTCATAAGTGGTGATGGGTGAGACATGAGCATGTTTTGGGTGGAGCTGGGAAGGATAAAGTCTATTAGTATGACTAGGTAGTTCCATGGTTCAGTTTGTCAAGCATTGACAGCTAACCAACAGATTGTTTAAGTTATAAAATGAAATAACAAGAGGACCCAATGTTACTAAGAAAAAAGTTTTTTTATGTAATAAATTTATATAGCGGTTTTGGCAAATATCGTGTTAACACATACAAAATTTACAAAAGATGCCGGCATCTAAAAACAATAAGACAACATAAATAAATGTATTAAAAAATGTATTAAAAAACAAGGGGAATCGGCCGATATATTCAGGGCACAAATAAAAAGAATCAATGTTTGGATTCTGAAAAGTATAAGAAAAACAGTAGAAATATATCTATCTATAAACTTGATTAGGGCAGATAACTCTTATCACAGTAATCTTAACTCGTTATATATTACCAATACTTTGATTAGACAGTTAGTTTGTCAAAGCACAGTGCATGGTGAGGCATCTAATCTGTTAGCCGTTAGGAGTAACTGTGAGTGATGAGTCGTGAGGTTTGACGTCAAGTCACCTGACTAATAGTTTTCCTCCAATCCCTGGACACAGTAATTGTTTGAAAAAATATATTGTTTGAAAAAATATATATATATATCCCAGTTGAAAATATACAATTGTGTCAAAGTATGATTAGTATGTAACAGTTAGTAGCGATACTTGCAAGTGTCCGATATCTAATAGTCTTTTCCAAATTTTGTAGCGGGTTGTTATATCAGCGGCTTTAGATTGTGTGAAGTGTTGATCCGTTCTTTTTTATCCGTGTTTTGTCTGTTTTTCAATAGCGCTCCTAAGCACTTTGTTGTTATCCGTACTGTTGTTTTGAATAAGGCTATGATGGGAGCGAGATGAAACAAGGGGGCACACAGGAATTACTCATACATCCATCTCAGTGTTTTAATCAAGGAGATGGAAATGAACCTGTTTGCAGTGCCGATGGAACAGTTCAGCATATGGGTAGCTTAAGATAAAGTTGAAATTGTTACACACAGGAATTATTCATATGTCTTCTCTCCATATATATCATAGAGATAGAGATGAACCTGTGAGTTGTAACACTGTTGACAATAAATATCAGAGAACAAAAGTAAGCAAATCTACGCGTTTCGGCAGTGTTAGCTGCCTTTATCAAGATGCTTACTAAGTGGAGTTACTGCCTTTTATAGGGAATATACAATTGGTAACAGGTGTGTGTTAGAGGATGGTCTGAATTAACCCATTCAGTACCTTCAAGGTGAGTGCCTTGAAAATCCTTAATGGAGATTTTTTCTAAAAGTTAAATACATAGATAAAATAAGGTACAACAAATTGGTGTTTAAATTTATTTTCACTTCTCTGTTTAATAGTCTGTAATTTGAGATTTATCAGACCACATAAGGGATTTAAGCATTAACCATTCGACTAGCACTCACACCACCCTTCTTACTCTTGCTAAGCATTGACAGCTCCCAAACCAGGACTATCCTAAACAATGTGTGAGTTTGTGACTTATTTGTACTTATTTTTGTGTTTGTGCGTGTGTTGGTAGAATTACCAGCTTGTAATGTTTTTTTCTGCTTTTTTTACCCGTGTTCTCCCTTTTCTACTGTTTACCTCTCTTCTTGTTCTCCTAGAGGAAAATAGGGATTGCCCTGCATATTTGTGTCTGTTTATTATATTCACTAGGTTGAGAGATTACTGTATGCTAAAAAGTCCCTCCCTATCTTCTCCTACACACCTCAGTGGATCAGCCTTTTCACTACAAATGTTTAAAGGGCTACTAAAGTCAAAATTAAAGTTTTGTGATTCAAATAAAGCATGCAATGTAAAAAATCTTTCCAATGTACTTCTATTATCAAAAGCTGCACATTCGTTTTATATGCACACTTTCTGATACTCCAGCTCCTACTGAGCATGTGCAAATTCACTCAACATACGTATATGCATTTTGTTATTGGCTGATAGATTGGCTGTCACATGATAAAGGGAAGGAAAATTGTATTAACTAAGAAACTTTCCAGAAAATATTATGCTGCACATTCCAAATTCAAAGTAAGTGTCATTGTTTTGTTTTTGTATTATGTTCTTGTCAATTATTAAACTACTGTATTTAGTGCTTCTTTAATTTTATTACAAATCAAAAACCCCTTGTTGTCTAGCAGGGACACATGCAATCCTATCCTCTGTTTATAAGGAACTAAAATAGTTTGGGTAGGACTGGAGGATTTGGATGGAAGCAGCAGATTTCTCAGTGCCTAGGGCAGCACAGAAAAACATTGTACAATTAAAAAACCTATGCTGTATTTCAGTATTTCTAAACTGCCAGCTTTTCGAGTGTGCTCATTTTGTAAAGTCCAGAATAAGCTTTACTTACACTCACTAAAACAACAAGATTCAGGTTTTTTCGATTTCTCTATGAAGCAAAATTTTATTCCGTCTGAATTTTCAGGGTCAATAGTTAGACTTAATTTGCTTTCTTGGAAATGCTGTCTTGTGTGCTTGTCCCTAGGTAACTAAAAAAAATGACAGGACGTGGCAGAATTACCCACTGAATCTGCATCACAGCTGGGTCTCAAGTTATGAGATGAAATACGAACAGATGGAAGGTAGAGCGCTGGTTAATTATCCTTAGGGGGGAGATGTGGGTATTTGAACAGCTTCCCTTGGTTGACATAATAACAACAGCCCTCTATAGAAAGAAGCTTCAACAATTAGCCTCTCAAAAATAGGTAGAGCCCTTTCAAACCTTCCTGTTCTCATGGTGAATTAAACCTGACAGCTTCAGGGATGCTTAAACTCATATTTCTCTCTAGACTAGTGTCATCACCAATATTGGGATCCTCACAATTACAAAGATAAATTCTATCTATTATGTTACCAGCTTCTTTTGTATACACTGTTTATATTTGTTTTCAATATTCACACAGAAAAAAAAAATCCCAGATCATTCAAGCCTTACCTCCTAGCACTGACACTGGTATCTTTTTATCAGACCTACAGTACTTTCTCCATCTCCCATTCTGACATCATTTTTGTCTTTAAAGAATTATTTGTCTCTGTCTCAAATCAGACCAACAATCCTTCCCAGATCAACTATGTTTGTGTTTACAAGATAAGACAAACATTTTCTTCCTTATTAGACCATTCAATAATGCAAGTTGCTGTACCGAAACACACTGCCTAGTCCAATGCCAGACCATTTTTCTCACTAGCTTCCTTTTTCTAATTCATCATGACATACTCACATTCATACAGTACCTCACAAAAGTGAGTACACCCCTCACATTTTTATAAATATTTTATTATATCTTTTCATGTGACAACACAAGAAATGACACTTTGCTACAATGTGGTGAGTGTACAGCCTGTATAACAATGTAAATTTGCTGTCCCCTCAAAATAACTCAACACACAGCCATTAATGTCTAAACTGTTGGCAACAAAAGTGAGTACACCCCAAAGTGGAAATGTCCAAATTCGGCCCAATTAGCCATTTTCCCTCCCCGGTGTCATGTGACTCGTTAGTGTTACAAGGTCTCAGGTGTGAATGTGGAGCAGGTGTGTTAAATTTGGTGTTATCACTCTCTCACACTCTCTCATACTTGTCACTGGAAGTTTAACATGGCACCTCATGGCAAAGAACTCTCTGAGGATCTGAAAAAAATAATTGTTGTTCTACATAAAGATGGCCTAGGCTATAAGAAGATTGCCAAGACACTGAAACTGTGCTGCAGAATGGTGGGCAAGACCATACAGTGGTTTCACAGGACAGGTTCCACTCAGAACATGCCTCGCCATGGTCGACCAAAGAAGATGAGTGCACGTGCTCAGCGTCATATCCAGAGGTTGTCTTTGGGAAATAGACGTATGAGTGCTGCCAGCATTGCTGCAGAGGTTGTAAGGATGGGGGGTCAGCCTGTAAGCGCTCAGACCATACGGCGCACACTGCATCAAATTGGTCTGCATGGCTTTCATCCCAGAAGGAAGCCTCTTCTAAAGATGATGCACAAGAAAGCCCACAGACAGTTTGCTGAAGACAAGCAGACTAAGGACATGGATTACTGGAACCATGTCCTGTGTTCCGATGAGACCAAGATAAACTTATTTAGTTCAGATGGTGTCAAACATGTGTGGCGGCAACAAGGCGAGGAGTACAAAGACAAGTCAAGCATGGTGGTGGGAATGTCATGGTCTGGACCTGCATGAGTGCTGCCGGCACTGGAGAGCTACAATTCATTGAGGGAACCATAAATGCCAACATGTACTGATACATACTGAAGCAGAGCATGATCCACTCCCTTTGTAGACTGGGCCGCAGGGCAGAATTCCAACATGATAATGACCCAAAACACACCTCCAAGATTACCACTGCCTTGCTAAAGAATCTGAGGGTAAAGGTGATGGACTGGCCAAGCATGTCTCCAGACCTAAACCCTATTGAGCATCTGTGGGGCATCCTCAAATGGAAGATGGGGGAGCGCTCCGTGATGTTGTCATGGAGGAGTGGAAGAGGACTCCAGTGGCAAGCTGTGAAGCTCTGGTGAACTCCATGCCCAAGAGGGTTAAGGCAGTGTTGGAAAATAATGGTGGGCACACAAAATATTGACACTTTGGGCCCAATTTGTACATTTCCACTTAGGGGTGTACTCACTTTTGTTGCCAACGGTTTAGACATTAATGCCTGTGTGTTGAGTTATTTTGAGGGGACAGCAAATTTACATTGTTATACAGGCTGTACACTCACTACTTTACATTGTAGCAAAGTGTCATTTCTTCAGTGTTGTCACATGAAAAGACATATTAAAATATTTACAAAAATGTGAGGGGTGTACTCACTTTTGTGAGATACTGTGTGTGAGTATTTCATGATGAATTAGAAAAAGGAAGCTAGTGAGAAAAATGGTCTGGCGTTGGACTAGGCATTGTGTTTCTGTACAGCAACTTGCATTATTGAAGGGTCTAATATGGAAGAAAATGTTTGTCTTATCGTGTAAGCACAAACATAGTTGATCTGGGAAGGATTGTTGGTCTGATTTGAGACAGAGACAAATAATTATTTTAAAGACAAAAATTATGTCAGAAAGGGAGATGGAGAAGGTACTGTAGGTATGATAAAAAGATACCAGTGTCAGTGCTAGGAGGTAAGGCTTGAATGATCTGGGATTTTTTCTGTGTGAATATTGAAAACGAATATAAACAGTGTATACTGTATATCCCATGTTTATGCCCTTTAAACGGCTAATCAAAACTTACCTTGTTTGGAAAATGAAGCCAGATGTGCAGGAGATGCTGTGCAGTTCAGTTATAGGAACCAACAGCAGATTTCAGGATAGCTGAAACACTGGTATTGATAGTCAAGTTTATGCCAGGGTCAGGGACCAGAGGAACTGAGGGAAACCAGGCAACAAAGCAAAAGGATAATCCAATAAATTGTTCCAGAAGTCATCAATCAAGTAATCAGTCTGAGACAAGCAACAAAACAGAGGAGCAGGTAGGTAGCAAGGTCCAAGTAACAAGCTGTGGTCAAGACAGAGCAGGAAAATAAATGCCAAGGTCTTCATGACAGAATGACATCATTGAGGCCTTTTAAAACTTGCTGTACAACTTTCTACAGGAATTCTGCCGCAAGGCTACCTCCGATGCTGACACCAAAAATAAGACTATTTTTAGCACTGGTGCCAACAATTTGTACCATTGGTGAGGTGTCCTGGTCGATTATCTTTGCTTTTCCTCACAGAACCTCAGTTTCAACCAGCTTAGATATGTGATCCAGTTACAGGTATTCTATGTGTTTCGGCTTGTGAGCCTTTGTCAAGACAAACTGACAAACCGAAATGCATAGAATATCTGTAACTAGATTGCATACCTAAGCTGTTTAAAATGGAGGTTCTGTGAGGAAAAGCAAAGATAACGACCAGGACACCTCACCAGCATTACACACTATGGACACATAACCAGCAGAATTTGCTGCAACTTTCAAATATCAACTAAAAACAAACTAAAGGAGCAGTGCACTGCCTACGGAAAAGAAAGAAGACCCGTTATCATGACTGGAGCATCGACGGAGAATCGTAATCCACCACGTGGATTCAATGCGAGCCTTCAATCTGCCTGATCGGGTTAATTGACAACCACTGCTAGCGGCCGATTGGCCCCCAATGTGCAGAGGGCAGCATTGCACAAGCATATCTAGCTACAGCGGATCATGTCCATCTGCACATTGATAATTCAGCCCAAAGAATTTTAAGCAACTTTCTAATTTACTCCTATTATCAATTTTTTCGTTCCCTTGGTATCTTATTTGAAAAAGCAGGAATGTAAGCTTACGAGGCGGCTCATTTTTTGGTTCTGAACCCTGGATAGCGCTTGCTAATTGCTGATTGGTGGCTGCAGTTAGCATGAAAGAAATAATTTGGGTTCAGTATCCACTCGATTGATATCTGTATTGTGATACCTTTGCACCCAGCTTATGTCTATGTTTTTTATGTTGCTTACAATACTGATATATTTATGTGTAACATTTAGTTTAAAACTCCCCTTTTCTTTGTCTTGTCAAGGACACCGCCCTTGTTATAATTTACGACATCTACATACATAGCCAGCCTTAACTCCTAGTATCAAGAAGTATCATCCACTCAGAGAAGGGGGAAGAGGGGTCTTAAATCACAGCATTCCTGAACACAGATATCACAAAAAGAACAAGCAGTTCACATTAACCCTGCAATGCTGAGACCACAATATCACCTCTGCTGGGTGGCCAATCCAGGTATCAACTACTCCACATGATTGTATCATGACAGTATGTATAACACTGATACATGTATTACTTCTAGGTAGCTGATAGTGGACATTACTATATAGGTCACATTTTGATGATGGTATTTTGGGATCCTCCTTTCTGGAGTATTAATAAATTGAGGTGTTATAGTCTGGTGCTGGATAGGAGTTGTCTTTTTTCTTAATTTTATATATTACATTTTTTCACACTCTCCCTGCACTAACGCCTAGATTTAGAGTTTTGTCGGTAACGACCCGCGTAGCTAACGCATGCTTTTCTTCCCTTGCACCTTTTAAATACCGCTGGTATTTAGAGTTCACAGAATGGCTGCGTTAGGCTCCAAAAAGGGAGCGTAGAGTATAATTTACCGCCACTGCAACTCTCAATACCAGCGGTGCTTACGGATGCGGCCAGCTTCAAAAACGTGCTCGTGCACGATTCCCCCATAGGAAACAATGGGGCAGTTTGAGCTGAAAAAAAACCTAACACCTGCAAAAAAGCAGCGTTAAAGGGACAGTCTACACCAAAATTTTTCTTATTTAAAAAGATAGATAACCCCTTTATTACCCATTCCCCGTTTTTGCATAACCAACACAGTTATATTAATATGCTTTTTACCTCTGAGATTACTTTGTATCTAAGCCTTTGCAGACAGCCTCCTTATCTAAGTGCCTTTGACAGACATGCAGTGTAGTCAATCAGTGAAGACTCCTAAATAACTTCACGGGAGTGAGCACAATGTTATCTATATGACACATGTGAACTAGCACAGTCTAACTGTGAAAAACTTTCAAAATGCTCTGAGCTAGGAGGCGGTTTTCAACTGTTTAGAAATCAGTTTGAGCCTAGCTAGGTTTAGCTTTTCAAAAATACCAGCAAGGGAACAAAGCAAATTTGATGATAAAAGTAAATTGGAAAGTTGTTTCAAATTGCATGCCCTATCTGAATCATGAAAGTTTAGTTTTTACTTTACTGTCCCTTTAAGCTCCTAAGGCAGCCCCATTGTTTCCTATGGGGAAACACTTCCTATGTCTGCACCTAACACCCTAACATGTACCCCGAGTCTAAACACCCCTAACCTTACACTTATTAACCCCTAATCTGCCGCCTCTGCTATCGCTGACCCCTGCATATTATTATTAACCCCTAATCTGCCGCTCCGTACACCGCCGCAACCTACATTATACCTATGTACCCCTAATCTGCTGCCAATAACACCGCCGACCCCTATATTATGTTTATTAACCCCTAATCTGCCCCCCACAACGTTGCCTCCACCTACCTACAATTATTAACCCCTAATCTGCCGACCGGACCGCAACGCTACTATAATAAATGTATTAACCCCTAATCCGCCTCACTAACCCTATAATAAATAGTATTAACCCCTAATCTGCCCTCCCTAACATCGCCGACACCTAACTTCAAGTATTAACCCCTAATCTGCCGGCCGGACCTCATCGCTACTCTAATAAATTTTTTAACCCCTAAAGCTAAGTCTAACCCTAACCCTAACACCCCCCTAAGTTAAATATAATTTAAATCTAACGAAATAAATTAACTCTTATTAAATAAATTATTCCTATTTAAAGCTAAATACTTACCTGTAAAATAAACCATAATATATCTACAATATAAATTATAATTATATTGTAGCTATTTTAGGATTTATATTTATTTTACAGGCAACTTTGTATTTATTTTAACCAGGTACAATAGCTATTAAATAGTTAAGACCTATTTAATAGCTACCTAGTTAAAATAATTACAAAATTACCTGTAAAATAAATCCTAACCTAAGTTACAATTAAACCTAACACTACACTATCAATAAATAAATTAAATAAAATACCTACAAATAAATACAATTAAATAAACTAACTAAAGTACAAAAAATAAAAAAAGCTAAGTTACAAAAAATAAAAAAATGAATTACAAACATAATAAAAATATTACAACAATTTTAAGCTAATTACACCTACTCTAAGCTCCCTAATAAAATAACAAAGCCCCCCAAAATAAAAAAATGCCCTACCCTATTCTAAAATTAAAATAGAAAAGCTCTTTTACTTTACCAGCCCTTAAAAGGGCCTTTTGCGGGGCATACCCCAAAGAATTCAGCTCTTTTGCCTGTAAAAAAAAACATACAATACCCCCCCAACATTACAACCCACCACCCACATACCCCTAATCTAACCCAAACCCCCCTTAAATAAACCTAACACTAAGCCCCTGAAGATCTTCCTACCTTGTCTTCACCATGCCAGGTATCACCGATCGCTCCAGGCTCCGAAGTCTTCATCCAAGCCCAAGCTGGGGCTGGAGATCCATCATCCGGCTGAAGTCTTCTATCAAGCGGCGGCTGAAGAGGTCCAGAAGAGGCTCCAAAGTCTTCATCCTATCCGGGCAGAAGAGTAGATCCGGACCGGCAACCATCTTCTTCCAAGCGGTGACAAGCGGCTCCATCTTGAAGACCTCCGGCGCGGATCCATCCTCTTCTTGCGACGTCCTAAGTCCGAATGAAGGTTCCTTTAAATGACGTCATCCAAGATGGCGTCCCTCGAATTCCGATTGGCTGATAGGATTCTATCAGCCAATCGGAATTCAAGTTCAATCCGATTGGCTGATCCGATCAGCCAATCAGATTGAGCTCGATTCTGATTGGCTGATTCCATCAGCCAATCAGAATTTTCTTACCTTAATTCCGATTGTCTGATAGAATCCTATAAGCCAATCGGAATTTGAGGGACGCCATCTGGATGACGTCCCTTAAAGGAACCTTCATTCGTCGTCTAGTCGTCGGAAGAAGAGGATGGATCCGCGCCGGAGGTCTTCAAGATGGAACCGGTCGTCATCGGATGGAAGAACATAGAAGATGCGGCTTGGATGAAGATGTTTGCCGGTCCGGATCGACTCTTCTGCCCGGATAGGATGAAGACTTCTGCCCGAAGATGGAATTCTTTAGCCGCCGCTTGGATCCAGACTTCAGCCGGAGGATGGACGTCACTCTTCAGCCCCCGCTTGGGCTTGGATGAAGATTTCGGAGGCTCTTCTGGACCGATCGGGACCCGGTGTGGTGAAGACAAGGTAGGGAGATCTTCAGGGGCTTAGTGTTAGGTTTATTTAAGGGGGGTTTGGGTTAGATTAGGGGTATGTGGGTGGTGGGTTGTAATGTTGTGGGGGGGTATTGTATGTTTTTTTTTACAGGCAAAAGAGCTGAATTCTTTAGGGCATGCCCCGCAAAGGGCCCTTTTAAGGGCTGGTAAGGTAAAAGAGCTTTTCTATTTTAATTTTAGAATAGGGTAGGGCATTTTTTATTTTGGGGGGCTTTGTTATTTTATTAGGGGGCTTAGAGTAGGTGTAATTAGTTTAAAATTGTTGTAATATTTTTCTAATGTTTGTAAATATTTTTTTATTTTTTGTAACTTAGTTCTTTTTTATTTTTTGTACTTTAGTTAGTTTATTTAATTGTATTTATTTGTAGGTATTGTACAGGGAGTGCAAAATTATTAGGCAAATGAGTATTTTGACCACATCATCCTCTTTATGCATGTTGTCTTACTCCAAGCTGTATAGGCTCGAAAGCCTACTACCAATTAAGCATATTAGGTGATGTGCATCTCTGTAATGAGAAGGGGTGTGGTCTAATGACATCAACACCCTATATCAGGTGTGCATAATTATTAGGCAACTTCCTTTCCTTTGGCAAAATGGGTCAAAAGAAGGACTTGACAGGCTCAGAAAAGTCAAAAATAGTGAGATATCTTGCAGAGGGATGCAGCACTCTTAAAATTGCAAAGATTCTGAAGCGTGATCATCGAACAATCAAGCGTTTCATTCAAAATAGTCAACAGGGTCGCAAGAAGCGTGTGGAAAAAACCAAGGCGCAAAATAACTGCCCATGAACTGAGAAAAGTCAAGCGTGCAGCTGCCAAGATGCCACTTGCCACCAGTTTGGCCATATTTCAGAGCTGCAACATCACTGGAGTGCCCAAAAGCACAAGGTGTGCAATACTCAGAGACATGGCCAAGGTAAGAAAGGCTGAAAGACGACAACCACTGAACAAGACACACAAGCTGAAACGTCAAGACTGGGCCAAGAAATATCTCAAGACTGATTTTTCTAAGGTTTTATGGACTGATGAACTGAGAGTGAGTCTTGATGGGCCAGATGGATGGGCCCGTGGCTGGATTGGTAAAGGGCAGAGAGCTCCAGTCCAACTCAGACGCCAGCAAGGTGGAGGTGGGGTACTGGTGTGGGCTGGTATCATCAAAGATGAGCTTGTGGGGCCTTTTCGGGTTGAGGATGGAGTCAAGCTCAACTCCCAGTCCTACTGCCAGTTTCTGGAAGACACCTTCTTCAAGCAGTGGTACAGGAAGAAGTCTGCATCCTTCAAGAAAAACATGATTTTCATGCAGGACAATGCTCCATCACACGCGTCCAAGTACTCCACAGCGTGGCTGGCAAGAAAGGGTATAAAAGAAGAAAATCTAATGACATGGCCTCCTTGTTCACCTGATCTGAACCCCATTGAGAACCTGTGGTCCATCATCAAATGTGAGATTTACAAGGAGGGAAAACAGTACACCTCTCTGAACAGTGTCTGGGAGGCTGTGGTTGCTGCTGCACGCAATGTTGATGGTGAACAGATCAAAACACTGACAGAATCCGTGGATGGCAGGCTTTTCAGTGTCCTTGCAAAGAAAGGTGGCTATATTGGTCACTGATTTGTTTTTGTTTTGTTTTTGAATGTCAGAAATGTATATTTGTGAATGTTGAGATGTTATATTGGTTTCACTGGTAAAAATAAATAATTGAAATGGGTATATATTTGTTTTTTGTTAAGTTGCCTAATAATTATGCACAGTAATAGTCACTTGCACACACAGATATCCCCCTAAAATAGCTATAACTAAAAACAAACTAAAAACTACTTCCAAAACTATTCAGCTTTGATATTAATGAGTTTTTTTTGGGTTCATTGAGAACATGGTTGTTGTTCAATAATAAAATTAATCCTCAAAAATACAACTTGCCTAATAATTCTGCACTCCCTGTATAGAATTAATTTATTGATAGTGTAGTGTTAGGTTTAATTGTAGATAATTGTAGGTATTTTATTTAATTAATTTATTGATAGTGTAGTGTTAGGTTTAATTGTAACTTAGGTTAGGATTTATTTTACAGGTAATTTTGTAATAATTTTAACTAGGTAGCTATTAAATAGTTATTAACTATTTAATAGCTATTGTACCTGGTTAAAATAAATACAAATTTGCCTGTAAAATAAATATTAATCCTAAAATAGCTACAATATAATTATAATTTATATTGTAGCTATATTAGGGTTTATTTTACAGGTAAGTATTTAGCTTTAAATAGGAATAATTTATTTAATAAGAGTTAATTTATTTAGTTAGATTTAAATTATATTTAACTTAGGGGGGTGTTAGTGTTAGGGTTAGAATTAGCTTTAGGGGTTAATACATTTATTAGAATA
Organism: Bombina bombina; assembly: GCF_027579735.1. Lineage (NCBI taxonomy): Eukaryota > Metazoa > Chordata > Amphibia > Anura > Bombinatoridae > Bombina > Bombina bombina. Next base: position 1,403,718,959 of record NC_069499.1, on the reverse strand, counting down.
GCGGTGAGGTCCGGTCGGCAGATTAGGGGTTAATACTTGAAGTTAGGTGTCGGCGATGTTAGGGAGGGCAGAATAGGGGTTAATACTATTTATTATAGGGTTATTGAGGTGGGAGTGAGGCGGATTAGGGGTTAATACATTTATTATAGTGGCGGTGAGGTCCGGTCGGCAGATTAGGGGTTAATAATTGTAGGTAGGTGGAGGCGACGTTGGGGGCGGCAGATTAGGGGTTAATAAATATAATATAGGGGTCGGCGGTGTTAGAGGCAGCAGGTTAGGGGTACATAGGGATAACGTAGCTGGTGGCGGTGTGCGGTCGGCAGATTAGGGGTTAAAATTTTTTAATAGAGTGGCGGCGATGTGGGGGGACCTCGGTTTAGGGGTACATAGGTAGTTTATGGGTGTTAGTGTACTTTAGAGCACAGTAGTTAAGAGCTTTATGAACCGGCGTTAGCCCAGAAAGCTCTTAACTCCTGGCTTTTTGCTGCGGCTGGAGTTTTGTTGTTAGATTTCTAACGCTCACTTCAGCCACGACTCTAAATACCGGCGTTAGAAAGATCCCATTGAAAAAATAGGATACGCAATTGACGTAAGGGGATCTGCGGTATGGAAAAGTTGCGGCTGGAAAGTGAGCATCAGACCCTTACCTACACGACTCTAAATACCAGCGGTAGCCCAAAACCAGCGTTAGGAGCCTTTAACGCTGGTTTTGACGGCTAACGCCAAACTCTAAATCTAGGCCTAAGGGAGGTGTAGGATTTATGTCTACCAATATTCATTTACTTGTAGTGCGAATTCAATAATTTATTTGTTTAATATATATATATATATATATATATATATATATATATATATATATATGAAACAAGAAAGAGAACAAAAGGGAGTTGTATAGCGCTATTTCTATACAATTAAAGAACGAAAAAATATATATATGAGAGCAATAATCTAAATATAGTTAATAGCCTATATATATATATTTGTAAATTGTAATATGTGATTATAATTATAATATATGAACAAATGGATCTTCTAATAGGATACAACAGTAAATATAAATGTCTTTTAAACGATGTTACAGATGGTATTCCATATATAGAAAAATGTTTTCTTCCCAAAGTGGATAGATAGCTAAAATTACCTCAATCATGTGAGGTAAGGAGCTTGCACTGTAGGGGAGCACTTATATTGTGCACTTTAGAGATCAGGCAGCATCCTGTAGCTTTTAGACCTCCTAGACTTAGTGCTGTCTCCTGAAACGGTGCAGAAATACCCCTCTTGATGTATTCTAGGCTTCCAGATAAATCGTATGATGAACTTCCGATTTTATCCCTCCTGCCTCTTGGATATTAGATCTCCTTTAGATGTGGCGAAACTCACAAAGCTCTTTCCCAGGAGTTGGTATATAAATAGAAAAAGAAAAGCCGCAATAGTGTGATAAAGTTTTAAAACAAGTTTTATTAAACTAATAAACTCTTAAAAAATGTCTGCATACATTTATAATCCTCAAACACATATGAGGTATTGATACAGCCTTAAAATACAGCCTTTAATAACATTTGTTCCTTCACTTAGAGATAATCTGATATCCCAGTCGGAAAAAAAACTGTTCAGTTTGCAGGAAAAAAATGGATCATCCGGTGCATAAAAAGTCAATAAAGCTTACTTATTTACATTCTCTAATGCGTTTCGAAGGATATCTTGCAATAGTTCCTTTTTCCTCAGAGACTTGTATACTAATGAGCGGCTTGCAATGTAGTTTTAAAGGGCATATGATCTACGTGATTTCCATAGGCAATTCTGCTATTGGTTAGACTGGTCACGTGATCCCGCACACCCTCTTTACGTAGGTGAGTAGACCAGATTGGCTGTTGCAGGAGCACATGATCAGCTGGGAGTAAACACAGCTGATCCGCCATTGTATGCCATTCAAAACCGCAGAATAAAAAACATACTTACAAACAATTTGCCCTAATTTTCTGATATTGCTTGTTTACTCAATTGTATACAGACTACAGAATATTAATAATTGATATTTGTTCACATAATAAGCTATATCCTGAACGCATTCAATTTCAAACAATTTGATTATAGATCATTCTACCACCACAAAGGGAGACCTTAACACATAGGGGCCTATTTATCAAGCCGTCAACCGCAAATACGCTGGAATTCCGCAGCGTAATTGTGGAGAGCCTGATTCCCCTTATTTATCAAAGCCTACAGACTGGCAAAAGTAGAATTTTGTAACATACGATCCCCTGTTCTCAGTCCGACACAGATCGATGCTTACGTCACTACAGATGTTCCTAATGCATCAAATTTCTACCAGGTACGCTCGGCACTATTACGGCCCAGCGTACCTGGTTTTCAATCCGCCGCCATGGAGGCGGCAGATGCCATAGGAATCAATGGAAGTCTGAAAGCAGCAAAGCTTATGTTCACTGCTGCCCGATATCCCATTGATTCCTATGGGAGAATAAAAGTTACGTTTACACCTAACACCCTAACATGTACACTGAGGGCTCGATGATATATTGTTCGCCAGCTCAAACCTTCTTTTTCTCACTGACACTCACAGGGCTGCCCCGGTGCAATGATCGTAAAAAAGAAGCAGTCCCTGCGAGTTGCGAGATGGCTCCTATTAAAAGTAATGGAGCTCGCTGGATAGGGAAACTTCGCTCCTTAGTGCGAATTTAGCAGAAAGCAGGGGGAGCACTTTAGAATTAAAATCCTGCAGCCAATATAACTCACATTATGCTGCTTTCTGCTTATAGCATCTTACATTTGCCTATATGTTTGTATGCATTTGTTTCTCTATTGGGGTTATAAGTGTTCGTATTGTTTTGACAAAAAAAAAACTGTAATATCTGTAATAACTGTAATATCTGCAGTGCGAAAATCTTTATAGAATTGTGCTGGGATTAGTGAGACATTGTCATATACGCCCATGGAACGCCCATGTTCAGCCCATTTTACGAAAAAACAACAATTACGCTTTGCATTTTGTATTTATAAATTCAAATTTCTGTGTGATTTTTGCACATTCAGTGTACTACAATTACAATTTATGCTGTGAATATTTAATTTGATTTATTCCTGTGTAAGTTAGATACTAATTTTACGTTTTTGTTAATATACGATTTTTGGTGAAGAATTTTGTTACGATTTTTGATGCACCTTAACAATACAATTTTTCCCTGCTTATTTTTGTATGAATGATTCAAATATTTGTTTTGTATAATGTTTAAAATACGAATTTTGTTGTGCACATTTCATATGAAAATGCAGTATACGCCCCTTAGCGAGACACCCGGTTTTCAGGGTAAAAAATGGCTTTAGATCATTCCACAAGGGAAATAGAAGAACTGGCGAGCATTCTTTAATAATCTCGCCAGCCCAGAGAGCTTTCAATCATCGAGCCCTGAGTCTAAACACCCCTAATCCGCCCCCCCCCATACACCGCCGCCACCTACATTATACTTATTAACCACCTACTTTATGCTTATTAACCCCTAATCTGTACCCCTAACATCGCTGCCACCTACTTACATTTATTAACCCCTAATCTGTTGCCCCCAACGTCGCCGCCACTATATTAAAGTTATTTACTCCTAAACCTAAGTCTTACCCTAACACCCCCTAACTTAAATAGTATATAAATAAATCTAAATAAAATTACTATCATTAACTACATTATTCCTATTTAAAACTAAATACTTACCTGTAAAATAAACCCTAAGATAGCTACAATATAACTATTAGTTACATTGTATCTAGCTTAGGGTTTATTTTTATTTTACAGGCAAGTTTTATTTATTTTAACTAGGTAGAATAGTTATTAAATAGTTATTAACTATTTAAAAACTACCTAGCCAAAATAAATACAAAAGTACCTGTAAAATAAAACCTAACCTAAGTTACAATAGCACCTAACACTACACTACAATTAACTAAATTAACTAAATTAACAACAATTAAATAAATTAAATAAGCTTAAGTACAAAACCCCCCACTAAATTACAGAAAATAATAAACAAATTGCAGATATTTAAACTAATTACACCTAATCTAATAGCCCTATCAAAATAAAAAAAGCCCCCCCAAAATAAAAAAACTCTAGCCTAAACTAAACTACCAATAGCCCTTAAAAGGGCCTTTTGCGGGGCATTGCCCCAAAGTAATCAGCTCTTTTACCTGAAAAAAAAAAATACAAACAACCCCCCCAACAATAAAACCCACCACCCACACAATCAAACCCACAAATAAATTACTAACTAAAAAAACCTAAGCTCCCCATTGCCCTGAAAAGGGCATTTGGATGGGCATTGCCCTTAAAAGGGCAGTTAGCTCTTTTGCAGGCCCAAAGCCCTAACCTAAAAAATAATCCCACCCTATACAACCTTAAATAAATCCTAACACTAACCCCATGAAGATTCACTAACCGGGAGACGTCTTCATCCAAGTGACAAGATGTCCTCAACGAATCCGGCAGAAGTGGTCCTCCAGAAGGGCAGAAGTGGTCCTCCAGACGGGCAGAAGTCTTCATCCAGACAGCATCTTCTATCTTCATCCTTCTGACACGGAGCGGCTCCATCTTCAAGACATCCGGCACGGAGCATCCTCTTCCAATGACGTCTTCTTGCTGAATGAATATCACTTTAAGTGACGTCATCCAAGATGGCGTCCCTTCAATTCCGATTGGCTGATAGAATTCTATCAGCCAATCGGAATTAAGGTAGAAAGAATCCTATTGGCTGATGCAATCAGCCAATAGGATTGAACTTCAATCCTATTGGCTGATCCAATTAGCCAATAGGATTGAGCTTGCATTCTATTGGCTGATTGCATCTTTGTAGTGTATTGTTAGGTGTTATTGTAACTTAGGTTAGGTTTTATTTTACATGTACTTTTGTATTTATTTTAGCTAGGTAGTTATTTAAATTGGTAATAACTATTTAGTAACTATTCTACCTAGTTAAAATAAATACAGACTTGCCTGTGAAATAAAAATGTAAGTGGCGGCGGTGTAGGGGGCGGCAGATTAGGGGTAAATAACATAATGTAGGTGGTGGTGGGCTCCAGGAGCGGCGGTTTAGGGGTTAATAAGTTTATTTCGTTGCGGCGGGGTCCGGGAGCGGCGGTTTAGGGGTTAATAAGTTTATTTTGTTGCGGCAGGGTCCGGGAGCGGCAGTTTAGGGGGTCATAAGTTTATTTGAGTTGTGGTGGGCTCCGGGAGTGGCGGTTTAGGGGTAAAACAGTATAGTATAGTGGCGGAGTTTTGTGATCGTATACCAATAAAGCTGGGAAAAAGCTGAAGAGCAGCAAGATCGATGACTGTTAGTTAACAACAGTCCACTGCTCATCGCCCCGTACTTGGTGCATGGCTTTTTGACAGCTTTTTTGGTAACTTTGGAGAGCGTATTCAGGTCCGCTGCAGCGATGTTAGGCGATCTTAGGCGAGCGTATTGGTGCCGTCGAATGCAAGTAAGTTGACGGCTTGATAAATAGGCCCCAGTATCTATAAAAAAGTTAAAAAAACTTTTTTCTTTTTTGAAGAAACGTGATACTAGAAAAAGAGCTCAGGTACATTAAAAAAATATATTAAAAAACCTAGTGGTTAAAATCCATTCTTTCCTAACAACATATTATTCATTATAAATATCACGGAAATTCTATATGAGAATGTAAAACATTATTATAAAAAAAAGAAGAAAAAAAAGAAAAATATATACATATATATGTAAGATGGTTTTTAAAATTGGATAATCCTGTATGGCATGAATATTATTTGCATATTTTATATTTAACAGAAATAAATTAAATACCTGATGTTACCATATAAATAAATAAATAAAAACGGAGATTAAAAATACTTCTATTGGTTTTCTAAAAAGGCAGCCAAGTCTATGTCCTTATTTCGACCCTTTGGTATTAAAGTATTCATTGTATGGATCCAAAAAGATTCTTTTTTTTCAGTGCAATTACTCTGCTGCCACCTCTTTTTTTTTATTTTTATTTTTTTATTTAGAAAACCAAAATGCATACAGGGTTGAATATACAGACATACAAGTATGATATACATAACTCAATCATGTTCCACCTAAGTAGAATAGTCTGAGCTGTAGATTCTGCCTGTCTCTCAACTTGTACTTATTAAAGATGTCTGTTTGTCCATTGTCCTTGAAAGTTATATCAGACATTTATTTCCTTCAGAAATAATTCCACTCAGTTTCCCATAACAATCATGAACTATATAACACAAAACACTAAAACTAAAACATAAAAGGTTTACACAGAACAGGCTGTTTGTTTCAATTTATTGATATAAGCTGTTTTAACTCATTATTTTAGCTTTTTCTATTTATTTGTATCTCAATTATATGTTTTCTCTTATAAACTTTAATAAAATGAGTAATCTCAGGCTGTCTATCAGAAACCCAGCATAGTTTCGGTGAATGATTCCAAATAAAAAATCATGTTGTAGAAGAGATCTATTTTTCCAACCTTAAAATAGTGGAATCTTTCCATTAGTAAAGTGCTTTCTATCAACTTTCTCCAATCTGTTTCTGTGGGAATATTTAGTAATTTCCACATTCTGGGAATCAGCTGTTTTGCAGCGTTAAGTAAGATTTGGAAAAGGTGTCTTTTAACTTTGCAGGTTATCTTAGGCTTTTCATTTAATAGTTCTATTTCTGGTGTTATTTGTATTTGTTGGTGTAGTACTAAATTAATGCTAATTGTTATCATTTCCCAAAATGGCTTTATCTACTGCCACCTCTTTTATGTGGTTTTATATGTTCAAGGACGGTTTCCCTGAGACATTGTGGGTCTTTGTTATGTACATTTCTGTAGTGTAGGGAGAGGTTATGTGTTTTTTCCCCTGCACGTATATTTGTTATGTGTTCCAATAACCTCTTTTTATATGGTCTGGTGGTCCTACCAATATACTGTAAATTACAGCTACACTGTAACGTGTAAACTACAAACTCGGTTCTGCAGTTACATAAAGTTTTTATATCAAATTCTTTTCCTGCATGGCTGGATTTAAACATTTTTTTGTGGGTTTATTCCCATTGAAGTGATAGACACATGACTCACATTTTTTTCAATTGCATTTGTAAAACCCCTCAGACTGTTTTCCCAACCAGTTAAAATTTTTCGTAGAAATTGTTTTCAGTTGGCTTGGTGCTAGGATAGATTTCAAATTTTTTTATTTTTTTTAAATTACTTTCGGATTATCTTTTGTTATATCTTTCAGTATCTCATCTCTTTTTAAAATGTGCCAGTGTTTCCTTAAAATATTGTAGATTTCTTGGGCACCCTCACTATATGTGGTTACTAGGCTGCACATTGAGTGTTTATATAAACTATCTGTGTTTTTTCCCTTCCAGTAATTATTCTCTTTGGATTTCTCTAGTTCTCATGTCTGCTTGGTCTAAAAGTTTATTTCTGTAACCTTTTCTCTGAAACTTTTTCTTTAATTCTATTGATTCTCTTTCATAGTCTTCCCTTTTAGAACAGTTTCGGCGAATTCTCTGAACCTGTCCAAATGGAATATTTTCTGTGTGCAGATATCCATTACTGTCAGTATCCTTTTTATATAGTTTTGACAAGAAATTCATATCTTCCTATATTAAAACCAAATCTAAAAACTATGTTTCATTTAAATTAGTTTTTGTCGTAAAAGAGAGATTAAAATCGTTTTTGCTAATAAAAGAAATAAATTGATCTAAAATTTCTTTTGTACCTGACCAGATTAAAATAATACCATATATAATTCTACTCCAAAAGACTATGGCCTAGATTTGGAGTTTGGCGGTAGCCATGAAAACCAGCGTTAGAGGCTCCTAACGCTGGTTTTAGGCTACCTCCGGTATTTGGAGTCATTAAAAAAAGGGTCTAACGCTCACTTTTCAGCCGCAACTTTTCCATACCGCAGATCCCCTTACGTCAATTGCGTATCCTATCTTTTCAATGGGATTTTTCTAACTCCGGTATTTAGAGTCGTGGCTGAAGTGAGCGTTAGAAATCTAACGACAAAACTCCAGCCGCAGAAAAAAGTCAGTAGTTAAGAGCTTTCTGGGCTAACGCCGGTTCATAAAGCTCTTAACTACTGTACTCTAAAGTACACTAACACCCATAAACTACCTATGTACCCCTAAACCGAGGTCCCCCCACATCGCCGCCACTCGATTAATTTTTTTTAACCCCTAATCTGCCGACCGCCACCTACGTTACACTTATGTACCCCTAATCTGCTGCCCCTAACACCGCCGACCCCTATATTATATTTATTAACCCCTAACCTGCCCCCCACAATGTCGCAGCCAGCTACCTACAATAATTAACCCCTAATCTGCCGACCGCAAACCGCCGCCACCTACATTATAGCTATGTATCCCTAATCTGCTGCCCCTAACACCGCCGACCCCTATATTATATTTATTAACCTCTAATCTGCCCCCCTTAATGTCGCCTCCACCTGCCTACACTTATTAACCCCTAATCTGCCGAGCGGACCGCACCGCTATTATTATAAAGTTATTAACCCCTAATCCGCCTCACTAACCCTATAATAAATAGTATTAACCCCTAATCTGCCCTCCCTAACATCGCCGACACCTAACTTCAATTATTAACCCCTAATCTGCCGACTAGAGCTCACCGCTATTCTAATAAATGTATTAACCCCTAAAGCTAAGTCTAACCCTAACACTAACACCCACCTAAGTTAAATATAATTTTAATCTAACGAAATTAATTAACTCTTATTAAATAAATTATTCCTATTTAAAGCTAAATACTTACCTGTAAAATAAATCCTAATATAGCTACAATATAAATTATAATTATATTATAGCTATTTTAGGATTAATATTTATTTTACAGGTAACTTTGTATTTATTTTAACCAGGTACAATAGCTATTAAATAGTTAAGAACTATTTAATAGCTAAAATAGTTAACATAATTACAAATTTACCTGTAAAATAAATCCTAACCTAAGTTACAATTAAACCTAACACTACACTATCAATAAATTAATTAAATAAAATACCTACAATTACCTACAATTAAACCTAACACTACACTATCAATAAATTAATTAAATACAATACCTACAAATAACTACAATGAAATAAACTAACTAAAGTACAAAAAAATAAAAAAGAACTAAGTTACAAAAAATAAAAAAATATTTACAAACATAAAAAAAATATTACAACAATTTTAAAACTAATTACACCTACTCTAAGCCCCCTAATAAAATAACAAAGCCCCCCAAAATAAAATAATGCCCTACCCTATTCTAGATTACTAAAGTTCAAAGCTCTTTTACCTTACCAGCCCTGAACAGGGCCCTTTGCGGGGCATGCCCCAAGAAGTTCAGCTCTTTTGCCTGTAAAAAAAACCATACAATACCCCCCCCCAACATTACAACCCACCACCCACATACCCCTAATCTAACCCAAACCCCCCTTAAATAAACCTAACACTAAGCCCCTGAAGATCTCCCTACCTTGAGTCGTCTTCACCCAGCCGAGCCAAATTCTTCATCCAAGCGGAGCAAGAAGAGGTCCTCCATCCGGTAGAAGTCTTCATCCAAGCGGGGCAGAAGAGGTCTTCCATCCGATTGAAGTCTTCATCCAAGCGGGATCTTCTATCGTCATCCATCCGGAGCGGAGCGGCAGGATCCTGAAGACCTCCGACGCGGAACATCCATCCTGGCCGACGACTGAACGACGAATGCCGGTTCCTTTAAATGACGTCATCCAAGATGGCGTCCCTCGAATTCCGATTGGCTGATAGGATTCTATCTGCCAATCGGAATTAAGGTAGGAATTTTCTGATTGGCTGATGGAATCAGCCAATCAGAATCAAGTTCAATCCGATTGGCTGATCCAATCAGCCAATCGGATTGAACTTGATTCTGATTGGCTGATTCCATCAGCCAATCAGAATATTCCTACCTTAATTCCGATTGGCTGATAGAATCCTATCAGCCAATCGGAATTCGAGGGACGCCATATTGGATGACGTCATTTAAAGGAACCGTCATTCGTCGTTCAGTCGTCGGCCAGGATGGATGTTCCACGTCGGAGGTCTTCAGGATCCTGCCGCTCCGCTCCGGATGGATGACGATAGAAGATCCCGCTTGGATGAAGACTTCAATCGGATGGAAGACCTCTTCTGCCCTGCTTGGATGAAGAATTTGGCTTGGCTGGGTGAAGACGACTCAAGGTAGGGAGATCTTCAGGGGCTAGTGTTAGGTTTATTTAAGGGGGTTTGGGTTAGATTAGGGGTATGTGGGTGGTGGGTTGTAATGTTGTGGGGGGGGGTATTGTATGTTTTTTTTACAGGAAAAAGAGCTGAACTTCTTGGGGCATGCCCCGCAAAGGGCCCTGTTCAGGGCTGGTAAGGTAAAAGAGCTTTGAACTTTAGTAATCAAGAATAGGGTAGGGCATTTTTTTATTTTGGGGGGCTTTGTTATTTTATTAGGGGGCTTAGTTTAAAATTGTTGTAATATTTTTCTTATGTTTGTAAATATTTTTTTATTTTTGTAACAGTTCTTTTTTATTTTTTGTACTTTAGTTAGTTTATTTCATTGTAGTAATTTGTAGGTATTGTATTTAATTAATGTATTGATAGTGTAGTGTTAGGTTTAATTGTAGGTAATTGTAGGTATTTTACTTAATTAATTTATTGATAGTGTAGTGTTAGGTTTAATTGTAACTTAGGTTAGGATTTATTTTACATGTACATTTGTAATTATTTTAACTATTTTAGCTATTAAATAGTTCTTAACTATTTAATAGCTATTGTACCTGGTTAAAATAAATACAAAGTTACCTGTAAAATAAATATTAATCCTAAAATAGCTATAATATAATTATAATTTATGTTGTAGCTATATTAGGATTTATTTTACAGGTAAGTATTTAGCTTTAAATAGAATAATTTATTTAATAAGAGTTAATTTAATTTCGTTAGATTAAAATTATATTTAATTTAGGGGGGTGTTAGTGTTAGGATTAAGACTTAGCTTTAGGGGTTAATACATTTATTAGAATAGCGGTGAGCTCCAGTCGGCAGATTAGGGTTTAATAATTGAAGTTAGGTGTCGGTGATGTTAGGGAGGGCAGATTAGGGGTTAATACTATTTATGATAGGGTTAGTGAGGCGGATTAGGGGTTAATAACTTTATAATAATAACGGTGAGATCCGGTCGGCAGATTAGGGGTTAATAAGTGTAGGCAGGTGGGGGCGACATTGTGGGGGGCAGATTAGGGGTTAATAAATATAATATAGGGGTCGGCGATGTTAGGGCAGCAGATTAGGGGTACATAGGGATAATGTAAGTAGCGGCGGTTTATGGAGCGGCAGATTAGGGGTTAATAATAATATGCAGGGGTCAGCGATAGCGGGGACGGCAGATTAAGGGTTAATAAGTGTAAGGATAGGGGTGCTTAGACTCGGGGTACATGTTAGAGTGTTAGGTGCAGACGTAGGAAGTGTTTCCCCATAGCAAACTATGGGGCTGCGTTAGGTGCTGAACGCGGCTTTTTTGCAGGTGTTTTCAGCTCAAACAGCCCCATTGTTTCCTATGGGGGAATCGTGCACGAACACGTTTTTGAGGCTGGCCGCGTCCGTAAGCAACTCTGGTATCGAGAGTTGCATTTGCGTTAAATATGCTCTACGCTCCTTTTTTGGAGCCTAACGCTGACATTATATGGACTCTCAATACCAGAGTTATTTTAAAGGTGCGGCCAGAAAAAAGCCAGCGTTAGCTACGCGGGTCGTTACCGACAAAACTCTAAATCTAGCCGTATGTGGGGTGTAAAAGGGCTATTTTCCCATATTTGTGTTTCCTCCAATGCCCCCATGTAAAGATTAGCGTAACTGGGGGCAAAACGGTACCCATTGCGGTACCACTTATTTGTAAGTAAAATTGTTCCTCAAAGGTAAAAAAGTTTTTTTCTAAAATAAATTTAATTGATTCTACTAAGAACATTTGTTTATCTGCTCCTATATCGGTTTGTTTGTTAAACCAGAATTTAATTGCTTCCATACCCTTAGTATGGGGTATACTCGTATAAAGGGAACTTATGTGTCCGTTGAGTCTTTTAAATAAGATTTTAAAAGAGGAACTAAAGGTTGTAAGAAAGTATCTATAAATTCAGATAGTTTTGACATTAAGGAATTAATCCCTCACACTATTGGTCTGCCTGGGTTTTTTTCTATATTTTTGTGAGCTTTAGGTAGATGATAAAAAATTGCTACTGATGGTGTGTCATTTTTTAGGAAATAATATTCATTTCCATTTAAAACCCCCCATTGATTTAGCATTGTATAATAATTCTGCATATTTGTCTAAAAAGATCTTAGTTGGGTCACCGTTAATTTTCTTATATGTGGCAATATCATCCAGTAATCTGAATGCTTCCTCTAAGTAATCTACCCTATCTTGTACCACAATTCCCCCTCCTTTGTCTGCTTCCATGAAAATAAGTGTGGAATCTTCTCGTTATTTTTTCAGAATAGACTTTTCCTTTATATTTAGATTGTCTTTATGAATTCTATAATTCAGACACAATTTCTCTAAGTTTTCTCTCTCTAGATT